>NC_046319.1:75371119-75671119 GCF_009819535.1 Lacerta agilis | reverse complement strand
AACCTTCTATCTGGGAGTCTGTGCTTGAAAATGGCCCCCTTTGAAGATTAGGAGGGGTTGGCGAGAAGGAATGTTTAGTGTTGTAAATGTGGTATCATTCTGCCTAGGCCACAGGTGTTACAACATAGTGTAATGTGCAGATTTGATAAACTCGGAGGTCTTGTTTTGCTGGCAAACAAATGGAAATCTTGTGTTCTGATGCCAGCTCACTATTTCAGAGGTTTGCCAGCATGCACCTACATCCTCCTCCACCTCCCCCCAACAATACCCCATTTTGTTCACATCCCAAATCCTTTATCTGGTCCCAGATTTAACATTTGCAATGGCCCGCAAATGTTTGGAAACAAACCAGATTGTGTAACCATGTTTGGCACATGCAAATGGAACACACAGCTGACTCCACGCTAGAGGTGCATGTGGCCTTGATTTGGGGTTATGTGGGGTCACACACCCCCGGCCTCTCCCACTCCCTCACCTGGTTTCATATTTCATAACCAGCGAGTCGCTCCGTCCAAACAAACGAGTAAGCATCCTGTTCATACTGTGGATACAGGTTGCTGACTTCAGGGCACGTTTACGTACAGAGTTCGCCTGTGAAATTTCTGCTGCCGGTGAGAGGCTAGTCCTAATGGGCAGGGCGGAGAAGATTGTGAAGGCCCCAAGGCATATAAGGGTGGGGACTTCACTGGAGTGGAAAAGCAAAGTGGTGGCTGAGCAGATGGTATGTGATTGGGCAGGAGGAGGGGAAAGAGCTGCCACTTTGGGTTTTCTGGCTCCTTAGCAGAAATGAAGCCCAGGCCGTTCTTCATATTTGGAGTACAGCGCCAACAATGCTTCGTGGTGCAAAACATTCAGCTTAATGTCCTGGGCTCCTTTGGAGGAAGGGGAGGGATATATGTTTAAGAAATAACTCTGGCTTTCCTGTATTATTTAGAATGCCAGTTCTTAGCTCTCATGCAGCAGGTGATTTTAAAATGTTCCTATTTAGACTTGCAAAGGGACGCGGGTGGCGCTGTGGTCTAAACCACAGAGCCTAGGGCTTGCCGATCGGAAGGTCGGCGGTTTGAATCCCTGCGACGGGGTGAGCTCCCGTTGTTCGGTCCCAGCTCCTGCCCACCTAGCAGTTCGAAAGCATGTCAGAGTGCAAGTAGATAAATAGGTACCGCTCTGGCAGAAAGGTAAACGGCATTTCCGTGCGCTGCTGTGGTTCGCCAGAAGCAGCTTAGTCATGCTGGCCACATGACCTGGAAAAAATTCTACGGACAAACGCCAGCTCCCTCGGCCAATAAAGCGAGGTGAGCGCTGCAACCCCAGAGTCGTTCACGACTGGACTTAACTGTCAAGGGTCCCTTTACCTTTTTATTTAGACTTGCACCATTGTTTAGGGAATAGATGATGAAGTATCATTAGAAAGTCTGGTTTAAACCAGCCTCCCCCCCCCCCGTTAAATCATTTTTGTACCCCACCAAGTTGTACCTTAATGCCTGGGTCTCTATAGCCCGGTTGTTTTCCAGTATTTAATGCTATGTTTCTCAAACTTGGGTCCCCATTAGTTGTTGGACTACAGCTCCCATCATCCCTGACCAGTGGTCCTGCAAGCTAGGGATGATGGGAGTTGTAGCCCAAGAACAGCTGAAGACCTACATTTGAGAAACACTGATGTAATGCATCCTGCGCTTGACAGTGAACCCTTTTAAATGCTGGAGGCTTGCAGATTTACTTTGTCTCTTGTTTTCCAGGCGAGAAGTTAGACTACAAGGCTTGTGAGGCCCTGGAAGAGATTTTTAAGCGCCTCCAGTTCAAAATAGTGGATTTGGAGCAAACGAACCTAGATGAAGATGTAGGTTTGCATGTAACATATAAAGAACTGCCTTTCTTCTCCTCTGCCCACCCCCCTTGTGAACAGTCAGCTGAGCTGAATCCTGCCGTTCTTTAACATGGAGGAACTTACAGTTCAGGGCTGAGTGTTTAGATATAAGGAATATGGCCTAGTGTTGTCTGTTCCCATCACCAACAGCTCTCTGGCATCTTCGGCAAAGCATTTTCCCGGGCCTGTGGCTGGAGATTGAACCCGGGGCCTTGTGCACACAGAGCGCAAGCTTTGCTACCAAATCACGGGCCCCTCCAAATGCTGTGACTGGCTCGAGTCCTCAGACTTGATAGCATGACAAGCTGCCCTTCAAAAACTGCAGCAAATTGCTTCCTGAAAGTGGATTCCCAACATTGGCTAGTGATGGCTCTGCCTAGGCTTTGGGGGCCCTGTTCATAAGACACGTTACTGAGGCCCCTTAATTTGGAAGAGGCGGTATGCAAATCTAAAATCCTGTTGAGCTGCCGCTGGCCACGTAGGGTGAGAGTGGTGGCAGCATTGAGGTGGCCTTACAAAGGTTCGTTCTCATCACTCCCTGGACCTTGTCTGATCTGCACATTGAATCACAGAATTGTAGAGTTGGAAGGGGTCCGAATGGTCATCTAGTTCAACCCCCTGCAATGCAGGAATAAGTGGAAAGTGAATTGTGCTCCTTCAGAATATAGGTAGGGGATTGCCATTCTTGAATAACTTCCCTCTTTTAAAAAAACAAGCAAAGCTCTGTGCAAGTGGAGAATTGGCACAGCTGGGAGATGGAGGGGGTTAAAAACTTCCTTGTGTGCTTGTTTTATTCTTGCATGAGGACTTAAATGTGACCATCCACCACAATTCCACTTTGGGATTCTGCCATGTCTTCCCACTTCATCTGTGGACAAGGTTTATTGCCCACTTTGTTAAGATGTACATCCAGCATTAAAATAAAAATAAAAATGACCCCTTCATTTATTAGGCACTTGAAACTGATGGATGAGCAGCTCCAAATTCTCCCTCTCCCCCCCCCCCGCCCGCTTCCTGCTAAAAAGTATAAATCTGGGGCTGTAGTCAGCTAACTTTTACTCAGAGTAGACCCGTTGAAATGAATGAACCTAAGCTAGTCATGGCAAGTAATTCAGTGGGTCTACTCTAAGTGTCTCATCCTAAATTACACAGCCATCAGCGATGTGCTGTGGTTCCCTCTTCATGCAAATTATGGAGTTGCATTTGAGTACATTGTGCCAGTTCAGTCTGCTCCTCTCACAGGCTTGTTGATAAGCAGGTCCCAACGCGAAGAAACAAATAGTTTGTGGTTGGAAGCCTAGAACAAGACAGGTCTTGTGTTGTCTCCTTGACTTAGTTTACTGGTTTTTCAGTGCTATGACTAGCCAATTATTTCCCTGGGGGCAGCCTCCTAGTCTCCTTCCCCCTCTCACCAGCCCTGAGCTCCACAGTATACAAATTAGATAAACAAAACTTCTGGGGATAATTTGTGTTTAATACATTTCATTGCAGAACTTCAGAATCAGAAATGGCATTTGAGAAGTAGCGATGAACAAATACAGCAGGTGCATTCATGAATCGATTATCAAATTGGAAGAGTTTTAAATTTGATTCTTTGCAGACCTTTACTGCTTGCAGAGTTTCCATGTTCCTACTGCTCTGAAACTTGTGCAAAAGACCCGCTTGCTGTCTCCGGACAGTCTTGCCCTTCCTTCCTCTCCCATCAGTAATATTCAGTAGCTGAGGAAGGTACCCTGAGGATCATCTAGTCCAACCCCTGCAACGCAGGAATATTTGGCTGTCCTATACGGGGATCAAACCTACAACCTTGGCATTATCAGCATCACACTAACCAACTGAGTGATGTGCTGTACTGTGTTAGGCTGCAGGACCAGATTAGTGAGGACTTGTCGCAAGGTGTGCTGCGCTTCTGGAAGTCAGCTCCATTTGCACACAGTGAGACTTGCTTCCAAGTAGGCACATGCAGATTTGGGCTGTGAGCAAGTTGATACTTGGTTTGGATCTACCGCCTTGAAAAAGTACATCTCGTTTCAAACCACAAAGAGAACTTGTACATTGTGTAATGTTATCTTGAAAAAGATCAATGTTGCTGCATGAACTTTGCCCATTTTGCGCCCTCTCTGGGTTGCACCCAGGACAGGTGATCCTGTGGCCACACCCTTGCTAACAGTCCTGTTGTTTCTCCTTTTGTTTTTGCCAGGGTGCCTCGGCGCTGTTTGATATGATTGAATACTATGAGTCAGCCACACACCTCAACATCTCATTTAACAAACACATCGGCACACGAGGTTGGCAGGCAGCTGCGCACATGATGAGGAAGGTTTGTATTCACGATTAGATAGCATTTTCCCTCTTCTGAAATTGCATCGCTTGCAGTAGTGCTGCAAAAAGAGGGCAAGCATTGAGCCTGTGTCCTCATTCATGCCCAAGCCCAGTTTCACCGTCAAGCTGCAGCTCCCATTGCCTGGAAATGCCGTAAGTTAACATTTCTGGGGTGGTGTTATTGTAATCTTTTTCTTCCCCCCAGCCAAGAGAAAAAGACTTTCCCTCCCTAAAAGTGAGCATTGACAGGTTCTCCACGATTCCATGGGCCCAGCTGTAGATTTCCCTTGTGGAAGAAATTTGTACTGGCTGGTGCCAGTGGCAGAGATGGGGACTCCAGTAGGACAGAATATATTAATGTTCCAGCAAAATTACAATTTAAGCAGGCAGCAAATCCTACCATACATACACACCTTGATCTGAAGATTCCCTGTTTTTAAAACTCCATAGAAATGTGTTGTGACAGTCATGCCACAGAACTCACGCTAAAAGTAAGGCAGAACTGGAGGGGGAGATATACATGTCCTTAAGTTGAAGTGGGTTTGTGCCGATTCCTTGGGAGCGCTGGGTAAGTTGCTTTCTATTGGAGCTGTGAGAGCTGACTGGGGTTTTTAAAAATCCTGATTTCAGCCAGTGCCCTCCATGGGAGAAGGGAGGAGGGCCTTGAGATGAACAGTTCCTATAATTTCCCATTTTATTGTTTCCTGCCTGCTTCCTACTCATGTGTGCTTTGCTTTACAAAAGCGTGAAAGAATCTGTTTCCATGTGCAATTGACTAAACCTTGGCGATCCTTTCGTCTGCCTCCCACCATAGCATTATCTCACTGTTATCTTGATGGCATCCATTCTGGTGTTGAAACAGACTTTGCTGGCGACTTGATCTATATGTGCTGACCTTTACCAAGTGTGAGGAGCTCAGGATGTTTTCCTGAATGGCTTTCGGAACACATTGTGATAAAGCTGGTACCAGGGTCAAGCAAAGTTCATAGTGGGGAATCTTGTTTCCTATTAAGTTATGCCAGTTCTTTTACTTAGGCCATGATCTGCACCAATAAACCATAGAGTAAGTCAGATTGACACACACCCCTATTCACAGCTGCGCTGTGTTAATTTAGGAACTCAGTGATAATCTCCTGCTTTAACGGGCTTACTGATCTTGCTGTTCCTAGCTGCAAATAGAATAGTTTCCCCAGTGTGGAGTGCTATGCAAAGCCTGCACAGCAGACAGGAATCTTGGGCAGGGGCTAATACTTCTCGCCCTTACCACAAGCCTCTTTAAAGTTTTTCCTCTTTAAACAGCAGCAGCAGCCTCTGGCACCCCCCTCCACAAGGCACCCCAGACACAGCTTGTGGAGCAGGGCTGCCTGATGCTGAGGCTGCCGAGCGCTGGGCCCGGTGGCAGCATAAGGCAGCCCCAGCACTTCCTCCCAGGAGGAAGAGCTAACCCACCCCCCCTGCGCGAGCCGAAGGCGGGGCGCTTGATCAGCTGAGAAGCCCGCCCTTTCACTCGTGCAGTGGGGTGTGAGCTACCTCTTTGTCCATTCAGGGGCACAGGTGTGCAGCTGCTAGCTCCTAAAGGAGAAGTCTGCCAGAGCCCCCACCCCCGTCTCCATCTTGTGCAAGCAGGCAGCCATGTGCCCCTCAACACAGAAATATAAACAGGGCTCTTGCTTGTGTGGGCAGCCGAGGGAGGAACAAGCTACATTGGCCTGGCCGACGTAGCTTGATTCCTCCCTCAGCAGCATGAGGGCCAGTGCAAGATGGCTGCTTCACCTGGTGGTATTCACAGTGAAACTACAAGGCTGCGTCCCTCACCTTGGGCTGCAGCTGGGTGCTGGTGGCATGAGGACTCGGGAGCAGCAGCTGTTTCACTTGCAATATACCGATTGTTCTCTCCTGCTTTGCGTGTCTGGTCCACTCTTCTGGCTGCTTCCAGCCCTTCGACTTGGTTGCGCGACAACCTGCTTTGAGGTGCTGGCTAAGAGCCCTCTGGCCCACGGGTGTTCTGAGCTGAAACGTTGTTGATTCCAGGTACGGCACCATTCATACCTTTCTATGACCTGACTCTCAACATTCCCTTCCTTCCTTCCTTCCGCAGACGAACGCCTCCAGTACTTGGACGCCCGCAACACGCCTCTGCTCGATCACTCGGCACCGTTTGTGGCGCGCAGCCTTGCGCATCAGCAACAGCCTGGCCGTGCTGCACCTGGAGAACGCAAGCCTGTCGGGGCGGCCCCTTATGTTGCTAGGTGAACAGCTTGAGTTGCCCTCTGTGTACCCAGCCAAATGCAGCTTCTCTCTTGCTGACCCTCCGCTTCCATTGTCACTTTTCCTAATTCCCCACTGAGAGCTCAGCTTGCTGCTAGCAGGCGTCTTTTCTGCTAGGGCTCCTGGCCTGCCAAAGGCATCCCTCTGCAGCACTGCGAATGTGCCAGCATCGATAGTCATAATGAGGGGCAGAGCAAGTCCCCATTCATGCAGGCAGAAGCCCCCTTGTTTGCCTTCCCTCATCCCTGGGCTCTTCAGTCTGCCTAGATCCTTGAAAGGCACAGTGTGGAGGCTCGAAGGGCACCCTTGCCTTGCCAGAGCTCCCAGATCTGCATGCAGAGTCCATAATGGGGGACAGGGGGAGGTGTCGAAAAATATAGGGGAGGATTGAACCACACGTGCTCTGGTTTTGATACCACTAACATTGGACTCCAGCTCCCAAAGGCGTCATTTTTTTAAAGATTAGCCTAGGTGAGAGATACCAAGAGAAGCAGTATTAAACTTGGGAGAACGAAGCACCCACACCTGGTTTTTTGCATCCTGCTGAAGGCATTAATAATGAATAGGAGCCAGCCTAAAGAATGCTAGCAATAATGATGAAGTTTGAAAGACAGTCTCCTTCAGTTACGTGCCGCCTAGTGACAAATGCCAGCTGTGGCTGACCTTGTGCTTTCCGTTCCAGGTGTCTATAAATGAAGAGCAGGGAGGGGAGGGGTTGGTTCTTAAATGCCATTCTCTTCCTCCTCTTGGGTAGCCAGTCTTTACAATCGAGTTGTGGTCTCTCCGCAGCCCCAGGCAGGTGGATTGAAGGAGAACTCATGGCTCTCAGACAGTTCTCTGTATTGGGCAGGACAGGCAGTTCCCCTCCTGAGATTTCGTAGGCTTCCAAGACACCACTGCCATTTTCTCATACGTTACCTGCCCTTGAAGCGACCCCAGCTTATCTCCTCTTTACTCACTTATTACGTCTTAAGGTGGATAAATAAACAGGAGAACTTCTGGTGAGATTGTGCCTCCCTTGCTCCATCCCCACAGGGCAGTCAGTTAGATTTGTCCACCTCGTCTTGTGGGCAGGAACGGGGAGCTGTCTCACTGAGGAAACTGGAGAAAGACAGCAGACCTCATTATTAACTTGTTGGTTTCAAACGGTCTGCCAGTTGGGCTGGTGGGCTAATTTAGGCCAAGGTCAGATTAAGGGGCAAGGCCCATCTCTCCTCCTCACTTGCTGTAGCAGACTCAGAACAGGCCGAAGCCCCAGGCTTGTCCTGTGAAGGGATGCATCAGTGTTGCAGGGGGTCTCTGGCCTGGATTCACAGCCACTGCCAAGCTGGACAGGCAGAAAGCTCGTTGTCACCTGGGAGGTGCAGCAAGTCAGCCACTTCTCTTTAATTTTATTCTCCCCTTTGTCGGCTTTCTAGCAACCGCTCTTAAAATGAACATGAATTTACGGGAGCTTTACCTGGCTGACAACAAGCTGAACAGCCTCCAGGACTCTGCTCAGCTGGGCAACCTCTTGAAGTTCAATTGTTTCATACAGATTCTGGACCTGAGGAACAACCACATCCTGGACTCAGGTGAGGGATCCCTGCTTCAGTCTCCTCCCCCCCCCCCCCAGTTCTTTGAGAAACCGAGAGGAGGGCTCAGGCTGTGTCTCTGCAGTGTGCTTAAGAAGAAAGACAACAGTTGCGGTTTAGGCTAGGGTGGCTCAAATTCTCTTCCAAGAAATGGTCGGATTCTGTTGTTTGAACACATGTTGTTTGACATCGTTAGATGTCAGAGAGATAAACTGTTATACAACCTTCCGTAGACACCTGAATGCAGCCCTGTATATGGAAGCTTATAATGTCTGGTGTGTTGTGTGTTCTTTATATGCTGTTGGAAGCCACACAGAGTGGCTGGGGCAGCCCCCTCAGATGGGTGGGGTACAAATAATTGTTGTTGTTGTTGTTGTTGTTGTTGTTGTTGTTGTTATGCATACACACCTTAGACTTGCATGTATTTTTGCATAATTTGTTCTGATTTTGCCAGCCAACTGATGTGTTTGAAATAAATCACAATGGGTAGTATCCAAGTCATGCTTTATAGTCAGCCCACTGGGCAAGATTCAACTCACCTATTCTGCTAGCAGGAGCTTATGCAAGAACTTAGGCTAGTGCAGTGGGGCTTTCTCTTCTCCCCACCCCCACCCCCGATCTCAGAGGGTGGGAGAACCCCCAGAACAGCATGCTGGGGGCAAAGAAGGTGGAATCCTTCTGTCAGGCAAGCTGAAATGGTTGTGCTGACAGAATGTTTGGAAAAACGTGATATTGAATTGCTCCCCCTGAAATCAGCCCTGCTTGTCAGTCAAAGAGTAACCTAAGTCCCATTTATTTCAGCGGATCTTCTGTAAGTGTGTCTGAAGTTTTGGTTGAATCCATTAAACTTGATAACTGGTAGTCAAACTTGTTGCTTGCAGCTATTAATATATTTTTATTTTAGCTGTGCCAAACTACTCACCAGCAAGAAGTTCTTCTGATTTGGAAGAACAGAGCCGTCGGCTACTTAATTGAGTTTGGTTGGCTCTGATCATCTGCCTATCAACTGGTTAAATCTTTGAACACATTTAATTTGAAATAAAACGTGACACGTTTACCAGAACCTCATGTGGGTGTCTTTTGCACGTAATGGAAGGCAGCGTTGGATATTTACAACCAAATAAAAAGTTGCCGTCTTCAGTTTTCTCCTTCTTAAAAATCCCCCTCCTAACTAGAATCAAAAGAACCAATTGAACTTAACACGGGGAATTCACCCAGCTGTTGCCGTCAGAGGATATGAATCTGATGAGCAAACTGATTTAGCTGTTCCCTGAATCGGACACGCAGAGAAAATGCAAATGTGTTCTTGTGGTGCTCTCTTCTGTCCTTTTAAACACAAATCCAGCGAGTGCACAAAATTTTCCCGGCTGCCACTGTGACAGCTGAGTTGGCGGAGCGAGGAGAGGGGGAGAAAGGGGAGGGGGATTAGTTGAGACAAGGAAAATGCCACCTCCGAAAGCCGATGGTGCCTGGGTATTTGTGTCCGACTGAGCTGGTGTCGCGTCTAATGAGGGCTGCAAAAAGGGACTCCCATCCTTCCTCCATCAACTGCTCGTCATTCGCTTCACAGGCCTGGCGTACATCTGTGAGGGGCTGAAGGAGCAGCGGAAAGGCCTCGTCACCCTGGTGCTGTGGAACAACCAGCTGACTCACACCGGCATGGCTTACATGGGGATGACGCTGGTGAGTCACAGGCAGCCTTGCTGCCCCGGGGGCTTGTTCTCTGGCTCGGGAGCCAGAGGCCATTCGGAGCTCCAGCCCGACCCTTTTCTGTGGGAGCTGCTTTATCCTTTGTTGGGCAACAATGTTGGCCCTCTCTGCCCAGCTGATCTGTTATCTGGGGTTTGCGCCTTTTGGGCCTCCTGAGTGCAACATGGGAGCTCTGCCGCTGAGCTTTATCCTCCTCCTCCTCCCATGCTAGGGGTGGGAACATCTGGCCTGGTGCAGTCCGGGGTGGGGTGGGGGAGTCACCAAAGAACACTGCAGGCTGGAAAGCCCAGAGGCAGCTGTGCTTGCTGCTTCTCTCTTTTCCCCCCCTCTCTCCCCCCCACCCATCCAGCCCAACTTGAAAACAGAACCTCCGTTTTCTCCTTCCCAGTATTGAAAACAACAGACTGTTACCAAAAGCCATTATAATCTACAGCTGCTGCTGCCATGTTTAGAATACAGGTGGTGACCATTCTAGGCATGTCCAATTGACACACGGGTCCTTTTGCACCCGGAAAAGGTCAGGGTGAGAATGGGAGCCATATGCAAAGTTTTGCTGCCTGTACTGTGTTCAGCTGTCCTGTCTAAAAAAGGAAAAAAAAGAGTAATGGAACGCAGGATGTTGCCTTAGAATCATAGAATTGTAGAGTTGGAAGGGACCACCAGAGTCATCTAGTCCAGCCCCCTGCAATGCTGGAATCTTTTGCCCAACGTGGTGCTCGAACCCACAACCCTGAGGTTTAGAGTCTGAGCTCTACCTATGGAGCTATCCCAAGGAGGCTATCCCTTATATTGAGTCAGACCATGGGTTCTCCCTGCTGTCTGCGCTGACCAGCTGTGGCTCTCCAGGGTTTCAGGCAGGACGTCCTTCCCAGGCTTACATGGAGATGCCAGGGATTGAATTTGGGACCGTCTGCATGCAAGGCTGGTGCTCTACCACAGAGCTGCGGCCCGTTCCAAAACAGGTGCTAAATGGGACAACTAAAATAGCTTGGGGGCTCAAGGATTTTCCTCCAAGGAACGGCTAATGTTTGCTTTTAGCGGCAAGTGTGTGGAGAGAACGTTTTGTCCCTTTCTCAACACCTGGTGAATTGGATTTGGCTGAAGTTAAGAGACAGAAAATATTTAATACAACTCTGTGCATGTTGGACCTGCTTTGGGTTTTAGTGGGGCTGCCTTCTACGCTCCTCACAGCTGTGGATTTGGGAGTAGGGAGGAATGATGAGGTCCCTGCTGGATGGAGGTTAAACTTCAGCCAGCTGCCAGTTCTCTTACGAAACATGGGGTTTATTTCCCACTTGGGTGTCCAGAATCCTGCACAGAGAAGCCTTGCAAATTCTCAGGCCATGTGAGCACCAGCAGACCTGAGGACAGAGTGACGCAAAACCCAGATTGTGGAACACCCTTCCCACAGAGGTGCGTTTGGCCCCCAAACGTCTACGTGGGTTTTAACACTACTTACTGGTATTTTGGGCTGTGCCTTCTACAAATAAGGCCTTCATTGTTACAACAGCTGCTCATCTTAAAAGAGCTCTGTATGTATGCAGGAATTTTGTATGGTGGTTCTCATTGTTGTCCATGCTGCTGCCATTATCAATTAAAAAAACTGTTATGTAAATTGTTTCTTTAGACCATAGGCCTGGTTCACGGGTGAGGCTAAGTGAAAGCATGAATTTGTGTGAACAGGTGAGCATGTGGGTTTCTGGACAGGCAGTTGCAACCTCTTCGGTCCTCTGTCTGGTTCTGTTGCTGGGAGCTAAGCTGTTGTTTGTCTTAGCGTGTCTTTCAAAGCTGGACTCATTGTTCGTCTCACTCCAGACAGACCACAAGGTCGTTACCAAGGTGTGTTTCTTGATTTACAGTTCATGGTTTGCCTGAAGGAGACAAAGCACGAGCTCAGGTTCAGACAACATGCTAATCCTCAAACCGTGGCATAGCTTGCAGTAGTAACAGGACCAGAGGAGGGACAAAGCAGCTGCAGTCTCCTCTCCGGGAGCTTGCAGACTCACCGGACTGTGCTGATCTGTGGTTTGGGTCAGTGTCGTGTGCAAATTGAGCCGTTGTGAGCTGCCTTGAAGTGGACTAAGCCCCCAGAGGCAGTCAGTAAACAAGCAACACCCAACATTCTCTGTTTGCATCTCCAGCCTCACACCCAGAGCCTGGAGACCCTGAATCTGGGACACAACCCCATCGGCAATGAAGGTGTCCGCAACCTGAAGAACGGGCTCATCAGCAACCGCTCAGTGCTGAGGTTGGGCTTGGCGTCGACCAAGCTGACGTGTGAGGGTAAGCCAGGCCCCGCAGCCTCCCCGGGTGCTCAGGCAGCTCTCTGTCTCTTCCGAGGGCAGAGCAGTCGCCACAGACTCGGCCCCTGCGTTCACGTGGACTCACTGGCTGTGTCTCTTGGTGCCCAGGCGCTGTGGCAGTGGCAGAATTCATCGCAGAGAGTCCCCGGCTACTTCGGCTCGACCTTCGGGAGAACGAAATCAAGACCGGAGGGTTGATGGCCTTGTCTTTAGCCCTGAAAGTCAATCACTCGCTGCTCAGGCTGGACCTTGACAGGGAGCCCAAAAGGAATCGGTGAGTCTGTGCTGTGCTTCTGTTGCAGACCGAAGGAAGCGGCTGGGAAAGTTGGAAACCCTCCTGAGATGGCCTAGTTCAGGGGTCAGCAAACTTACCGCGCCTCAGGCCGGTGTCTCCAGCGCTGATCGTACGGCGGGCCGGAGGGCGGGTGAGCGCATGCCCATATGCGTGTGCACATGCTATTTCTGGTGCACTTCCAGGTCGGAGGAGCACAGGAAATAGCTTGTGCGCATGTGCACGGGCCTCCTCCGACCCGGATATGCACTGGAAACAATGCTTGCGCATGCGTGGAAGCTTATTTCCGGTGCTCCTCCGACCCGGAAGTGGGCAGCCGTACAGTAAGAGCAGGCAGTGAGGGGAGGGGTTGCCATGGGCCTTCTGGCCTAGTTTGAATTTCTGCTCATATTAGGCACAGAGGGAGTGCTTGAACCACAGGGATGCCCCTGGAGCCTTCAGTCCCCACCTAGCCCATAGAATTGTAGAGTTGGAAGGGATCCCAATGGTCATTAGTCCAACCCCTGCAATGTAGGAATCTCAACTAAAGCATCTATGACAGATGGCCATCCAACCTCTGCTTTAAAACCTCCAGGAAGGAGACTCCACAACCTTCCGAGGGAGTCCATTCCACTCTCAAACAGCTTTTACTGTCAAAAAAATTTTCCCCGGATGTTTAGTAGGAATCTCCTTTCTTGTAACTTGAATCCATTGGTCCAAGTCCTACACTCTGGAGTGGGAGAAAACAAGCTTGCTGCGTCTTCCATGTGACAGCCCTTGAGATATTTGAAGATGGCTATCGTATCTCCTCTGTCTCCTCTTTCCCACGCTACACATACCCAATTCCCACAACCGTTCCTCATAAGGCTTGGTTTCCAGACCCTTTATCATCTTGCTTGCCCTCCAGCTTGTTAACAAAATTCTTAAATGCCCAGAACTTGCTTTTTAGGCTGCTGTGGGTCAAGGCTCTCAGACTTGCACGAAAGGGGGTGATTTTGTGTACACCACCCTGAATCCCACTGAGACAGAGGTTGGGATACAAACATCAAAGCAGAAGCAAAAAGGGTCTTTTGTAAAAGTGGTCAGGGGGAGGAGTTTGGCTGGGAGCGGGAGAAGGTATGAAGATGGAACAGGGTATTTTATAAAGGGCGGAAGCCACACGCCTTAGCATTAACCCAGCAGTGTTCTCTGCGTGGAAACAGAATGGCTGAGCTATGTGCTCTCCTGGTCCCCCGCGACCAAACACATAAACACTCTTGATGTCTACAGGTGTCTAAATGGCTGCTTGGGAGCTGCTGGCAAATTCCTTCGTGTGGGCAGCTGTCTCCTGTTCCCAGGCCCCTCAAGCTCAAACTTGGGAGCGGCATCCCTCACCGACAGCACACTGCTGAGCTGCCTTCATTTGAAATGCCGCGTTGTAAAAGCTTTCTGTGTCACGAGGCAGTAACACGATTCCGCCCATCAGGGAGCAAAAGGCTTTGTCTGAGCCATTCAATACCCACCATCTCACGTTTCCGTTGCTATAGGTCGGTTTTGCTGGCTTAGCTTTGGCTCCACACGTGGCACGTGCCAGCGCAGCCAGCCAGGTAACCCCACTGCCTCTCTTGATAAACCTTCCGCTCCGGAAAAATAGAGGCCCAGTGCCTGGCACAGTCACAGGTGTGCTGTAGGCAGGTAGAAAAACTCCAGTTGTGTCAAGCATTTGGCTTCTCTTTGTCCCTTCCCACTTGTGGAAGGCCTTCCCCGTGTGGAAGAGCTGTGGCACAATGGCAGAGCACATGATTTGCACACGGAGGAGTCCAGGTTCAGCCACCAGCGTCTCCCATGTACAGATGGGAGAGACTCGGCCTGGAACCCTGGCGAGAACTGTTGCCAGTCAGTGCGGGTGATACTGATCTAGGTACACCAGTAGCCAGACTAGCTTCCTGTGGTCTGTCACGGTACTGTCAGGCAAGGGATATTTGGAGTAAGTAATTAACTCTTTATTGTCAAAAGTACACTTACAATTTAGGAAAATGCAGATCTGTCAGTCCTACGTCTCTCAGCTACTCCCAGGTGTGCACTCGATGAGGCAGTTGTAGCCACAGAGAGGCCCCTGAGAGATGCACCCCCACACCGAAACTAGCCGCAGGGAGAAAAGGGGCACATCAGCAAAATCAGGAAGAACTTTCTGGCAGTAAGCACTGTCCGACTCTGGAACGGACTCCCTTGGGAGGTGGCGGACTCTCCTTCATTGGGGGTTTTCATGCATAGGTTGGATGGCCATCTGTTGTGGATGTTTTAGTTGAGATTCCTGCATTGAGGAGGGTTGGACTAGAGGACCCTTGGGATCCCTTCCAATTCTACAATCTATGATGTTTGATGAGTGTTCAAACATGTGTTTTTCCCCCTCCCCCTGTATTGCCCATGAAGGTCCATACTTTGGAAGGCTTCTGCATGTGTAATTTGTCCAGGGCCACAGTGGTCTTCTGCTCCCCTCCAGCATAAAAGCTCTCTGATTCCTTCCAACCCACGCAGCATCTGAACTCAAGCAGGCAAGGCCGAACTCATCAAAACGCCCACCTTCAGGCTCTGTGCCACCTTCCCTTACAACAGTGGTTGGGACCCTCAGACTCTTGGGCCAAATGCAGCCCCCCCCCAAGCCTTTCTGTCTGCCCCATGCCACTCTCCCTCCACCACACACAACCCTCCTAGCCTATCCCCTAGTGGCCCCATTTCCTTCCCTCCTGGAATGTTTTGCCTAAGCTGGAAAATGTCCTTGAGCTCTGACGATACTTGCTTGCATGGAAGATAGAGAGGAGGTGCATGAATATGTGGAGAAGCTAACCTGGCATTGAAAGATAAAATTTACATTCCTTGCTTTGCCAACTTTGCCTCCCCCCCCCCAAAAAAAAAGTTGTCCAGGAGGCCCTGGGCCCCTCAGGCTGAAAAATGTTTTGCCTACCCCAGCTTTACAATAAATGGCGCCCCTTGCCTTTCAGCTGCTGTGCCGCTCACCCGCCCGCCTTTCTCCCTGTTGCAGGTGAAGAGCTTTATCGAGACGCAGAAGGCCCTCTTGACGGAGATCCAGAACGGCTGCAAGCGCAACTTTGTCCTTGCCAAAGAGAAGGAGGAGAAGGAGCAGCAGCTCCAGCAGTCTGCCTCCATGCCCGAAATCACCATCACAGAGCCCCTTGAGGAGGGGCCGGTGGAGGACGAGGGGCAGAACGGCGACATGGTGCCCACACCGGAAGAGGGGGAGGAAATCAGGGAGGCACCGCCCTCGCAGGAGAACGGGGCAGCCGACAAGAGAGCTGGTGGCAACGACGAGTCTTCAGACTCCGATTCGGACACAGAAGAAGAAGAAGAAGAGGATGAGAAACTGGTGATGAAGGCTCTGTCGCCGTCAACTCAGAAGCTCAGCAGCCCTGATCACGGGGGCGACTTGCCCAAGCCACCTTCCCCCCCAAAGACCAGCGGTGCCCTTAGCCCCGAAAGCAGAGTGCTGCCCCCCTCGAACACTACGGAAGAAATAAAATGTGAATCTCGATTGGGAGTCACCAGTGGGTCTCCAGCCCAGGCCAGCTCTCCCGGGAACGAGAGGAGGATTGCGGTCTCCAGCCCTGGGCGAGGCCACAAAATATTTGTCGTTACTCGGGTGGAGAGCCTGCCGGAGAAGGCAGTGCCAGGGGGTGCCGATACGCGGCAAGAGGGGAGCCCTCTTCCTCCACAGGCTTCTCCGCCGAAGCCGAGCGACCCCCCAGCCCCGCAGGCTCAGCCAGCAAAGACTGAATGCTCAGATGGACAAGCGACTGCGGCTGTTTCCAAGCGGGCTGCTGGTTCAGAAACCTCTCCCTCCACACCAAGCCCTGTTTGGGGGGCAGAGAAGATGAACTCTGGGCCGTGCGAGAGTGCTGTTCACAGCTCTCTGCTGCCCAACGGACTAAGGATGGAGTTTGTTCATGCACTACCAGATGCTTCCTCAGGGCATGATGGGAAAATGGCCAGTTGCTCTGTAGAACATGGTAAGCACATATATATAGAGAGAGAGAGAGAGAGCACGCGTTGCATTCTGGGAGAGGCGTTTATATAGGGTATCAAACAGGCTCCACCCTACACTATGTAGGTATACACTATTAAGAGTCTTGCCTCTTAAAAGGCAGATGACAACGGATTTCACAGGGGTTTTGAACACAAGCAAAGGCCATGTTTAGACACTCCTTGGGAGCAAGGCGAGTACCTGGCTGACTCTCTGCCTTTCCACTCTGCTTTTCAGAGCTAAACTGTTCCAAGAATGAGAAGGAGCTGGAGGAATTACTCTTGGAAGCAAGCCTAGAGATGGGGCAGGAGCCAATGTGACACTTTAGGTAAGGGAGCTGCGTGTTAAAATGGGCAGAGGGAATATGCTGTCTGCTGAATGGGGGGGGGGGGCTCCAGGAAGGATAACATGGGGGAGGGGGGGCAGGAGCTCTTAATCCCTGCATTGCTGCACGAGCAGAATGTCACCTAGAAAGCACTAATCCTGAACACCCTTGTGCAGGAATCAAGTCCTGCTGGGTTCAGTGCGATTTTCACTTTCTAAGTAAGTAAGCTTTAGCACAGGGTTTCCCAAACTTGGGTTTTTGGACTACAGCTCCCATCATCCCTAGCTAGCAGGACCAGTGGTCAGAGATGATGGGAATTGTAGTCTAAAAACATCTGCAGACCCAAGTTTGGGAAACACTGCTTTAGCAGAATCTGGTGACTGACCTGAGCATGTTGAAAATTCAAGCTTGGTGTGCCTGTTTAGTCAAGCTTCTCAATCTCTAAGAGATTGTTTCTCAGTCTCTTAGAAACAAATCTGGGTGGTGTTTAGGTAGATATATTTACCTAAAATGTATATATTATATATATTTACCCGAAACGTATATAATATAGCACAGCAAGAGGAGGAGGGAAGTGTTTGTGAGGGCTGAGAATGGGAAGGGCTGGATACTTGAGCTTATTGTTAGAGTAGTGGTATTTCTAGATGGAGATAACCCGAAATACATATTTATTATTCAGTATATTGCTGGGTGGGGAAGCAGAAGCCGTCAGCGTGGTGCTAACATCCCGGGACAAATTGAAAGGAGAAAGTTAAGAATTGAAGGGAGCTAAAGAGAATTGTAATGAAATTTTATTTAAGGGTTTCGGAATCCCCCTCCCCCTTTTCAAGGCAGCTACATTGAAAATTTAGCACTGTGCCATTTTTATGAGCTGGTAAGAAGCCGGTGATTTATAATTAGATATGGATCTATATCTTCTTGCGTTGCCCCTCCACTCTGGTCTCCCAAACATCTTTCTTGCTTCCCTCCCCACCTTCTCCTTTTCTCTCTCTTTCAGTTCTGGGCCATTCCGCATCCAATGGGGTCTCTTTGGGGAAGCACCTGCCTAGCTTTACCTCCTCCCTTCACCATGTGATTCCGAAACCAACAACACCGCCCCCCTGACTGCCACACAGAGGCAACGTGAGAAGCGCCGCCCATCCCGTCCCCCGAACGGCATCCATTTCCAACTGTGACCATTTCCCCCGCCCCCCCTTTCTCTTTCTCGAAGTCTTCCCTCTGATAAGAGATGTTCTGTTTGGAGGGGGGTCGGGATTCAGGAAACAGAAGAGCCAAGGAGACCTTGA
Source organism: Lacerta agilis (assembly GCF_009819535.1). NCBI lineage: Eukaryota > Metazoa > Chordata > Lepidosauria > Squamata > Lacertidae > Lacerta > Lacerta agilis. The sequence goes on along the minus strand of NC_046319.1, from coordinate 75,653,175 downwards.
CCCAGGAGAAGAGCTTCCTTCAGGGCGAACTCTTGACGTCTTTTGCTGCTTTGGTGTGTCTCCCTGGAACTCTTGCCGGGGGGGGGGGGGAACTCAACAATGTTTTTGTTTCGTTTTTCCTTTTGCAAGGGGGATGCCCCTTGCAAGTGATTTCACAAGGCAGAGGCTGGTTCGCGGACTCGGATCGTTGGCACCGCCTCTCTCCAGTCTAACTGGGAAACTTTAAAAGGAAAAGGGCGAACACTACAAATGAACAGGGCCCCGTGTGTTTGCTTTGTGTGTGTCGCGAGCGCCGCAGGTCCCAGTAGGTCCAGTTTTCCATGAATGCTTGGAGAGGAGCAGGCCTCTCCTGCGGCCCTCTGGCTGAGAGCGTCGTAATGCTGTAGCTCCCTTGCCAAGCAAGACTATTGAGGCTGTTTAATCCGCAGCACAGACTACTATTTATTTTTATTTTTCAGTTTCTCTTTCCCCACCCACCGCCCTCCCTTAGTTGCGTCTCCTTGTTTGTTTGTCTTTTCTTCGGTGTCTGTTGAACAGAATGGGGACAGTTTTTCCTCCTGCCTTTTAACCTCCAGCCACCTTAAAAAAAGGAAAAGGAAAAGGGTCTCTGCTTCCTCCCAATTTTGCAGAGTGCACCAAATCAGGAAGCCACCAAGAAGCTGATTTACCCTGGTGAAGTTGTTTGCAGTAAGCTGAGAGAGAGAGAGAGAGAGAGAAAGCGAGCGCCTGTGTGTGTGTGTGTGTGTGTGTGATGCCTTTTTGTGCATTGATGGGCAACCTTTGCCCATTGCCCACCAATAAGAGGACTGCTGTGGCTTCGACTGATCCGGGTTCTCCTGGCCTTCAGCGGAGAGAACGAGGCAAACTCCTTTCACCTCTCCTAGCAAGATTTGTTCTTCAAGCCAAACCATGCCGAACTTTGGGACGATGTGGGTGATACTGTGTATGGCTTGACTGTTGAAGTAGCGAATATTTTAACTGACCGCAAAACTTCATAAATGGCATGTGTGCACCGGGAGAGGGCAGGGTGGGTCCCCGTCCCTGTCCCCACCCTGTTTTGTTATCCCCATGCGATAAAACTGACATGAGAAACTTCTTAGGATGCTGCTGATTTTTGGGCAGTTTTCATCTTTTAATGTTACTTTATTCTTCAAAAAGTTGTAGGCTTTCCCACAGTTCCTGTGCGTACATCAGCTGTGGACAAGGACACAGCTGCAGTGATGGGAGTGTTACCTGGCTATCACCAGGGCCTTTCAGGGTCCAAAATCACTACTTTTGCAGAAGGAGGTTGAATCCCTCACAGCAGCACCTCTATCCCACCCCCCCCCCCGGAACTTCCAATTTCCTTGAGAAAAGGGGGTAAACGCACCACCAGTTGAAACCTGAACTGCTCTCCCAAGTTTTGCTCTACAGAGGAAATGCTCCAGGCTTCGTGGGGTCTCCTGGCTGGCTGTTCCGCACCGAAAGGCGGGGAGGAGGTGGGTTGCTGCAGAAAGTGTATTGCTAAGAGGGTGGGTGGGGGTTGATTATTTTATTTCTCAGGGAAGGACTTTTTGCAGCCAAAAAAATACCTGGGATTGCGGGGGAAGCCGGTGGAGCCAACAGTGCAGTCCCCCCCCCCCCGCCTCACCTCCCGGTGGTGCGTTGAGACCCAGTGGAAGAGATCCCAAAGGCTATTACGGGAAGCTCCGCAAAGACCAGGTTCAAATGGCCTCAAAGATTAGCCCTGATAGGGAAGGTGTTCCTCCAAGAGAAAAGAGAAGAAGCTTGCCCGCCGAGATGGGAAACCAGGACTGATGCTTTCGTATGTCGTCAATATGGCGAGAGGCGGGGCAACCAGCCCCCTTGCATGGGGAAGTCTGTGTTGTAGGACGACAGGTGTAAAAACGAGTGGCCGTCTTTTTTTGTTTCGAGTCTGGGTGCAACGGGAAGAATGGGCCCTCTCTTTGGGTCCTTAAATCCCACTGGGGTCTCTCAACTCTTAACCCCGGTTGCTAGCAGGAAAGGAAGAAAAAGAAACACGCTTCCCTCCCCCAACACGATGGACTGCTTTCCTCCTGTTGACACGGAACGAAATCTCCGCAGGAGATTTGCGGTACTAACCCCGAAGCGAAAACGAGAAGGAACCTCTCTCTTTTTGTATAGACGTAGCAGAGGAACCGTTTTCTCCTCCACAACCCTCCCCCTGAAAGTGGGGTGGGGTGGGGGGAGGGTGACAGCTGTTGGGTAGACATAGAACTTTATGCTTTTTACTTTATTATTATTTTTCTTAAGTGCAATAAAAAAATCTTATCAGGGAGCTTGAGAGGGCACTTTTGCTGCATGGAAATTCAGGCTGGAGAGGCAGGAGGGAGAAAAACAAAAACTTTTGTGTGCCCACCATTTGCTTGACCATGATTCTTTTTCTCTCTCACACACACACACACATACACACACACACCCCGACACACAGACACACATGGAGTTTTTGCTGCGCTAACACTACATTTACAGAAAGGAAGATGGCGCCAGTTTGGTTTTGTGTTCCTGTTCCTCCCCCCCCCCCCATTTTTTTTTTTTTTTTGCTAAAGTTTGTCATTCCTTTCTGTTTCTCGTGTGTGTGTGTGTGGAGTTTTATTTTTGTTGAAACTGTCTTCTATTAAATGAAAAGCTGCATTCATCGCGTGGCTTCTCTCAGTCTCTTTTGGGGGAAGGGGGTCCAAAGCACAGCCTGCGTTCTCGCCCCATGTCGCAGTCACATTTTGCCAGCAAAACGGGCGCCAAATAAGTGGTGTTGTGAATTGAAAAGTGTGCCGAGGCTGGGTCGGGTCTCTGCACAACATCCTCCTTATTTACGTATTGCCGTTGGGTGACAATGTGCTTTTACAGAGTGACGTAAGCAAAAAAAAAAAGAGGTCTGAGCCCTCAAAATCTACCAGCTTAATTTATCAATGGGGAGAGGAAGCAGAGAAGGGAGAGGAAAGGAAAGGAATTGTGCATACTGGGATTTTATTTTGGTGTGGAACGAGAGGATTCTGCAGGTTAAACTATGAGCTTCAGGAGAAACTGTTTGTTTTTTTGTCTCTGGCTTTCCCAAAAGCTTAGAGAGACACTGCATTTTCATCGCCTGGCTGCACAACAGCTTTGCTGGTTCTTCTCCCTCCACGTTACGCATCCACATTCATCCTTGAACTTTTGCTTCCAAGCCTATCGGGCACTGCAGTTGTTTGTACTTTTTGCTTGTTAGCGTTTGGTTGCTTCATGGGCAAATAGGTCTGAGAAGAGATTAGGGACTGGAGCAATGGGTCCTGACCCTTTGCAAAGGAATTGATGCCTCTGAAGCTGGGGAGGCATTGTGCACTTACACAGTTCCGAAGGAAGGAAGGAAGTCAAGGGGGTTGTTTACTTGCCTGAAGAGAGACTCCAGGAAAGCAGTTTGAGGAAGAGATCAGCAGGCAAGGTGTAGAGCTTTCCTACAGAAACCTTCCTTCCCTTTCTAATAAAAGCAATAATCTACCGGACTAGCACCCTCTGGTGTGAGAAAGGTGGAACTGTCAGGAAGCCAAAGGAAAAGATGGCAGAGTGAATTCCTCGTGACGTAGTAATACTCAGATGCAAGCTTAAGTTTATTTTATTTTATTTTAAACCCCTCTGAAACTTCTTCCTGCCATCAGAAAGGTAGGGTCTTGTTCACGTGCTGATCTCTGATGCATGTTTTAAAAGTGCATTCTTAAATAAAGAAGCCTGTTTCGTTTTTTTGCTTTTTTTTGGTAAACCCTCCCCCCACAAAAAAGGAAAATATTGGCACTGCCTGGATAGCTCAGTTGGTTAGAGCGTGGCAGTGATAGCACCAGGGTTACAGGTTCGATCCCCGTATGGCACAGTTGCGTATTCCTGCATTGCAGGGGGGTTGGATGAGATGATCCTTGGGGTCCCATCTCCACAATTATAAGGCCTAGAAATATAGCTGGACTACTGCAGGAGTAATGACTTAGCTGGAGCCGAGCAAGATTCATCAGCTCCAGCTATTCTGTTTCCAGGCAGATGCTCAGGAGCTCGGGGAATACAAGAAGAGTCCTGTATCTGGATCACACCAAAAGCCCATATAGTCCAACATCGTGTTCTCACAGTGACCAACCAAATGCCCCAATGGGAAGCAGGACCTGGGCAGGCCCCGAGTGCCACGATGCCCTACTCCACAATTGCGATTCCTCATCATTGGGGTGCACTGCGTCCGAGTACTGAATTCAGAGGTGTACTGCCTCTGAATACTGTAGGAGGCAGAGCACAGCCATCCTGGCTGGTAGCCATCGATTGCCTTGCCCTCCATGAATTTATCTAAATCCTCTTTAAAGCCATCCAAGCTGGAGGCTGTCACTACATCTTACGGGAGCAAATTTCATAGTTTTAACTAAGTGCTGCGTGAGAAAGTTCATTTGTTTGCCTGACCCCAGCCTTCATGGAACACGGGACAAACTTATGGGTTGTTTGTTTTTTTAATAGATCCTATGCTGTCTTCTAATTGACTTCTCCTGTCAAAACAAAATAAAAAATCAGAGATCTACAACCTCTCCTAGACAATGACAGTTCTCTTTCTCAAGCTCTGGGAGGAAGACCTTTCATTGCCTACAGACAGCCACCCAATCTTAAACAACTCCTCACCCACAATAATACTACAACCAGACTTAACACGGACACTGGCACCAGAGCCTGCAATAAACCCAGATGCCAACTTTGCTGCCACATACACCCGGACAACACCATTACTGGCCCCAACAACATCAAACATACCATCTCAGGACTATTCAATTGCTCATCGTCTAACATTGTGTATGCCATCAAATGCCAACAGTGCCCTTCAGCTCTCTATATTGGACAAACAGGCCAAACCCTACGCCAAAGGATAAATGGACATAAATGTGATATCAGGAATCACAAGGCAGAGAAACCAGTAGGAGAACACTTCAATCTCCCAGGACATTCTATACGAGAGCTCAAAGTAGCTGTCTTATTACAAAGGAATTTCAGAAATAAGACTGGAAAGAGAAGTGGCTGAATTGCAACTCATTACCACACTTAAAACCATGGAGAGACCTGGTTGGAACAAAGACATTGGATTCTTATCTCATTATACCTGACAGCCTTCTCACCCCTTGCCAATCACCCATTCCCACCACCCTTCTGAGTAATAACCCTCCCCACTCTCTCACTATATATAAGGGTCTGGTGACTTCTCTGTTTCACTGTATCTGAAGAAGTGTGCGTGCACACGAAAGCTCATACCAAGAACTTAGTTGGTCTCTTAAGGTGCTACTGGATTTTTTAAATTTTGTTTTGACTATGGCAGACCAGCACGGCTACCTACCTGTAACAAAGACTAGAACGGACAGCGACAAAAGATTTGAATTGCCTACCACTGGCCTAAAAGCACCAAGTTTATTCCTGAGGAAACATGCATGATGTCCAATTACATATGGTATCTGAAGAAGTGTGCATTCACACGAAAGCTCATACTAAGAACAAACTTAGTAGGTCTCTACTGGAAGGATTTTTTTTATTTTGTTTTGACTACTGCAGACCAACACGGCTACCTACCTGTAACTGACTTCTCCTGTGGCATTCATACCCTCCCCTGTGTTTTATTTATCCCTTCCAACTCTACAATTCTATGATTCGTCTTAGTGAAGATCCTCTCTTAAAGGCACGTTAACTCTTGTCTGTGGGAAGCAACTCCAGCCTCCTGACATGGCTGGTGTTTTCAGCTCCTGGATTTGGCCTAGACAGAGAGGACGGGGACAGGGAGGGCTTGCTCATTGTCCCCCAAATCTGAGAAGGCATCAGAGGGAGGGGAGCAGCTTGGAAGATAGGAAGCTGCCTAAGGCTATATCAGGTATCCACACAGACTGACAGCAGCTCTCCAGTCTCTGCCAGCCATGCCTAGAGATGCTGGGGATTAAACCTCGAACCTTCTGCATGCAAGGCAGCTGTTCTACCATTGAGCTGAGGCCCTTTCCCCCTCTCTTTTAGGGTTGGAATGTGGAGCCCCCCCCCCCCTTACAACTGGAAACGCCTTTGGTCGAGCATACACTTGCAAGCTACCTTGAATTCCTGAGTGGCAGAGAGGTGGGATATAAAACAAGGTTCGATTCTTGCCGGTGTCTTTTGTGGGTATCAAGAATGTCCCAGAGCACCAGTGAATCTTCTCTTTTTTTCGTAGATACCAAAATTCTCATTCCAGCACTTTGGTGGGAGGAGAGAATAATTTCTTCCTGTTGATTTTGGGAAAGCTCGCCCTTGGTTCTGAGCTAGTTTTTATTTATTAAACAAGAAAAGGAAATCCCAGGGAATTTGTGTTCATGCATTTAACACTTTATTTATACCATGTTCGGTTGAAATAAAGTTTCCCTTCTGACATAGGCTGGGCTTGTGCGTTTCCCTGTTTCCGCTATTATTATTCTCGGGGGGGGGGGTAAAGTTTGCACATATCAACAGCCTCGGACGGAGGAACCCACTCTCCCAATCCCAGAGATTTCTCTGGCAGAAAGGTTTGTTGATTTGGATTTTCAAGTAGATGATATTATTATTTATTTATTTTTATTTTTTTAATTATTATTTGGCAGAAGCACTCCCAGCATTGTACGCATTGGTAAGGCTTTTCTCCTGTGTCAGTTCTCTTGCGCATTGTCCAGTGGGAATTCTGATGGAAGCTGGATCATCTTAGTTTGAGAAATGTCCCACAGAAACACACGAGGCTTTGCTGGTGCAAGGAAGTGAAAGGGGAGACTCTGAGACATAGTTTTGAACTTTTTTTTTTTATTCAGCTTCGAGAAGGAACAGGAAACACAGAACACAATGTCCCTTTGTGTTGGGGACCTTAACACGCACATACTCTTATATATACTCTCTCTCACTCACTCACTCACTTACACAAACACACACACACTGGTTTCCAGCTTTCTGCCACATGCTTGTCACTCTCTAGCCACAGGACCAAAACACAAGGCCAGGGCAAAGCTCTTTGGCAGATGGAGCCGTCTCAGCGGCTCCCATTGAATTCTATGGGATAAATTAAACTAGGTTACAGTCTGGCTTGTGTGCAAAACTTGCTTTTGAATCCACATTGGTATCGTGCGTGGCAGGAGCAAGCACCATTGGCCCTCAGTAGCCTCTGCATTTGCTTTCCTCCATATTACTGAATGGGTATCATTCATTCTTTATCAACTTGCTGCTTGTTCTGCCTGAAGGGTGATCATTATTATTTACATTTTCACATATCATCATTATTATTTTTTATTATTTCTAAGGAGGGAAAAGCAGGGGGAAGCCACCAGTGCAAATTGAGAATACAATAACCACCAATACATCCATATTAATTTAAACATATCAACCATAGAATTGTAGAGTTGGGAGCCCCAAGGGTCAATATTGATTGGGAGAAAGGGTTAACCCTCCTTGCCCAGAGCTGTGGCTCTGCTCCAAATCCCACTCCCAATGCTGTGAAGAAAATAATAAGGAGATCTGATGAAAGATCGCTCACATCCTGTCTGGTGTGGACAGTCGAAGCAGAATGATGAGTAAAATGGTGTGTGTGTGTGTGTTGCAGGTTACTCCAGGGCAAAGAATCGACCTTGGGTTGATTCTTGGAGGTGCAGGACTTTTGAGGTGAAATAAAGCCTAGTTTTGCCCCTGGAGCTAGCTAACTTTGCTCTCATGAATCTGAGGCAAGCTGGTGATATAATTGGCCCTGTGGAACTGGCCGAGGTGCAAATTGCGGGAGACCCACCCACTTTCCCTCAAGGCGAAGTCGTCATCGAAAACCCAAGTGCGGCTGTTTCCATATTTAGGTGCTACCTAAATTAAGTGAAGCTGCTTCTTTTTTTTGGAGCACTCGTAACTCATTGGGTTGGGAGACAAGAAAAGCGAGCTTTCGGCAACAGGAAGTTGCCTTTTCCTGAGTCAGACCATTGGTCTGTCTAGCTCAGTATTATCTGCGCTGATGGGGAACTGCTCTGTCCAGGTTTTCAGACAGACAGGCTCTCCTTGCCCTACCTGGAGATGCCAGGGATTGAATCGGGGCCCTTCTGCATGCCAAGCAGGTGCTCTAAGCAACTGAGCTGCGGTTCTTCCCCAACATTTGCTGAGCCGTTGCTTGGGACAGTAGGCTGAGCCTTAAATCCTTAAGCCTGCCAGACTCCTTCCCTCCTTCATTCTAGACCAGGCTTCTCCAACCTAACCCCCTCCAGATGTTGTAGTCTAAAACATCTGTAAGGGAGCCAGGTTAGCAAAGGCTGTTGACATTCCAACAAATGTAACATGCAGCAAAACCCTATACATGTGTGCTCAGAGGCCCCATTGACTTCAATGGATTGCAGCCGGCTTGGCTTTCTAACTGGGTATAAGGCGATCATTTTTAAATTTTACACACACACACACACAAACCCTAGCCCAGGACTGTGTGCTTCCCTGCCTTTTAAAAACCGAAACTCTGCAGCAAAGCAAAGCAAATGCTGGAACCTGAATAAAGTATGGGTTGATATATCATAATGTATGCTGCTGCTGCTTAAGGAATTCAGTCTTTGCAGATTACCTGACCTGATTTGCACTGCTTGGACTAATGTGCAGGTTTGAACTAGATTATCTGCTAGTTTTTATACTTCCTGAATGTTCTGGTGAATTTGTTAGCTAAAAAAAATAAAAAATAAGTATCAGAACAGTAAAAATATGTACTTTGATAGAAAATACATTCAAAACTTCATATTTAAATGCAAATTCTCGCACAGGTTTATTTTTATTTATTTAAAGAAGATTAATGCAGAGTCACCACAGAATCAGTGCAAAAGTGGCATGGACATTGGACAAGAAATAAGACTGGTTTGACCCTTCCCTACCTGCCAGACTGATATGGCAGAAGGCAGAGAGCCCAAAAACGGGGGGGGGGGGGGGGGAGTTGAAGCCAATGCCAGACAGAGCTGCTGTTTCTCCATTTGTGAGATACACACAGCCCTGTTGCAGCATCCATATTCTCCCCCCTCCACACATAAACTTCTCTAAACACCTTAAATAATTCAATCAGCTTGTTGCACAAATCTAAATCCTTCATTGGCTACAGCAGCACTCATTTCCCTTCTCTTCACATTCGTTCCTGTATTCACAGCTTCCAATAAGTTTCGCAAAAGGAAAGTTCAAAGGTGGCGCATTTAGCATCACATGTGAGAACGCCCAAATTCTCTCCTAATCCCGTCTTCCCGCTGCAGATTGCTGTGCGTTCCTCAGCTGGTGGTAAATTGGCTTTTAAACATCCTAGGTATCAAGAAACACTTCCCACCGTAAACTTGTCTGCTACAATACCCAGTGGCTTTCCCAGAGGATTCTGGGGTGTTTATGCCGTTCACACGAGCACCAGCTAGCCCTCTTCAGCCTCCCCCATCACCCTGCATTGAAGTCAGCGAATTGCTTGGGGGGGGGCACTGACTGGTTTTTTTGCCATTGCAGCAGCTGCGGTCCAATATGTTTTCTAATTGTATTTTTATTGTTTCATTTAATTTCTTACATACTGTATCTTCTTGTGTCACAGCCTGATTTCACAGAATTCAAATTGCAGTGCAATAAAACAAAAGAATAAATAAAAGGTATGGTTAAAAATGCGACGTCTGTGCCATCTCCTGGCTTCAGCCAGGAATCCACTGACACACCATGGAACCACCTGGGTGAAGCTCACAGTTTGGGAAACCCCACCCTGGGAACACAGCCGACACTCATTCGCTGATGCACACCAAAGGGGTAAATGGGAAACACAGGCAAAATCGTCTCTCAAATAGCTTGTCTACCATGACTGATCATACCTTGTTACAAAAAGTTTGATAACCTTCCAACAGACCCCTGGACACCCTCCGCCTTACACCATCCTGCCTGAATTGGCTGCTTCTCTGCCGGCGTCCCTTTCCAAGGAAGCTGCTTCTTTATCTTTGTCCTTTTCCTTTTCCAGAGAAGCCAATTCTTTGCTGTAGTCCTTTTCCAGGGAAGCCAGGGACCGCAGCTGCCCCATCCGATACCTTATGGAGTGGTCCAGGTTGACTGTGTACCTCACGTACTTCTCCCCTTCCTTCACGGTGAAAGGGAAATCGTGCCACAAGAAGTTCTCGAAGAGTTCGGGGTCGTTGTCCAACGCCATGATGTTGTGAAGCTCCTTATGATGGGAGAAGAGCTCCTTGCAGTTCCCTGCGAAGATGTGCCACATTGTTTCCTCGCCGTCCTCACCCGCTGAGTGGCACTGCCTCCTGTCCTCCATGCACTGTAGTATCCAGCTCAAGCGGCAAGGCCATTGGTTGGCCATGACTACCCATGCTGCCACCGACCGGGGGCAGATGGCATGTCTCAAGACATGCTGCTGGGTCATAAGCCGGATAGTGATGGGAATGGTGTTGACGATCCTCTTCATCTGAACAATACTGTCTGGGATGTACCTGTAAAGGGAATCGAATTCGTCATGCAAGCAGTGGAAAGCTTCGTGGATGTACTGCACGGCCTGAGCATCGATCTGTTGCTGGTCCATCTCCGCCGATGCTTCCATGTCTCCCAAGGCCCTGTCCTTCCCTTTGGCCCTTTTGATCCCCTGCTCCACATTTCTCGTGATGATGTTGTACATCAAGTCCTCCCGGCTCTGGAAGGCCTCGTGCAGAAACCGCAGCTTTGCCCTCTGGCCAATTTCCGGGATGGAGAAAGGCAGCGTCACCGTGCGGTTGAGGTAGAGATAGCCGTTGTCGGCCATGCCCCTCATGCAGCTGGCTTCCTCCAAGCAAGAGACAATGACACAAGGGTCCACTACCAGGATGAAGATGAACGGGGCGTTGGTGTCTGAAAGCAGGGTGTTGATGGCGTTCAGGACCCCGATGACTCGTTCTGGGTAGCACATGTCCAAGTTGGTAATCTCAAAGACAATCCTCAGCCGCCGCCTCTCAAAGATCTCCATGTAATACACGAAGTTGGTGAGGAGTGCAATCTCTCTCTTCACGGAGCTCATGAAGCCCAGGTGGCTGGTGAATTTCTCATTGCTGGTCATGCTCTCGATCTTCTTCTTCTGGCTGATGATCAGGTGCTTAATCACAGGAGCAATGGCCGCCAAGGCCCCTGAACCAGTAACGCTGGCCAAGGAGACAGCGAGGATCTTCAAGACAGTGCCGTCCCTCAACCCTGGCACAAGGTACGCTGTTGAGGCCAGGCCAATGCCAGCTAGCAAGATGGTCAGGAACCCTCCGGCTGCAAATGAGGCTTTCTTTTTGAGCCTCCACTCCTGCTGGCTGAACCCAGAGGCAAAGTGTGGCCTGCTCCCCACCACGTGGTAGAAGCTCAGAGGCAGAGGCCCAAATTGATGGCGGATGCGGTCACACAAGGTGGTGACCAGACCAGCCCACAGCTTGTCACTGCCGGCGTATTCCCAGGCACTGAATCTTATGAACATGAAGTCAATGTTCTTCCTCCTGAGATGAACCTCTGTGATGACTGGCTCATAGAACACCAAATACCATAGGAGAGTCAGGTAGTTCCATCCTTCCGGTATCCGGGGCTTCTCATGTGTCCTCCTGTACTCGTTTTCTTCTCTCCGGATGGTTTCCTTGTGCATGCATTCTGCCAAAGTGGAACAAAATGGCATTAGCCTTTCAAAAGTGGGATGAGATGTAGGGACCAGCTACTATCCCTCCTCCCTTCAACGTAGAAAGGAGATTCCAACTTTCTGGTGGTAAGAGCTGTTCAACAGTGGAACAGACTTCCTTGGAAGGTGGAGGACTCCCCTTCACTGGAGGTTTTTTAACGGGTTGGATGGTCATTTTTCAGGGATTCCTTATCTGTGATTCCTGCATTTCAGGGAGTGGGACTAGATGATTCTCAGGCTCCCTTCCAACTCTACAATTTTATGATTCTACACCTTCACTCATCATCACTCTCTTGTATATGCCTGAAGGTAAGAACCTGGTACCCTTTTTTATCAGAATGCCCCTTGTATTTAGATCCGAGAAGCCGTTAAATTCAGCCCCTTATTGCTGGGGAGAGCATTGCAGGAAGAAACTGCTTAACTTCCCCCGTCAAGCAAAAGTTCTATTTGAGTTGGCCGGAGCAGATTACACAGCACTTAGGAGTGTGCAATTTGTAAAATTGGCTTGAGGGAAGTGGAAAACACTTTAACATGCCACTTTAGATGGTAATATATGTTAGTACATGTAAGCCAGTTGTAATTGTATAATTTTTAATCCGTATTTTAGTGTGGCTTGATGCATTATGCATGTACCTATTTTACTTTTATTTTCCTTGCATGTGGGACAGCCTGATTGGCAAATGAGCAATACATTTGTGCTTCTCTCTTAAATAACAAAAGCCTGATTGAATGGACAGGCTAGAGAAAAAGGCCTGTTTATGGCAAAAATCCTCCCTATTATTACTGAATACCCAAGAATAACTTAAATAATAGAATCACAGAGTTGGAAGAGACCACAAGGGACATCCAGTCCAACCCCCTGCCAACCAGGAAACACCATCAAAGCATTCCTGACAGATGGCTATAAAGCCTCTGCTTAAAGACCTCCAAAGAAGGAGACTCCACCACACTCCTTGGTAGCAAATTCCACTGCTGAACAGCTCTCACTGTCAGGAAGTTCTTCCTAATGTTTAGGTGGAATCTTCTTTCTTGTAGTTTGAATCCATTGCCCCATGTCCGCTTCTCTGGAGCAGCAGAAAACAACCTTTCTCCCTCCTCTATATGACATCCTTTTATATATTTGAACATGGCTATCATATCACCCCTTAACCTTCTCTTCTCCAGGCTAAACATACCTAGCTCCCTAAGCCGTTCCTCATAAGGCATTGTTTCCAGGCCTTTGACCATTTTGGTTGCCCTCCTCTGGACACGTTCCAGCTTGTCAGTATCCTTCTTGAACTGTGGTGCCCAGAACTGGACACAGTTTTCCAGGTGAGGTCTGACCAGAGCGGAATACAGTGGTACTATTACTCCCCTTGATCTAGATGCTATACTGCTATTGATGCAGCCCAGAATTGCATTGGCTTTTATAGCCGATGGATCACAGTGTGTTTCTTGGATTCCTCCCCCACCCCTTCCACCCAGCTGATGCTTTTTATTTTTGCCCGGGACTTACTTCCAATATGATCAAGCAGTGAATGCAGGCGGTTTCCACAGGGGGAATAGAAGCCCACTGTGACGGGCGTGGAGGTGTGGCACAGTGTCTTGGAAAGGGAGCAGCAGTAAATGTCATCTTCCGTCAGGATATCTGAGGAGAGAAAAACAATACAGCATTTGTAATCTGGACCAGCATAGATATGACAGTAGGAGATAACTTGGGTGGCTTTCAGGTGACCTGGCTGTCGGTGTTCATTCTGATGGGTTTGCACAAAGTTTGCAGGGAGGTCAGACAATGTTGGCTGTTTATTGAGCAATCTTTCTGGTCTCTTTTCGGAGAGGTTAGATCAGTTATCGTCAAACCTTTCAGACCCACTTTTAAGGCAGATGTGCTTTGGGGACCCATTTCTTAATCTTTTTACCATATATTTTGAATGGTGGTTAATGCTCCTGTTGCAACCCACCTTGGATCAGACCAGTTGAAGACCAGTAGGTGATGCTATGTGAAGCAGTTGTTACCCTACACTCCCCAGTGCATTTTACTGGCTCTCTCTTTAGCGCAAAAAAGTTAGATTTTGGGCGCAGTAAAGAGGGAGGCAGGTTTGTTGCACAAGAGCAGCAAATCAACTTTAACTGTGCTACGCAAGTTTGCCAGTATGTAACTGAAAAGCAATGACAAACCTAGACAGCATCTTAAAAAGCAGATACATCAACTTTCCAACAAAGATCTGTATAGTTAAAGCTATGGTTTTCCCAGTAGTAATGTATGGAAGTGAGAGCTGGACCATAAAGAAGGCTGAGAATTGATGCTTTTGAATTATGGTGCTGGAGGAGACTTTTGAGAGTCCCATGGACTGCAAGAAGATCAAACCTATCCATTCTTAAGGAAATCAGCCCTGAGCGCTCACTGGAAGGACAGATCCTGAAGCTGAGGCTCCAGTACTTTGGCCACCTCATGAGAAGAGAAGACTCCCTGGAAAAGACCCTGATGCTGGGAAAGATGGAGGGAACAAGGAGAAGGGGACGACAGAGGACAAGATGGTTGGACAGTGTTCTCAAAGCTACCAACATGAGTCTGACCAAACTGCGGGAGGCAGTGGAAGACAAGAGTGCCTGGTGTGCTCTGGTCTGTGGGGTCACGAAGAGTCGGACACGACTAAACAACAACAACAACTGAATCCCTGCTGAAAATAGCGACCACTTGGAAGTGCCCATAATTGGGCAGCCTGTTTCAATGGTAGCTGTGGGAACAGGAAAGTCTGCAGTTCTAGAAAAGTGGGGGATGAAAACTGCCCCCTTCCAAAGCAGTTTTTTGCTCCGGGGCAGCAGGTGGCGGACAAATACAGAGTGGAGCTCCTGCAGTGTTAGAATCTCAGATATATAAGCTAGGTGCCAAATGGCTCCTTAACCCAAGGTTACAGTCACCAGAACAGAATGTCTAGTCACTATTTTAGGGCAAGGCAGTTCTAAAGTCTTATTTTTCAAATGATGTATTGACTATGATTGTCTGACTATTTCAGATGGCAACCTTGAGCTTGGTTAAGAACTCTGAGAACTTAAAGAATAAAAGTCACTTGATCCAGGGACAGTCCACATATATATTGGCCTTTTCCGACTCCCTTTGCTTAAAAGTGACTGTTCCTGCTCAGGCTGCACAGAAAAAGCATTTTGGTTTGAGAAATTCATTCTGATTGTGCAGATGAAATATAATTGATAGAATTCTGCAAATTGGGGCATTAGTGTGTGGAAACAGGCCAGATCCAATGATCCTTCAGATGGTGGAGATGTCAGGCGCCATTTTGGCGCCCAGGCATCTTCATTTGGTTGCAAGTGGTCGAAAGCCAGGTGCAGAATGCCCCTGGCGCCTGGCTAATTTCAAACACTGAGCTCCTGCAAGGTTTCATCTGGCAACTCATCTCTTGCAAAGCTTATTACTTATTACTAATGCCATGGTTGCAGAAAAAATTGACACTGCATGAACACTGCTCCCCAACACTCTTCCTTTAAATTGTAACCTACTTTGCACTTTTTACTTTCAGTTTCTTATTTGACTCTCAATCAGTAAAATGCCAGTTGCATTCTTATGATTAAGGCTACGTGCATAACAGCTTTTGTGTTTCCCATTTAGCCAGCCCCAGGCCCTCTGACTAAAGGAGGTAGGACCGTAATGGCTACGTGAGAGCAAGCACAGTAGTTAGGTTACGTGGCCTCTTCACTGGAATGTTTTATTAAAATACAAAGGTGAAAGAGAAGGGTAAATGAAGTTGTCTTGGGAATGCTGGATATTCCCTACTCCATCCACACCAGTTTCCTGAGCCGACAAATCAGCATGGAGGAACCATTTTTACAGGACTCTTAAAAAAGAATCCTCATCACCGTCTTGGAAAAACTTAGATAATTATTCAGTGGCATTAATGGCAACTGTAAGCACATTTTATAAGTCTTTTTATTTGCCTATTCAGTGACTGAACAGGAAGCTGAGGCGAGCTTTAAAGTCCCTTAATTGTTAGAGACTCTTGGAGATTTCTTCTCCAACATAATTAGGTGGTGTACCGATGGGTGGAGTTCAGCCGTGAGGTTTGTGAGCAAGGGATACGTGTGGTTAGACAATTCCTGGTTCAAAATTCAGGACCAGGTGGCCAGCACTTTGCAGAGGGGACTCAAGTGCATATCAGAAATTTAGGTTTGTGCAATTAAAGTACTGCAGCAAATCCACTTCTGCTAAAAGTGAATATTAAAACTTAATATTTCTATATTTAAAAACTTAAGATATACTAAAATATACTAAATATAAATCTACAAAAATAGAGTATAGCTTCTTTTGTTTTATTTTTGCAGTGCTTCTCATCATTACAATTTTTGTCATTTGGGGCGCATAGCCCCAGTGCTTTTTTCTGGGGGGACGCAGGGGTACACATACCGTACCCCTAAACATTTTGTGAATCTAACAGGAGAAGACACTAATTATTATTATTATTATTTTAATGTTAGTTTCTTCTCTAGTACGGTGAACCGTCAGTTCCGTTGCTACCCCCAATGGCGGCCTCATTTCCTGTCACGGTGTTTCCTGAGTCTCAGACAGAAGCGAGTGTTTAATGTGTGAAACAGTGTGGAATGTGGATGTGTGGTGTTTTACTGATGAAAGTTTGGCCTCATTGAGGGGCAGTATTTCAATATGAGTAGGAAAATTACCATTTTTCACCATCATGAGGTAAATGCATGTTCTTTGTACTTTTGTCCATTTACTGTATTTCTTTTCCCCGATTTGAACTATAAAACGGTGATTTTTTTTCTTGAGTCAGAATGAGAGTACCCCTAAACATTTTTTTAAGGGAAAAAAAAGCACTGCATAGCCCTAAGATTATTTTGACTCGTGGATGGCACAGATACGTTCCAATGAAAGAAACGTGACTATAAGACTCCTAAATCTCCCGCGATTCCGCCTTACAACAGAATTGGCTCTGGTATTTCCGGCTGCTTGACATCATTTCTAGATATTCCTATGCCACAAGAGGGTGTAGTGCCTTGCTCATTTTGCATCTCCCACTTGGTCCTGTTAATCATGAGGACGTTCAGGGAGAAGAGGAGCCTCGCAGGGCGTCTGACGTTCTGCCTCTGGGAAATCCTGTCCAGCAACACTCCCATGTCCACCCAGCCACCTAGGCTTCTGACGCTGCACAGGTATTCTCCATGAGAAGAGCACAGGGTTGGCATCTGGTTGGCACCGGTCTGTCTTGAGAGTAAATGGAGTGCACCTCCGGGGGTGAAATGCATTAGCAGCACAGAAGTGCCCTGCTTGGGGCGCAAGCCTGGGCAGTGTGCATGGAGGTCCAGGGCTGCCCAAATGAATATACCCCCCCCTCGGCCTCACGGATGTGGTCCAAAGGGAATCAGAGCAGTACGTTTGTCAGCAACTCCGTTGCATTTGGCTTAGAATTATCTGTGCTGATCGGCAGCCCACTCCCTGAGGTTTTAGGCAGGAATCTTTTCCAGTTCTAACTGGGGGGGGGGGTGGGGGTCAAACCTGGGACTTTCTGTAGTTAAAGTACCTGCTGTACCACAGAGCAATAGTAGGGCATTTCATTTTTTAAAAAACTTTTTTTTAAAAAAAAAAAAATGCCTGCTCCAGAGGTCTTATCTTACTACACTAGGGATTATATAGCTATATCTGAAATTTCATGCATATCAGTTAATATCTTGACCCTGCTCCACTGAATTGAAATTTTCATAGATTCATAGAATCATAGAGTTGGAAGAGACCACAAGGGCCATGCATTCCAACCCCCTGCCAAGCAGGAAACACCACCAAAGCATTCCTGACAGATTGCTGTCAAGCCTCCGCTTAAAGACCTCCAAAGAAGGAGATTCCACCACACTCCTTGGCAGCAAATTCCACTGTCCAACAGCTCTCACTGTCAGGAAGTTCTTCCTAGTGTTTAGGTGGAATCTTCTTTCTTGTAGTTTGAATCCATTGCCCTGTGTCCGCTTCTCTGGAGCAGCAGAAAACAACCTTTCTCCCTCCTCCATATGACATCCTTTTATATATTTGAACATGGCTATCATATCACCCCTCAACCTTCTCTTCTCCAGGCTAAACATACCCAGCTCCCTAAGCCGTTCCTCATAAGGCATCGTTTCCAGGCCTTTGACCATTTTGGTTGCCCTCCTCTGGATACGTTCCAGCTTGTCAGTATCCTTCTTGAACTGTGGTGCCCAGAACTGGACACAGTATTCCAGGTGAGGTCTGACCAGAGCGGAATACAGTGGTACTATTACTTCCCTTGATCTAGCTGCTATACTCCTATTGATGCAGCCCAGAATTGCATTGGCTTTTTTAGCTGATGCATCACACTGTTGACTCATGTCAAGTTTATGGTCTACCAAGACTCCTAGATCCTTTTCACATGTACTGCTCTCAAGCCAGGTGTCACGACATAGCCTTCACGACATAGGAAAACGGCCAAGTAAACAGCTATTTTCATGGAGGAGGGTCAAGATATTAACTGATATGCATGAAATTTCAGATTTAGCTATATGATCCCTAGTGTAGTAGGATAAAACCGTTGGAGCAGGCATTCTAAAAAAAAAAAAGTTTTTTATGAACCGCCCTAGAGCAATAGTCCACATGCATCCAAGCCTATTTTCGCATACTTGAGGGTTGGAAGTGGGTAGTACAGCCTCAGCCAACAGGGGATGCCCTGGCAGGAGTGAAATGCGTCTCTTGTCCACAGAATGCCAAGATGCACAACAGCATTTCCTCCCCTGGGTGTTCCTGTAACATCCAGGCCTTCCTTCCGCACACGCCACCCACTGTAATGGTTTAAAACACATAAATCACATTGCTACTATTCAGGTGTAACCTACATTCTAGAATTTCCTGAACGCTCTGCAAACAGGCATGCAAAAAGTAACAGCGACCCCCCCCAAAAAAGAGCTACCGCTCCAAACAGGTAGAAAACACCAATATATTCTATCTCACTTTCATGATGAAAATAATAAGATAGCAAAGAAGGCTTTCCATCCAGACCCAAAATTGCTTAGCTTCAACAAAGTGGCTGTCCCATGTTATTTCAGGCCAAGGCATGTATTAAGACGGACCCGAAGTTAACAAGAGTGCTGGACTTTGACAGGAGAAATCTGAGTTCAAATCCTTCCCCTCATCCAGTCATGATTCTCGCCTAACATACCTCACAGGGCTGCTGTGAAAATAAAATGCAATGCTCCACAATCGCCAATTTCCTCCTGCGTTTTTCCCCCAGATGGAGCCTGTTGTTCCTCAAAGAAATAGGAACTTTAGTGCATAAGAACTGGCGAAAGTCAAGTTTGTGAATGGAGTGTGGACTGCACCATTCTAAACTGCAGGAAAAGATTCATTTATTTATATGTGCCCCTATCTGTGGTCTGAAGTAGCATAACCCGTAATGGTGTCAGAACTGGGCTTCAATTTCTGCTGGTTTTTTGTTTTGTTTTTTAAAATATCTGAAGCAGAAATAATGCAAAATTCAAGTGCAGGAACATCAACCTTTCTTTCACATTAGGGATTTGAGCTTTAGGCTTCAAAGAAGGGTCTAACTGACCAGGAAGTGGATCACAAATGAGTACAGTAAAATACAACTATGAATTCAAATGATGAAGGGCTTCTTTTTTGGGGGAAAAAAACTCTTACTGAGGATCTTGTGAAAAGAAATATAAAAAGAAATAGATCTAAGAAGAAGAGTTTTAAGTGCAAGCATGGCATTAAACTTATAAAAATGGGGCTGCTTTGTTAATATTCCTTAAAAGATATTACTCCCAATGGTATTGTATCCATGCTAGATGCAGTGACTTTTTTCCTTATGTGATGGGGAATTGTTGAAGGTGTAAAGTAATTAAGATAGCAAAAGTAATTAAGATAGGAAATCTGCAAAGAGAATTGTTGAGCTGTTAAAACGATGGCAGTTGGATTCAGTAACTTATCCCCGAGTTTGTTTCTGACATAACCTGAAGCGCCACATCAGGAAGCAAAATCTAGCAATTTAGTTCATAACTTCTGAATGGCAGCCCTAATCCTTGTTGCAGAGTATTTGAAAAAGAAGGAGAAGTTGTTGAGCAACTGAAGGCTTGATGTATTATGCTAATTAATGAAATAACTATTCAAATATGTTTCGTAAGTAAGCACTAATTAACTTCCTACTTACAGGAATTGTTTGCTGCAACAAAACAAAAGTTATAATTGGCAGTTAACCTTGTGAGAATTGATTTTTATTTTTATTTTTGAAATTCAGGTGGTGAGTGGGAAGCCTACTGTAAATACAACTTTTTCCAGTTTCTGTTTAAGAAAACTATTGTTGGGGATCCAAAGAAAGTGGTAAAGAGATACACGTTTTGTTCCAAAATATGAAGAACAGAGGTCCTGTTGATGCTCAGATTTAACAATTGGAAGATGAAATTCGAAAACAATTCCTACCATTCCAATTTTTAGAGTATGTTGTTTCTTTTAACACACGTTTTAATGGGGAGCCAACGGGGTTTAAACCTGGGATACCTAGTTTGAAACCCCCTCTCCGCCACGAAGATCACCGAGTGGCCTTGCGCCAGTCACCTCTCGGCCGAACCTACCTCGCAGGGTCGTTGTGATAATAAACCTGGGCAAGGGAGAACCACGGGCACCTGAACTCAAAATGTACCTTGGAGGACAGGCAGGGTACGACTGCAACAATAAATAAATGGAATGACCTGACCCCCTCTCCCATACACCCAAACCCAGGTGTCGTGAGTCAGGAAAGGGCCTACCTTTCCGGCTGTGGCATTCCGCGTTTGAGCAATGCGAGCCCTCGCCAGAGCATGGGCTGCCTCCGTCATGGTGCTCTTCGCAGCAATGCAACCTCGTGATCTCGTCGTTGCAGGAGTTCATCGGTGGAGCTGGAGCAGGAGCTGGAGCTGGAGGTGGAAGTGGAGGTGGTGGAGCTGCAGGAGGCAAACTCACCAGAGTCCCCAGATAGTTGGGACCCTGCAAGAGAGAAAGAGACTGGTCACAGCAGTTGCCTTAGGCAGCTAAACTTCTTTTCCAAAACTGTATTTCAGGCAGTTGTGTCAGTGTCCCGCTGCGGCTGTAATTCTCTCCCTCTACCCACCAGATTTTGGGTTTTTTTTTGGGGTGGTGGTGGAATTGTTGTCAAAAAGCCCAAAGGAAGCAATCTGGCGATGTACCTGTCCGGGCAGGTACAGCCAACGAAACAGAAACGACGGCACGCGTTTCCTCAGTCTACCCAAGGTTAAAAACAGAGCGGAACAAAATATCCAGCAGGCGTGGCAAAAAGTTGGAACGAATCCTGTATTCTGCCTTCACATACCAACAAAACAAATTAGCAAGACAAATATCTCAGTCACCTGAGAAAGATAATGGCTCCGCAGCGCATTAAGTGGTTGGTGACGGGATTTTGAAGAGGTGGGAATGTGACGGAGGAGGGCTGAGTCAAGGAAGGTGACACAACCCTGCTCTCATATCAACTAGAGAGAGCCTTTTTCTTTTTAAACAATACGTTGAAAAAATGGCTTCAGGTGGAAGCAGCTGGTGCATTTAGGAGAGCCGAAGTATTTGTTGGATGTCATTTGCTGCCTGCTTTCATCTCCTTTCTACGGGGGGCGGGGGGAGCCCCTTGGGAGTTTCTCAGGTTATATTACGCTTCGCTTGCAAAAATCCAAACCCGTTAAAGGAGAGAATCGGCAACTGGACACCCCCGGGGCCCAAATCCAGTCCTCCAAGGACAAGAACCTGCCTGGCCTTGGAGTCGCCAACTCAAAAGGCTGAGCGAGACTAAAGGAAATCTGGCCCAGGATTAGAACTAGCAGCCAACAACGGCTGGTGAATATCGAGAGCCTTTCTATAGAAAATATGAAGTCTTGGGGGGGGGGGAGAGAGAGCTTTTGGGAAGGAGGGTCGGTGGCCATGGCAAAGGGGCTTGCTGCGATGTCCTTTTTGAGGGAGACTGCCGTGGGCCGTCGTCCTTTCTTCAAAATAGCTACTCTCAACTCGGCTTTTGATTTCAAAAATACCGGCCCTTTGAGAAGGACTCGGGGACAGAAGGGAGTTGAGTTGGGTGAGGAGCAGAGCCACGATGGAATCTGTGATAGTTGGGTTTGAACCAAGACATTGGAACTTAACAATATTGGAACAACTGGAACTTATACATATAAACTTAAGAAGAAGAGCCTGACAGAATCTGACCCAGCCATATAAGCAGCCATCAATCTCCTAGGTGCTACCAGACTTAGAAGCCCCGCCTCCTCCTTTAGGCCACATCCATTCCATTTTAGTCCCATTTAACGAGATATGTTTCAGTTCATGGTCTATAATAAACAAAGGTCCCCATGTGCATGTACAGAGAGCCTTTCTCTCACCCTTCAACAACTGCCACTGGCCCCACTCCCAAAACGTACTTAGAATTAAGGCCCGGAATTTCTCCTTTTAGAAATCAAGTACCACCCATACCCTCCCGTAATGACATTTTGAGAACATGGTTTAAAAACAAACATGGGAAGAAAGGCTTGTCACGATTCTCTCCTATTGCTTTGCCGCACCCCACCACCCTAAAACAAAACAAAACAAAACAAAATTGGGTGAGAAGACATGATGTACCTGGACTTTGGGCAAACATGTGATAGTGTAAGGCGTGAATTGCATGTGGCAAAGTTAGCCAAAACCTGGCCTAAGTTATGGACAAGTCTGGAAACTTCTGGAATTCTCTTTTCCCCAAACGGGATGCTTCTTCCTAGGATGGGCTTCGTTCCCAGGCCTTGGAGTCCTGCGGAGCTTTGCAGATATCTGTTTGGTTTTTTTGTGCTCTATTTTTTGATGAAGAGAAGGAACAGATAGTATGCAACAACGAGCAAAGGCTCTGAGATCTCACAAGGCAGAGAGGCCTTTCCAAACGTCTGGAGAAGGATCCCGGGGTCTTAAGATATAGGAGGGCTGCCTCTGGCTAAGGCAAGTAATACTGGGTGTCATTAAGAGCAGCGCTGGCAGAGTGGGAGAAAGACAGCGCGGGCGGTTAGCAAAGTCACTTAGATAACGCAGGCGGGGTCCAGAGAGAAAAGAAGTCCTGATAACACTTTACTGAGGGAACTGGAAAACAAACAAACAAACAAAAAAACCGGTGTAAAAGGACGGAGGTTTTTGTTTTTGTTACATTAGACCTTGTACAAAGCAGTGAGACATTCAACAAAGCATGCGGAGCTAAATCTCCCTCAGAACTACACAGCCAATCCGAGCATGTGCTACTGCAACAAAGATGATGCCACTTTGACTGGTTGCTAAGCAACAGCTCCTCCTGCCCCCCTCCTGGCTAGTTGATGGTACCACAGAATTAACTCTTAAATTACACGCAGAATGATCTCTGCTGTTGCATTTTTAACACCGACTTGCGCGTCGCAATCCATAGAGAAGCTCCTGCTGAAACGAATGGGAGCTGTGTAAGAGTGGGGCTGGAGCCGGAGAAGCTGCCCCTCGGTTTTGGCTCATATATACGTTAAAGTAATGTGCAGAAATGTATTACCGGTATATATGAGGAAGTTGCTTTTATTTAAGTGTATATCTAGTAAACATTGCATCGAAAAACATGTATGTTAGTGGAAATTGCCACTAAAACGTTGATGAGTTCTCATTAGGGCTTTTAAAAAATAATTTTTAATGCACCCTGATGAGCAAATGTGTGGAACTGGAGGTTTAAAAAATGAGAAACGGAGAGAAATCACAATTGTCATTCATCCACCGCTTACTGTGAGCATCCTTTCAAAGGCTGTGTAACTGTAGCTGATGTGACACACTTTTTCCACACCACCCCCATCGCTGGGGAATAAAGGACCCTGCAACCGGTTGCCTAAAACAGAATATTACGCCTCTTCCAGCTCAGGTAGCTGAGAGGGAAGCAACCCACTATCTCAGGCAACCGTTTAAGGCCTGTTATCCGTAAATTTGGTTTTGAGTGTGCCTAAGTGAGCAGGGAACTTCCAGAACATAAACACAGGTGGCCTTGTTAAAGTTACTTAATTTTATTATTGGCACTTGAGGAGAATCCTGACTACACCATTTACCTTATGTATTTCCACAAAGGCTGGAGGCTGCTTTTCATTTTCTTCTACATGGAATTAAACAAGTCAGTTGGGCTGTCATTTCCCTGCTGCGGCGTCCGGCTGGCCACCCACAGCTCAGTCCTGGAGGTTAGTTTGCTCCTCCGAGAGGTGAAGGAAGAGATCGCAATGACCTGGCCAGCTAGGCACACGGGAAACTGCCTGATACGAGGCCAGACATCTATCTCAGTGCTGACTTCGCTGACTGGCAGCGACTACGAGGCTTAAGAGTGTTCTGAAGCTTGTATTTAATCTGTTGGCGCCCCAAATCAGTTTGCTGTACTAGGTATTCAAAGGACTTGGCACTCTCTACTGTGTAGTAAAAAAACGCTGTGGAGCAATCGCGCGGTGAGTAACGCAATGGTGAGACCGTCATGTGTTCATGAATTGCCTGGCAAGGCCCCATGAGGCACTAAGATCAGATAATGAAATGCTTTATATCCTTTTGAGGAACATCGGAGGCTATAAGAAGTCCTTGCTGGGTCAGACAAAGATCCACATAACCTAGTGTCCAGCCCAATTGGTGAAGTGCCCCCCACCCAAGAGCTCTGAAACAGTACAGGGTGGGTGACAACTGTCCCCAGCTCAGACAGGTACACTGCATCTCACCCTGGAGGTTCCACCGAACAGCTGTATTGGCAATGATCACTCCATGTGGAACCTCCACGCGGAGAGGCAGTCAACCTGTGAACACCAGATGTTGAAAGCAAGCAATGGGGATGCCTATTGCCTTGTAGGCTTTTGAGCAACGGAGGCCCTTGCCCAAGTTCCCTCCTCACCAGAGATTGGGCAGGTGATTACAGGAGAGTCAGGACCTTTTCTGTGGTAGCTCCCTGTCTTTGGAATTCCCTCCTGAGGAACATTTTCCCTTCTGTCAATACTATTGTCATATAGGCACCAGCCCCCCCCCCCAATACAATTTTCCTGATCTTTGACATTAACTGTCATGGCTTTTACGCCCTCTTGCGATTTGCTGGTTTTATTCTGTGTTGCTGCTTTATTCTCATTTTAGTCTATACCGTATCATTTTATTGTGTATTGTGTACTAGCAACGTTGTAATAGGTATGGCTTGGGAATTCTAAGAAACCCAACGTATCAGTGCAGTTTTGAAACCAGTGGCTAAAATCAGGGCAGCTTTCA
Organism: Lacerta agilis; assembly: GCF_009819535.1. Taxonomy (NCBI): domain Eukaryota; kingdom Metazoa; phylum Chordata; class Lepidosauria; order Squamata; family Lacertidae; genus Lacerta; species Lacerta agilis. The sequence continues at coordinate 75,628,321 of NC_046319.1, read as the reverse complement.
AAGGTTCAGTCCTCCATCTTGAATCAAAATGGCATCCAATTGTATCTGAACACAGATGAAAACCTGGTCCTTAATCTCAGGAACCATCGTGCAAAAATTGGTTACAATATCTTAAGAGGTGTCCAAAAGCAAACAGAGAAACAACTTTCCCAAAAAATATAGTAGATTTTTAATTTTTTGTATGCTACCTTGAGGATTTTAAAACAAACAAACAAAAGTTTAGCTTTTTTTTTTAAACCCACTTAAATAACAAACCACACAATTAAGTACAGTGGTACCTCGGTTTACGAACTTAATCCGTTCCAGAAGTCCGTTCTTAAACCGAAACTGTTCTTAAACCAAAGCGCACTTTCCCTAATGAGACCTCTCGCCGTCGGTGCCCTTCCACCATTCGGCTTCCGTTCTTAGACTGAGGTAAAGTTCTCAAACCGGGACGCTACTTCCGGTTTTGCGGAGTTCGTAAACCGAATAGTTCGTAAACAGGACTGTTCTTAAACCGAGGTACCGCTGTATCTGCACATGTGAGAGCATCTTCCTTAAATCTTACACATTGTATACCCATTCAACTATCTTATATTACTTGCAATACATCACCAAATAGTTGGAGAGGCTGTGGGGATAAAGGGACTTTTTTCCATCTCTGTTGGGAATGCCCAAAGCTTGCCTTATTCGGTAATGAAATCTATCAGGAGACATCAAAGATGATTAAAACACATGTTCAATTTCTCCTCAGTTACCCCTAATAAATATGTGGACAGATACTATGTGGACATTTCACCAAAATGAACTTCTGACATGGATGCCCGCAGCTGCCAGGATCTCTGGCACAACAATGGAAAAATCTGATTATATCATTACGGTATAAAAAAAATCTCTAGAATTTAGTTATTGCTGATAAAATAGCACATAGGATACAGGTCTCTAAGGGACAGGTAGATTCTGTTCATTTCTACTCAACATTGTGGGACTTTATTACATATTGTTTTAGTTTCAGGTTTTCAAGTATGTCATGATCTTAAATTAGGTGTTACTACTTAATACACTTAGGTTATATGTGCCCTGTTGTTAGTTGGATATATTACGAGGTGTTTTTTTAACTGTTCGTCTCTGTGGTTCTATAATAATTTGAAAACCAATAAAAAATAAACTAGAGAAAAGAGAGAGAAAGAAATCCAGCTGACCACTGTTGGAAGCAGGATACAGGGACTTATGGGGACGTCAGTCTAATGAAGTACGGCTCTTATGCTCATGTTAGGAGCATAGCGGGAAAGGGCAAGGAGAAGGGGAAAGGCAAAGGAGGTTTTAAGTGCTCAGAGTGGGCAGGCCTCATCAGAGCTGGGTGGTGCAAGAGGATGCAAAGGCGTAATTAACCGCACCAGCTGGAAATGCTATAGAGTAGACTGACAGAAAAACACTCAGAAAATCAGGTGCGGCAGCCACACTCCTCAGCCGCTGTCTTTCCTTTCTAGCCGGGAAGAATGGAGCATGACTAAGGCTGCGGAGGAGGTGTCCCAGTTTTCAGGGCCATTATGGGATGCCAGGATTTTAATTACCAGTGACAAGAGCTTATCGATTAAGAGAGAATTTCCTGCTTCTGCACCCTCCTGTGCTGCCCTCTACTGCTAGCGTGGTTGAAAAGTGGCACGGAAATATTCAGAATACATAAATAACAAATATCATTATATATGCATACCTGACTCTACAAGCACCGGGTGAGTGGCTCAGTCTTAGCCGTTATTCAGGCTGACCTGTGCTTTTAAACAGCTGTGGGACAGGCAGAAATACAGCAGGTGAAGTCCCCCCCACACACACACACAAGTTGCTGGCTGAGGAAATTTCATTTCATTTAGCTCAGTTGGTAGGGCATAGAATAGAATAGAATCACAGAGTTGGAAGAGACCACAAGGGCCATCCAGTCCAACCCCCTGCCAAGCAGGAAACACCATCAAAGCATTCCTGACAGATGGCTGTCAAGCCTCCGCTTAAAGACCTCCAAAGAAGGAGACTCCACCACACTCCTAGGCAGCAAATTCCACTGCCGAACAGCTCTCACTGTCAGGAAGTTCTTCCTAATGTTTAGGTGGAATCTTCTTTCTTGTAGTTTGAATCCATTGCTCCGTGTCCGCTTCTCTGGAGCAGCAGTAAACAACCTTTCTCCCTCCTCTTAATCCCACGGTTGTGAGTTCGAGCCCCACTTTGGGCGAAAGATTGCTGGGGGTTGGACTAGATGACCATAGTGGTCCCTTCCGACTGCAGTTCTATGACCTTGCTCACAAGTTAATGGGAGGTGCAGTTGGCTGAGGTGTGGAGGACACCTGGAAAGAAAAGGCCATTTTGCCAGTAGCAGCAGCAGCAGCAGCAGCAGCAGCCTAACCTGCAAGCCAAGGTCACAGCTGGGTGCAAATAGATGACCATTTACGCCCAGGTAACTCCAGTGCAGTGGTAATCTGGTCACCCTGTGCTGTCTTGCCGAAAAGAGTAAGGGGAATTTACTACTCCATGTTTCTGGTCTTGTGGGCAGAATTCTACCACCTCTGGACACCTGGCTGGAAATGTGAGGAAGCAGGGGTCAGTAACCTTTTTCAGCTGTGGGCCGGACTATATTTTTTTGGGGGAGGGGGGGAATGAACAAATTCCTATGCCCCACAAATAACCCAGAGGTGCATTTTTAATAAAAAGCACACATACTACTCATATGAAAACACCAGGCAGGCCCCACAAATAACCCAGAGATGCATTTCAAATAAAAGGACACATTCTACTCATGTAAAAACACGCTGATTCCCGGACCGTCCGCAGGCCGGGTTTAGAAGGCGATTGGGCCACATCTGGCCCCTGGGCCTTAGATTGCCTACCCCTGAGCATGGTAAAATTGCCTTTGCTGTTTGCCAGCGTGGCGTGAACAACTGCCTCACCCAGAGGCACCTTCTCCATTACATTTTGGTGACAGTCCTCCTGCCCAAGTGGTGTGTCCACTCCCAGTGGTAAAATATAGGACGCCCTTAATAACCGATTATTCACGCCTTTCTGAATGGCACCACAAACTGTGCCTGAGGGTGGGCACGCCACTCTGCCGAATTGGATGACCAACCCTTTCGCCCTCCGAGGGAGCTTGTTCCGCAGTAAGCAACGCCTCGCTTAAATGGCCAGCTGCATTCACTCGCCCAAAGGGGATGCGTGGTGAGGTGTATCTGCGGTCCTACCAAATCTCCCATCTAGCAGGCGCAAACCAACCCAGAAGCACCTCCAGACTTACCCTAGATCAGTGTTTTTCAACCACTGTTCCGCGGCACACTAGTGTGCCGCGAGATGTTGCCTGGTGTGCCGCGGCAAAAATTGAAAAATTACTTTATATATCAGTGGTGGCGAACCTATGGCACGCGTGCCAGATTTGGCACGCAGAGCCCTCACTGCTAGCACGCGCACCATCGGCCCATCTGTGCTGCTGTTGTTGTTTTTTCCCCAGGCTTGCGTCCACTGTTGCCTGCTTGCACTCGCTGGGGCTGCTGGCCACGCAGAGCCGCCTCTCCCGGCGGAGCTGCGCCCAGGGTGCGAAGGCAGCGGCGGCTTGCCTCGCTGCCGGCGCGCCTGGCAAGGCGAGCAGTGCTAAATCCACCCTCTCGAGCAAGAAGGCAGCCCGGGCCCCGGATCAAGCAGGCGCCAAGGCCGGCGGGAGGCAGCCCGGTGGCGAGCCAAGCAAAGGCAGGAAGGGCAAGCGATGCGCCTCCTTGGCCCCGCCGGGTTCCCTGGCCCCGCCGGGTTCCCTGGCACCGGCCGCTGGGCTGGGCAGCGGATCCGGCGCCAGGATCAGCCACATGGACAGCAGCTCCGACCTGTCCGACTGCCCGTCCGAGCCGCTCTCCGACGAGCAGAGGCTGGCTCAGGCCGCCAGCAGCGATGCGGAATCCAGCACCGGCTCCAGCGATCGGGAACGCGAGCAGCCGCAGCTAGCGCCCGCTCTGCCCCCGGGGCCAGGCGTCGCCCCTCAGCCTGCCTCGCCTTCTTCGAGCGCCACCAGCAAAGGGCCGGCAGCGTACCGCCCCCCATAGCGACGCCCCTGCGGGTGGGCTCCCGCCTGCGGGGACTGCGGCTTGCTGGAGAGGCTGGGGAATTTGGGGTGCACCGGCGGGGGCTTGGCAGAAGCTGCCCGGGCGTGGAGGTCTTTGAGGAAAGGTTTGGCTGGGGAAGGAGCTCGGTGGAGCCCCTTCTTCTCGGCGAAGGAGTGGTGCAGGCTCTGCGGCGACTTCAGAGGCTCGCCGAGGCTGGTGCCATTCAAAGTCTCCATAGTCCCGGCTGCCTAAGAAGACGCCAGGGAGGGGCGGACACTTGAGGCTCCTCGAGCCCTTCCCGAGCGCAGGAGTGTGAGTGGCGAAGGCAACGGTCCTCCCGGCAGAGCCCCGCAGCAACAGCGCCTTCCTCTAGTTTTCGCCTTTGCTCTCTCATCACTCCTGCTTCCTCCTTGCCCGCCACAAAGCTCACACTTTTTCCTCGGTCTGATTCAGCAAGACGGGCTCTCCTCCACCCCTCGGTCAGAAAACACAAACACACACAAAGCACAATCGGTGGCAATCTTCTCCCCCCCCCCCCCCCCAGATCTTTCCAATCCGCTCGATGCAGCTCACGGTAACGTTGCACCCTGCAACATCGACTCCCTTCCCCCCCAAAAGCCCAGCAGCTTTGGGGCGCCCCCCCAAAAGCAAAGCAACTTTTGTGCACCCCCCCAAAACTCCAAAACTTTGGTCGGCAGCTCCCCCCAAAAAAGCTCAACAAGTTTGAGCACTTTGTGATAAATAAGTGGTTTTTGGTTTACAGTTTGGGCACTCGGTCTCTAAAAGGTTCGCCACCACTGTTTTTAACATTTCTAATGGTGGTGTGCCTCGTGATTTTTTTCATGAAACAAGTGTGCCTTTGCCCAAAAAAGGTTGAAAAACACTGCCCTAGATCATATCAAGGGCCTTTGGGTGTCAGCAGAGCCAAACTTTCTCATGGTCTAAAAATCCTCATGCGGCCTCGGCACTCGGAAGTGCCGAGAAGGCTGCGAGTCCTCTGCTCCGGATGCTCTCGTCACAGCTCTGAGAGGGAATCTTGCTTTATTCCCTTCAGGATCCTTCCTTGTACTTGAGGAGGAGGCAGGCAGGCAGGCAGTTGGGGAACATTCCTGCTTTGCAGCCTCCACCCCTCTTCTGCGGGCTGAGGATTGCGGGAGCTCCCTCAAACCTCCCCTGACCTGTTTTCGTGGGCCGTGTTGCAACAGGCGGTGGGGGGAATGTGGGGGCGGACTTGGCCTCGCCAGTAAGGGACACGGGGTTCACGTGAGAGCCATGGTGCCCGAGGGCAGGAAACCAGCCTTTGCCAAATTCAGTGATTATTTCAGTCTCCTGTGTTAATATGCATCTTTCTAAAGAAGAAACTTTCATTTCATTGGGCCTCCCTGTAACTTGTAGCGTGGACCCAGGCGCCCCAACAGGTGTCCCAAAGAGAAATCAATCTATTTGGCACTTGCAAATCGTATGCAAACAATACATAATTGATTGTGCTTATCCCCCTTCCCCAAATGCAGCGTGTTTCCTTTGCGCTGAAATGAACAGGGTGGAATAACGTAACGTCAACGTAACTTTGCCACAGCAGAACGTAAGACTTAGGGTGCATTGAATTTTTCAACTTTCAAATTCCCGGGATGAGGGGAAATGGAAACAGGAACACAAATTGCACACCATTGAATGGAGGTCAGTATTGGAAATTGCCCGATCAAATATGCATGGTACAGTGGTTGTTGTTGTTGTTCAGTCGTTCAGTCGTGTCCGGCTCTTCGTGACCCCATGGACCAGAGCACGCCAGGCACCCCTATCTTTCACTGCCTCCCGCAGTTTGGCCAAACTCATGTTAGTAGCTTTGAGAACACTGTCCAACCCTCTCATCCTCTGTCGTCCCCTTCTCCTTGTGCCCTCCATATTTCCCAACATCAGGGTCTTTTCCAGGGAGTCTTCTCTTCTCATGAGGTGGCCAAAGTACTGGAGCCTCAACTTCAGGATCTGTCCTTCTAGTGAGCACTCAGGGCTGATTTCCTTCAGAATGGATAGGTTTGATCTTCTTGCAGTCCATGGGACTCTCAAGAGTCTCCTCCAGCACCATAATTCAAAAGCATCAATTCTTCGGCGATCAGTCTTCTTTATGGTCCAGCTCTCACTTCCATACATTACTACTGGGAAAACCATAGCTTTTAATTATACGGACCAGGTGGGTACAGTGGTACCTCTGGTTAAGAACTTAATTCGTTCTGATGGGGCCTCCTGCTGCCGCTGCGCAATTTCTGTTCTCATCCTGAAGCAAAGTTCTTACCCCAAGGTACTATTTCCAGGTTAGCGGAGTCTGTAACCTGAAGTGTCTGTAACCTGAGGTACCACTGTATTTGGTGTTGTTTTTTAGTCTGCAAATGCTATGCAAATAATTACATTATTTACTGCATTGGTTTTTATGTTTCTCCTCCACTGAAGTGCTTAATTACACAAATAACGCTAGTTTCAGACACAGTGGATAGCGAGACGAATAATTTAGGTTTTAGCAGAAGCTGACCTGTAGCGAAACTGATTGCGACAAACGCATTACTGGATGGAAATTGCTGCCTCGTTCCACCGCTGATGCGAGGAGCAGAGATGCAGCTCATATGGCGCCTTCATTTTTCAAGGCTCCTCACAGCGGCTGCATCTGGACAATCATAGCTTGGCTTAATAAGCCGAGATAGGGACATAGGAAGCTGCCTTCCACTGAGTCAGACCATTGGTCCATCTTGCTCAGTAACGTCCACACTGGCTGGCAGCAGCTCTCCAGCTTTCCAAAGAGGGAAAACTTCCAGCCCCTTGCCTGGAGATGCCTGGGATCAAAGATAGTGCTTTGAAAGGGGCAAGACCCTGACCATCAGCAGGTCAAAAAGGTCACTGGGTGTCATTGTAAGATCAGCTGACTGATAGGTGGGCAGAGCCACCCACACCTGTCATACTCATAATCCAGATCCCCACCCCTGCCTTAGTCTACGGAAGTCTTCCTTGTTACTTTGCCATCTGACACAAAAGGAAGAATCGAAGGGGCTGTGCCCTTGGTCGAAACACTTATGGGCTGAGATTTTTTTTTTTTTAAGCCTTATGGTTTTATTTTGAATACCAGTGTTCTGAGTAAGTTCATCAAGCCATCATAAATACATTGATGAATACAGGCCCCCACCCCCCTGCACTTACACACGCCAGATTATGCTCACGGCACTGGGGAAGAAATGAAATAATTCGATCCGAGCCTGGAAACGGCGGGAGAGAGCTGGAGAGCCCCCGTGGCTTGCCAGGAGACCCTCCCTGGAGCCCGAAGAAGATGCCGGTGAGGGCAGAGGAAACCCCGAAGAGACCAGAGATGCAGCAGGGCTTTGTTTGCGCTGCTCAGCCTCCCTGCCTAACAGCTGATGTGCGGGTTTGCACAGCTGCCACAGCCGCTTTCCTGCATGTCCTCTGGCCTCCTGCCGGCCCCCAGAGCTTCAATTCTAGTTGTGGATAATTTTGGATTCAGTGTTTTTGGCATAGATTGAAGAGAGAGCAACAGAGAGGGTGTTTAGTGGGTGCTCCCCACTTGGCGTGATTTCACTTATGTGTGCGGGGGCTGCATAAGTGAGGGGACGCTTATACGATAAGTAACGCTGCCCTGGGCTCCTTCGCAAGGAAGGGCAGGATATAAATTCAATCTGTAATCATTTAATAGTATTAATATCATATGTATTAGCAAACAGACGGGAGGGAAATGTTAATCTTATATGGTGATAAAGCAAGCGTCCCTTTGTAAAACATCTTTTTTTTTTGTCAGTTATGCAGTTCGAACGCACGTCAAAGTGCAAGTAGATAAATAGGTACCGCTCCAGCGGGAAGGTAAAAGGCGTTTCCGTGCACTGCTCTGGTTTGCCAGAAGCGGCTTAGTCATGCTGGCCACATGACCCGGAAGCTGTACGCCAGCTCCCTCGGCCAGTAACGCGAGATGAGCGCCGCAACCCCAGAGTCGGACACGACTGAACCTAATGGTCAGGGTTCCCTTAACCTTACCTATATGTAAAAAAGAAAGGAGATCCTGTAGCTAGATAAGAAAAAAAGGCCTGCCTAGACCCCACATCCCATTTCCCATAGTGACCAACCAGATTCCCATAGGAAGCCCCAAAACAGTGTATGAGCACAACGGCGCCCCCTGCTGCCGCCCTCCAGTTATCGACATTCAGAGGCAGCCTGCTTATACTGTTTGTGTTATGATATTTATATAGATTTGTTTCTCCCCAAACACCTTTGGAGGAAGGGTGGTATTTTTTATAAATATTTCAAACATTTCAACTTGTAAACGCCTGCTGGGAACTTTTCTATTCCTCCAGGCCTATGCAGGCAATTAAGAACACGTATTTCTACCATGATTCATGTCTGCTTTTAACTTTTAAAAAATGGTGTTTACTGTACAGTTGTACAACTACCTCTGATACAGGAGGCTTAACATGATTAGTTGCCACTGAAAGTTTTTCCTCCAGGAATTTTGACTCATCCCCTTTGAAAGCTGCCCAACTTTGGGGCCACTGTCTGAAGTCCAGTGCCACCTAGTGACGTAACAATGTATTGCAGGGATGAAAAACCGGTGGCCCAGCTGCCATCAACTCCTTCCAGCCCCAGACAGAACAATTCAGTGAAGAAGAAGAAGAAGAGTTTGGATTTGATATCCCGCTTTTCACTACCCGAAGGAGTCTCAAAGCGGCTAACATTCTCCTTTCCCTTCCTCCCCCACAACAAACACTGTGAGGTGAGTGGGGCTGAGAGACTTCAGAGAAGTGTGACTAGCCCAAGGTCACCCATCAGCTGCATGTGGAGGAGCGGAGACACGAACCCGGTTCCCCAGATTACGAGTCTACCACTCTTAACCACTACACCATACTGGCTCTCAGTGGTCAGTGGTGGTTGGAGCTGGGAGTCCAGCAACATCTGAGGAGCCACAAGTCCGTCCCCCCCACACCCCTGGTATAACAGTACTATTTGCACAGGTGGGTATCAGAACACAAGGGGTTTGATCCAATGCTGCAGCTCTGCTTCATATGTTCATGCAACAGACTGTCTTCTTCGACTCCCCTCCCCTCCAGCCCCTCAAAATCCACTCCAGAGGATTGGAGGACACCCACCCACACAAATACAAAGAGCAGATTTGGGTGGCACACACTGGGATGGGAAGAAGCGGGAGTCTTGTCACAAGAGCAAAACTCAGCTCGTGCAGCATTGTATACAACCCAGAGTCTTCGCCTGATAAATAAGGACAATCTGTACTGATATATTAGGGCTGTATTAATCTGAAGAAAGTGCATGGGAGCATTCCATTCAATGCTGAAGTCTCATTCAGAAGCCCATCAGTTTTAATAGAGCTAGGAGGAACATTTCACCTGTAAGCATCTGGTAGAATAAACCATTCTTTCTTTAAATACGCTGGATATTAAACCCTAAACAGCCTGAAACTGTTCAGTATCACATTTCTGGGTTTTTAAAATCTGTTTTATTTATTGCATGTATATTGTAGTACTGTACTCTACGGATATTTGATAAGGGTTAGGTAAAGGTAAAGGACCCCTGACAGTTAAGTCCAGTCGTGAACGACTCTGGGGTTGCGGCGCTCATCTCGCTTTACTGGCCAAGGGAGCCAACGTTTGTCTGCAGACAGTTTTTACGGGTCATGTGGCCAGCATGGCTAAGCCACTTCTGGCAAAACCAGAGCAGCGCATGGAAACGCCGTCTACCTTCCCACCGGAGGGGTACCTATTTATCTACTAGCACTTTTTGGCGTGCCTTTGAACTGCTAGGTTGTCAGGAGCTGGGACTGAGCAACAGGAGCTCACCCCATCATGAGGATTCGAACCGCCGACCTTCTGATCGGCAAGCCCGAGAGGCTCAGTGGTTTAGACCACAGTGCCACCCGTGTCCCCTTGCTAAGGGTTAGCAGCCTGAAAATTTCCCCCTATTAACTAAATAAAGTTTAAAAGTTATCATAAGCTGAGATGTGCATTTCATTCATCATCTGGCAACGGACAGCCTACTTTTCAACAATGGCTCCCAGTGCAGGATATATCTCAGGTATGAGATGCGATTGCTCGAAACGTAGCCGGCTGGAACAGAATGTGAAAAATGCCCTTCTTCTGGCAGCCTTTGCCAAACAACTGGTGTCTTCCAGATGTTTTGGACCACAACTCCCATCAGCCCCAGCCAGTCCAAAACATCTGGAAGGCTCCAGATTGGCAAAGGGTGTTCCAAGGTCTTTTGTGGTAAAGTCGCGGATGTTCCTACCTTTGTGTTCACCTCTGCCTGGGTTTTCCTCCCGTCCGAATTCATTTAAACTTCTTGATCCTTGCTCTCACTGTCCTCCTGTTCTCATGGAAGATCCCTCTTCTCCAGCTCTTCCTGTGTCCTCCTGCTCTGCTGGCTCTCTCACACACGTGCAGACATCCATTTGGCTTCTTTATTTAATCCCTCACATGCCTTCGGTTGCTACCATGAGTTCGTGGGGGGTGGAATGCCATGAGTAACACCCTGAGCTGCATTAAAAGTGGAACCTTCTCCAATCAAAATAATAATTACTTGGTGTCAAGTAGAAATTCAAGCTCGGCGAGGGATGGAGTTAGACGCTTGCAGAAGCGGGAGGAGGCGGCGGCGGCGGTTGTGGTGGTGGTGGTGGTGGGTAGGAAACCATCTTCCTTCCTTTGAATGTGAGTCAGGAAGAAGACATTTATTTCACTGATTCAGAGTTCGGAGACTCCCATATTTTTTCCCCTTGTCATACCAGCAAAGAATTAAATTATTGTTTTGTTTATTATTATTTTTTTAAAGAGATTTTATTATTTTCTACAATAAACAACAAATACAAAATACACCAAACAAGAACAATTGAGATAAGACAAAAAACAACAAACACATTAAAACAACAGCAATAACAGAAAAAAGACTTATGCATACCTACACAGGAACATTAACTGAATGATTGTTTAGTTCTAGTTTCAGATCTTATCTGGGGGACTTCCCCCGTTCTCTCAACTGCATTCAATACTAATATACTTTGGTAACTTTGTAACTATTTCTTATCATTCACCATTATTCTTAATAAACTTTCAAAATACTAGCTAATCATATATATTCCATTACTTAAGCAACATAACCTTAAACATTTCTAAACCATTCATAACATTACTTCTAGTATACTGTTTTTATCTAACATCATCTAGCTAAAGCCACTTAAATAAACTGATTCTGCTTCAAATATCTAACTTTTCACGATTTTTTAAATAGTCCTTGAATTTCTTCCATATTGTTTTGTTTATTAAATTTGTATAATACTGCCCTTCATCCGGAGATCTCAGGGCAGTTCACAACATAAGGGATACTTCTTTTCTTTCCATGTCCAGGAGTAGATGCAAGAAACACTGAAATGACCACGAGCGACTCATTCAAGACCGTGAGCAGGATGTGTGGTATCTAGGAATGAGCGAACCTGTCCGTGCTGGTTTCTTATTTCCCATTCTCTGTTTTTTTCACATCAGTTTGCAAGAGGGGCGAAAAACCCGCCTGAAAATTCACCAGATCATTAGTGTGGATTTCTCCAAATACTGTATGCACAGGGGCGTCGTAGGGTGGGGGCGGGCCGCCCCTCGGGCCGCCCCTAGGTGGGCGTAACATTTTGGCGCGTGGGGGTGACTTGCGGCGGCCCCTCCCATCACTCCCACGCGCCGCCGCTCCCTCCGTCACCCCGGGAGCAGCAGCGCTGCACGGATGGGGTGCTCGCTCGGCCGAGCGAGTACCCCGTTCCTGCAGCGCTGCTCCTCCCGGGGTGACCGGTGGTGCGTGGGGAGTGGTGGGAGGGGCCGCCGCAAGTCACCCCCACGCACCGCCGCTCGCTCCGTCACCGTGGGAGCAGCAGCGGCGCACAGTGTGTGCGGTGCTGCTGCTCCCGGGGCGACGGAATGAACGGCGGCACGTGGGGTGACAAGCGGCGGCCCCTCCCACCACTCCCACGCGCCGCCGCTCGTCACCCCGGGAGCAGCAGCGCTGCACGGACGGGGTGCTCGCTCGGCCGAGCGAGCACCCCGTTCCTGCAGCGCTGCTCCTCCCTGGGTGACCGGTGGGGAGTGGTGGGACGGGCCGTCGCAAGTCACCCCCACGCACCGCCGCTCGCTCCGTCACCGTGGGAGCAGCAGCGGCGCACAGTGTGTGCGGTGCTGTTGCTCCCGGGGCGACGGAACGAACGGCGGCACGTGGGGTGACAAGCGGCGGCCCCTCCCATCATTCCCCACGCGCCGCCGCGCCGCTCCCTGCCCGCTGTGCTCAGGGAGCGGAGCCCGGGGCGAAAGGACAGGGGCAGGCCCGCTGGCCCAACCCCTCTCCTTTCCCCGGGACGGCTCCGCTCACGGAGCGCAGCGGGAGAGGGGCGGGCCAACTGGCCCGCGCGGAGGCGTTGTTCTGTGCGCATGCGTCATGACGTCATGCGCACGGAGCGACGCCCCGCCCCCATGGGTGCCACTGGGCTTGCCGCCCCCAGCAGCCCAGTGGCTAGCGACGCCCCTGTGTATGCACATGTTTCTATGTAATTTCTCCTAATTTACATATTTTGCAAAGCAATTTCCCCTAATATACTGTGATATGGAGGTTGGCAACATTAATTGCAGCACTTGGAGGCAAGACAGTTCATGCACCCATAGCAGTGGCCAGGGGAGAAGTGACCTCTGGGAGGAGAGCAGGGAGGAGAAATGCTATGGTGCGTCTGTAGCAGCGAAACCGGATGCCTTCCTCTGCTCCAGCTGCAACAAAACATGTCTCTCCCATATCGGCCCATCAGGCACTGTAGACTTTGGTTAGACTTTGCCCCCGATGGCACACTCTTCCATTTTCTCGAGACAGACGGATGATAACAAGGTCACTCCAGTATGGGAAAAACTGCATTGCAAAATTACTGTGTTTCAGTTGGTGTGTTATTGTGGAAAGTGTGAATTAGGCAGGTTCATCTTTAAATGTGCCCCACCCTCCACCCCTTAGCTGCAAGACACCTATGGCTGCCAAAGGTTTTTTTTTAATTATTATTAAACTAAAACTCTCTTTAGCAATAGCCTGGCTTGCAGAAATACAACAGGCAGAGCTTTCCCCGTTCTTTTATCTCTATGCTAGGAAAAGCTTCAGCTGCTACATTTCTGCATGCCAGGCTGCTTCTAACGGCATAGGAGCAGGGCCAGAAAAAAAGCTGGCCATTTTTAATGTTGCACAAGCGCGGAATCTGCCTCCGTTCCACCGAGTTGCTGACCACGACTAGTGTCCACAGGTATATTCCCTGAGCATAAAAAATGCCCCTTTTCTGAATCAAAGTTTCCCTCAAACTGTACTGTCATGAGTTGGAGTGTTCTTGATTTTAAAAACATGCCTTTGGTTGTTTTCAGGATGCCTACGCCCTGTCTCCATGGTCAGAGGCAATAATGCTTCTGAATATCAGGTGCTTGAAACTAAACGTGTGTGTGTGTGTGTGTGTGTGTGTGTGTGTGTGTGTGTGTGTGTGTGTTTACAGACATCTGCTTGCAGGTTTCCTACATGCATTTGGCTTTGTCAGGTTTTCTGGGCATCTTAGAGTTAATGATGGAAGAGGCGTTCTGATCCTGGGAGCCTTGCCCACTGTAATATGGGCACTTTTCCTTTGTCTAGAACAGTGTTTTTCAACCACTGTTCCGTGGCACACTAGTGTGCCACGAGATGTTGCCTGGTGTGCCGTGGGAAAAATTGTGTTTATTTGATTCCTATTCAAGAGAATTACTTTACATATAGTCAATATAGGCACAGAGTTAAATTTTTTAACATTTTCTAATGGTGGTGTGCCTCGTGATTTTTTTCATGAAACAAGTGTGCCTTTGCCCAAAAAAGGTTGAAAAACACTGGTCTAGAAAAGGGGAGGTTTGGTTTCACTTTCCCCTCAGTGTTCAGCGTGCTTAGCCTGCATACTGTTACTGCTGAATGTGATTTCTTTGTTTGCTGCAGACATGCAGCTCGAGTCTGTAGGACTTGTGTGTGTGCTACTAAATAAAGCTTGGTTAAGATTAGTAGCACTGGTGTCAGTCAAGTTATTTTAAGACACCACTTGAAGCAGACCTCAACAAGCCATCCCGTTGCTGCGTTTCACTCTGCTACTGAAAAACGCTCAGAGCGCAGCAGAAGTGTGCCTGGGCGCCATTGATTTCGGAGAAGATCGTAAAGGTGATTGATTGCAGTGCCGGTCAGCAGCACCACTTGGGTCAAAGCTTTTATGACCCAATACCACAACAGGTTTCCTCTGTGAGAACAGGATGCTGGACTAGGTGGGCCATTGCCCTGATCCAGCAGGCTTGTGTTTGGCTCTCAGGGTCTCCCAGGCATCCTGCTCATTGAGCATTCACGCATGCAGATTATACAACTGGTGTTGGGAACCCTTTGCCCACCAGACATTGCTGAACTACAACTCCCATCAGCACCAGCAAGCATGACCAATGGCCAGGGATGACGGGAGTTGCAGTTCTGCAACGTCTGGAGGGCAAAGGGTTCTGCACACCTGCTACACAACATTGCTTATTGAGCATCCATTCTGATTTGTTTGCAGGGAGGTTACATGACTTTTCGTCAGTTATCCTGCACTTTCTAGCGTGTTTCCCCCCTCACTTTCCTTATTGTGTAAAGCCCAATATTTTGAGGAAGTGGATTTATTGAACTTGAGTAGCAAAGCAACTATAACCGTGTAGCCTCAATTTGCTGGTATGTGATTGAATCCCACCTGAAAAAGAGCGTCGTTCTGGAGGTGCTCTTGGTCTTTTGCAAGTAATTCTTGGACGGTGGGACTTTGATCATGAGCCCTACCCTTAAGCAACAACAGATCGCTCAGAATCATTTAACGGGTGAGTTGTTATGCTTTCACTGTTAAGAGCTCCTGAGTTATGCACTCTTGGTTTGCGAATGTAAAGCATGTTGGCGGAGTAAGGAGATTGCATTAAAGAACCAAAGTTATGTTGCACAACACTCCAGCCACTCATTTTCCTGAAGAAGTGTGCATGCACACGAAAGCTCATACCAAGAACAAACTTAGTTGGTCTCTAAGGTGCTACTGGAAGGATTTTTTTATATTTTTTTTCACTTTCCAGCAGCAACACGAGGGCTGAGGTGCCTCTCCTAACTGCTGACTTATGGGATTGGCAAAAGAAGGGGGAAGTTGCAGACTTGACTAATGGAATCACCTGGAATGTGCCCATATGTAGGAGGCGGATGTGGTAAAAGCAGGTGAACTTGCCTGGGAATAACAATTAGCTTTCTGTTGTGTCTGACTGGTGCATATGGGTGGGGGTGGAGAGGCTCATCTGCAGGGACATATATATTTATTTATGACATTTATCTACTCCCTTTCCTCTTAGGAATTATTATTATTATTGTTGTTGTTGTTGTTGTTGTTGTTGACGGGACTCAAGATGGCTTACAGATAAAAACAAGAGTCGATAAAAACATTGAAAAGGAACTCAAGGAGGAGTGCAGGGTTCTCTTCCCCCCCCCTTTTGATTACGTTCTCACAACAGCCCTGTGAGGTAGGTTAGGCTGAGAGGCAGCAACTGGCCCCCAAGGCTACCCAGTGAGATTCATGGCTGAGTGGGGATTTCAGCCCTAGTCTCCCAGGTCTGTATAGTTAAAGCTATGGTTTTCCCAGTAGTAATGTATGGAAGTGAGAGCTGGAATATCAAGAAGGCTGATCACCGAAGAATTGATGCTTTTGAATTATGGTGCTGGAGGAGACTCTTGAGAGTCCCATGGACTGCAAGAAGATCAAACCTATCCATTCTCAAGGAAATCGGCCCTGAGTGCTCACTAGAAGGACAGATCCTGAAGTTGAGGCTCCAGTACTTTGGCCACCTCATGAGAAGAGAAGACTCCCTGGAAAAGACCCTGATGTTGGGAAAGATGGAGGGCACAAGGAGAAGGGGATGACAGAGGATGAGATGGTTGGACAGTGTTCTCGAAGCTACTAACATGAGTTTGGCCAAACTGCGGGAGGCAGTGAAGGATAGGCGTGCCTGGCGTGCTCTGGTCCATGGGGTCACGAAGAGTCGGACACGACTGAACAACAACAACAACTCCCAGGTCCTAGTCCAGCACACTAACTGCTAGACCACACTGACTAGCAGGCTAAGGATGCATTCCCCAACCCACTAGGAGTAAGCCACATTAGGACTGAGTAGACATGGTTAAGACTGCACTGTCAATGCGTTGACTGAGATGTAAATCCTCTTGGTTTCAGTGGTAGTTGATTCCAAGAAAATATGTTTGGGTTGACAACCATGGGGTATTTTTAACCATTAGGCTTCTATATATTCTTGAAAGGTATTTCATGTGATCGATTAATACAGAAATAATGTGAATGTCTTGAATCTAGGGTAGCAAGCAGCTACTCACCTATTCACCTGTAACCATGAAGGATCTTCTCCAGATGACTAAACTTGGAGTATTTTGGAAAAGTTGTTGTTGTTTAGTCGTGTCCGACTCTTCGTGACCCCATGGAACAGGGCACGCCAGGTATTCCTGCCCTCCACTGCCTCCTGCAGTTTGGCCAAACTCTTTTTTTTTTTTTTTTTTTTGCAAACTCTTTTTATTTTCATCAAAAGGAAAATAAACACTCAACAGTCATTATACAAATGTTTACAATATTGCATAAACTCCGCCGAGTTTTTTGGACTTCCTTCCTTCTTTACTCTGGTTTTCTAATTTTACATCTTTCTCTCGCTTTACCTTCTTTTATACATGTTTTGTTTTCTTGTTGTAATTATATCTCTTTCCATATTTTTACTCTGCTGCAAGATTTCTCTCATACCTGTAAATGCCATCAAATTTTATATTCTTTCATATAATTTATAAATTTACTCCATTCCATTTGAAACCTCTGATCTCTTTGTTCTCTTATTTTTCCAGTTAGTTTCGCCAATTCTGCATATTCTAATAATTTCCTTTTCCAATCATCTATTGTAGGTACTTCTTTTACTTTCCAATTTCGCGCCAGTAACATTCGTGCCGCTGTGGTGGCATATAAAAAGAATTTTTGGTCTTCCTTTTTAATCTCCTCCCCCACTAAGCCAATTAGGAAGGCTTCCGGCTTTTTAATGAATGTATATTTAAGTATTTTCTTTAATTCATTATAGACTGCTTCCCAAAACTTTTTAACCTTTTCACATGTCCACCACATGTGGTAAAATTCTCCATCTTTCATTTCACATTTCCAACATTTTTTGTCATACTTCCTATACATTTTCGCTAATTTTACTGGCGTTAAGTACCATCGGTACATCATTTTCATGATGTTTTCTTTCAAGATTATGCAGGCTGTAAATTTGATGTGTTCTTTCCAGAGTTTTTCCCACATTTCCAATTGTATATTATGACCCACATCCATAGCCCATTTCACCATTGCCTCCTTCACTTCTTCATCCTTTGTGTACCATTCTAGGAGATAGTTGTACATTTTTGAAAGTAATTTCTCCTTTCCTTCTAATATTTCTACCTGGAATTTCGATTTTCTATTGTCAAAATTACATTTTCTCTTGTCCTCATTGAATAGATTGTACACTTGGTGATATTGAATCCAACCTGTCAAATTTCCAGCCACCTGATCATATGATTTAATTTTCCATCCTTTCTCTGTTTCAATTAGTAAGTCCTCATACGTTATCCAATTTTCTTCCTCTGTATTTATTTTTTTTATTGTCAGTATCTCTATGGGGGACAACCATCTGGGTGTCTTTCTTTCTACCAGGTCTTTATACCTTTGCCACACCTCATAAAGTGGTTTTCTGAATACATGTGTCAGAAATTCTTTGTGAACTCTCACTTTGTTCTGCCAGAGGTAGGCGTGCCATCCATACCTGTTGTTAAAACCCTCCAAATCTAACAACTCCTTATCTTTCAGCACCATCCACTCTTTTAACCAAATCATGCATGATGACTCATAGTAAATTTTTAAATCTGGCAGTCCAAATCCTCCCCTCTCTTTTTTATCTATCAAAAGTTTGTGTTTAATTCTCGGGCGTTTGCCCTGCCAGATAAATTTTGACAGAAATTTCTGCCAGTCTTTTAATTGACTTGTGCCCTTAATTACTGGCACCATTTGAAAAAGAAATAAGAGTTTTGGTAGAACCATCATTTTAACGCTCGCTATTCTTCCCCACAGTGATAGGCTTAATTTATTCCAGATTTCTAGATCCTTTTTAATTTCTCTCCATATTGGGTCATAATTATCGCTAAATAAATTTATATTTTTTGGAGACAGCCAAATTCCCAAATATTTTACCTTTTTAACAATCATAATGCCATATTTTTCTTGTAAATCTTCGGTTTCCTTCTTATCTAGATTTTTAACCAGTATCTTTGTTTTCCCTTTGTTTAGCTTAAAACCCGCGAGCTTTCCAAACTCCTCCATCAATTCCAGCACTTTCCCCAAACTTTGCATTGGTTCCTCCAATGTCACGACCATATCATCCGCAAATGCTTTTACTCTGAATTCTCTTTTGCCAATCTTAATACCCTTGATGTTTGCTGTATCTCTTATCTTATTTGCTAAAATTTCCAGAACAATAATAAATAGAAGCGGTGAAATCGGGCAGCCCTGTCTTGTGCCTTTTGTTATACCAAATTTATCTGTCAATGTGCCATTAATCACCAATTTTGCCGTTTGTTCTTTATATATAGCCAATATCCCATTCATAAATTCAGTTCCTATCTCCATCTTTCTTAGAATTTTTATCATAAATTGCCATGATACGTTATCGAATGCCTTTTCGGCATCTATAAAGATCAATGCTGCTTTTTTATCTATTTTTAAATCCAGGTACTCAATTAAATCAACAACTGTTCTTATGTTACTTTTCATTTGGCGTCCAGGGAGGAACCCCGTTTGATCTTTGTGAATTATTGTATTTAAGACTTTTTTCAACCTTCCTGCTAATATATCAGTAAATAATTTATAATCTAAATTCAATAATGAGATAGGCCGATAGTTTTTCACATTCAGCAAATCTGTGCCTTGTTTGGGGATTAATGTCACAAATGCCTCTTTCCACGAGTCCGGAACTCTTCCGCAGTTTGGCCAAACTCATGTTGGTAGCTTCGAGAACACTGTCCAACCATCTTGTCCTCTGTCGTCCCCTTCTCCTTGTGCCCTCCATCTTTCCCAACATCAGGGTCTTTTCCAGGGAATCTTCTCTTCTCATGAGGTGGCCAAAGTACTGGAGAATGGAGAGGTTTGATCTTTTTGCAGTCCATGGGACTCTCTTGCCAAATCATTTTTATTAGAGTTTCCAATATAACAGAATCACATCGAAACATTCCAGATTACATTCCAAATTATTTATCCAATTATCAATTTTAAAAATTCCAAATCTACCGAATTATTATTTAAATTTATTTTTTGGGGGGTTTCCCATGCTTCAAACTCCGGAGGTGTCTGATCAACTATTGTCCTTTTTTTCCTGTCCTTCAATATTTTCACAGCCTCTGATATATTCCAACAAGCAAGATAAATCAATGCAAACAATGTTTCTATGTGGATTTAAGTCCATATTTCACCACCATACAATCGCTTTGCCCCTTGACTCTCTTGATTCCAAAAGCCTAATCACGGACAGTCGCCATCTTCGTTCTCTTCCGATAACACCCAAACATCTTTTTCCACAGCTGTTATTCACCCGTCTGCTTCCACTTATATCTTTCAGGAGAATTAGCCAGTTGTATTAGAAGTGTCGTATATTGTAGAGGTTTTTTTTTGGCTTTCTTCTCCTTCTGATTCTGTGTTACGCAGCTCGGGTTTGTCTATTTCAACTGCGTCATTCCTAGGAAACCATCCAGGTTCCTCCAATTAAGATCAGTCAGTGTCCAAGGGGTTCTCTCTTTGCCAAAATCAGCATATAGAAATGCTTTGCCCCACTTCCAAGTATTAATGGCATAGCTCATTATCACATAGGGATAGCATTGTTCATTATTTATTTTAATTCACACACAGTTTATATTTATATTGTCAAATCTTCTCAACCGAAATCAAATTATCAGTCTTTCAAATCTCACTTGTTATGCATAGTGAAGTTGGGTCTTCGGGGGGTGGGGGTGGGTGTATGCCCGTTATATAAAATAGTAAAACAAAATACAATCACAGAGTCCGAGGCTCCCCCCCCCCTTTCCGTCCCGCTTCCACATACCGATACGATGATAAAGTCTTATTTCCTTTGTTTTCCTTCTTGGCTGTTCAGTGGCTGGGCTTTTTAACAAAGCGTGTTCTCTTTCCTGGAGAGCACGTGTTGCGGTTGGGGCCAGAAAGACACCCCTCTGTTGTTGGGCGGGTTAGGATAGATGGTCTCATGTAATTGGGTCCAGGGTGTAGCTGGGGAGATTTGAATGTAGCAATTTATTGATTGACAGGCCAGGGTCTATATATGGTTTAGCACGCTGCTCATTCCCCCTCTTCGCTGCGTGCATCGGATCTCCTGGAACACTTGAACCGTCTGGAGGACAGTGGAGCGATCTTCTCATTGTCTGGTTAAATTTATTTGTTTCTCCTTTCTCATTACGGGGAGCAGCAGCTTCCGTTTCCCCTTCGGCTTTTGGGTCTTTTGTGAAGGCCTGCTCTGATTTCTTAGCCTTTTGCTGGCTGTCCTCGGCTATTCAGAGAAGCTTGCCCCCATCCCTGAGCAGGTGCAGCAGTACTTGACTCACCTGCTATAGATCGGATGCAACACATAAATCATCAGGATCCAGTCTGCTGCAATTCCTGTTTGGCAACACTTAATTTTTCAGAGACCTTGCGCAAAGTATGTCATGCGCAGGGCCTTGGAAAGTTGGAGTATGCTCCAACTTCCGAGGACAGCGGGCAGTGAGCAGGTCACTTTGACCTATGCATTATCTGCAGCACGTCAAGACTTGTCTGTTGGTCAAAGATTGAGGCATAATTCCTTTCTGCTGGGTATCCATGGCAATTTGGTGCACAGTGGGTTGGGGAAACTGCATGGGAGCCAGCACGGGGCCAAGAGTCCAGAGGCTTATTGCTTCATGACTTTTCCTTAACTGATTTGCAGCTTGTCGTTAGAGTCAGGAGCTCTAAGGCAGACCTGTGGCCAAAGGGGAGGCCACCATCAGGCTTCTGGTCACAGGTGTGGCGGGTCCTTGCCCGGTCATGTATACCATAAATATTTGGCTATTCGTCCCCATGGGGGTCTGGTTCCCCCCTAGTGCACGAAAGTAGATTCCTGTTAGCCAGGCATCAATTGGCTCATGTTGGGCACCAGCGACTGCGGCTTGCCTACTGCTGAACACGATTCATTCCTTCCATGTAGGTGCTGCTACATGGACTCGTACTGGGGCCTGTCAGGGGACAGGTCTATGAATTCGGGTCATTTGGTAGTTCACACGGCCAAAGGTTATGCCAGGAAGCGTCGCCAGTGATGCCTGTACTGATGTCTGTCTGTTATTTCCTCTTTCACAGGAGCAGCTGTGCGCATTTGGATTGTCAGCCACAGCATCATGCACTGGGCTGGCATGCGCGCTGACGAGTCTGGACTGGGGCGCCATCTTGACCGTTCTGCCCATGTGAACATATCTTGGAGGTCCAGATGGCGAATGCTTTGGGGGAGGAGTTCCTTCCTTGGGTGCGGTCGAGTGTGACCTGCGAAGGTCCTCCTGCAGCGCTGGTGGTGCTACTGGGCAAACTGTCCATGTCAGTGTATCCTGTATGTCCAGACAGGGAATGCTTTGGGGAGTGGTACGGCTGGGTGAAAATGATTTGCCAGCCACTGATTGCTGCACTTTACGTTCCGTAATTCAGAGGGATTTGGGTGAACTGGCGGCCTTTTTGCCTGCTGTAAAAAATTTCTGGTCTCGCTTGTTGCAAAGGCGCGTATGGCGGGGTAGTCATTCCCCAGCTGCCACAGAAAAGGCGAGGAAACGCACCACTGGGGCAGTGATTAAGAAGGTTCGTGAATTGGGTGGGCTTGTCATAGCTCACCCAGATATTACCTTCAAAGCACTTTCCCTTTACAGGGCTGATGGGGTGCACTTGTCCCCAGTGGGAAATGATGTCTGGCTGACGTCCGTTGCTTTAGGGCTACAAACTTGGTTGGCTTCGTGAGTGGTTTGGCGGCGAGCCTATAGGGCTCTAGTGGCGGTTAGGCATTGGTTCATTTTGGTTGGGGAGGGGTCAGAATTGACGGTGGTTGCCCCTCCAATGCTGCTGCTGCGCGGGGAATTCCGTTAAAGGAATCCAGGGGCTCGCTATGCTTTTGTCCGTATCCCCCAGCCGGGGGCCAGGGCCACGCAAGAGCCCCTGGGAACATTTGGGGAGAAGCGAGGACCAGACCCCCGGCTCCAATTCTCTACCCAAATTGGGTTTTCCCCTTACTGACAAATGTCAGTTCTGTCCCGAGAGTGACAGATAGTCCGAACCAATGCCTAAGCAACCACTCACGCAATTTGTATTTTAATAAAGTTGTGGCCAAATTAATGCCAAAAACCTTAAACTTAAATTTATGTCTGAAGTGTGAATTATTTGAGGGGTGGTCTGGGGACCTCAACACGCAAAGCGTGTTCTCTTTCCTGGAGAGCACGTGTTGCTGTGGTCGACACAGTCAAATGCTTTTGTGTAGTCAATGAAGCAGAAGTAGATGTTTCTCTGGAACTCTCTAGCTTTCGCCATAATCCAGCCCATGTTCGCAATTTGGTCTCTGGTTCCTCTGCCCCTTCAAAATCCAGCTTGCACTTCTGGGAGTTCTCGGTCCACATACTGCTTAAGCCTGCCTTGTAGAATTTTAAGCATAACCTTGCTAGCATGTGAAATGAGCGCAATTGTGCGGTAGTTGGAGCATTCTTTGGCACTGCCCTTCTTTCGTGAAAGCTCATACCAAGAACAAACTTAGTTGGTCTCTAAGGTGCTACTGGAAGGATTTTTTTTATTTTGTTTTGACTATGGCAGACCAACACGGCTACCTACCTGTAACAGTTTATAAAAATGTTGAACAACAACGGGCCTAGGACAGAACGCTGCAGCACCCCACTTGTTACTTTTTTTCTAGGATGACAAAGAAGTATCTGAAGAAGTGTGCATGCACACGAAAGCTCATACCAAGAACTAACTCAGTTGGTCTCTAAGGTGCTACTGGAAAGAATTTTCTATTTTGTTTCGACTATGGCAGACCAACACGGCTACCCACCTGTAAAAGAAATATTAGTGAGCACTCTTTGGGCTTGGTCAGTCAACCAGCTGCAAATCCACCTATCAGTTGCCCTGTCCAGCCTACGCTTTACCAGCTTCTCCACAAGAATATCATGGGGGTTTTTGTCAAAAGCCTTGCTGAAATCAAGAGACCACAGCTGTCAAGGGTGCTCCCCAGCAAAGGGAATGCACACAGCAGATAGTTAGCTCTTTATTGTCAAAGATAACACAATCATTTCTACATCTCCAGATACCTATCCATGCTAGTCAAGCCCCAAGCAGCTATTCCCCGGTCCACACTCTATGGAGAAGTTGCAGCAACAGGGGACCACTCCGTCTCAACCAGTTTATGTACCTTCCCCTGATGAGCTGCACACACACACCCAGAGACTACACCTGCGAGGCAACTTCCTCCGCTCATCACTTTTCAAACCCCTCCTGGTTCTGGGAGATGATGAGGCAGGAGAAAGTGGGGACGCACCTTGCCCGCCACTTGTCTGATCTGCCCCTGACTTTTGCCTCCTTGCCGGTACAGTTCCCCATAAATCACGGATCCCCTCTCCCAAGTCAGATTCCAACCTCACTTCCCCCATTACACACACATCAGCATCCTGCCAGTCCCTGACACCAGCATCCCCCTCATCCACCAAACTTGCAAAAAGAAATGGGATTACTCCAGCATGACTTGTTTTTGAGAAACCCAAACTGGGTCCTAGTAATCACAGCATCTTTTCCTAAGTGCTCACACACCGACCTTTTAATTATCTGTTCCAGGACCTTTCCTGGTATCAACATCAAGCTGACTGGTCGCTAGTTACCTGGTATGAAGCATAGCTTGTTTGTTTGTTTGTTTGTTTGTTTGTTTGTTTGTTTGTTTGTTTGTTTGTTTTACCTGAAGTATCCCCAATCTGCCCTTCACCTAAAGGTTCCAGGGTGGAGAAATACACAATATAACCAACATTAATCAATAACATGAAAACTGCATAAAACAAAATGGAGTGTTCAATTTGCAAATAAAACCAGCAGTGACGACATAAATTCAAAACTTCACCCCTCTTCAAAAGCCTGCTTAAAGGGGTGCTTTGATGCCAAACCACACATTACCCAGATTTCTGTGGAATTTTTCCTTTTTTTTTTTTTTAAATGAAAGCAGCTCTTAGAGGCTGCAATCAGAAGTGGAGGAAAGGCGAGTAGGGAAGAAGCTGTAAAGCTATTTTTTCACCAGAAACACCAGTCCAGCTGCTTTTTCCTCCCATTTGTTGTTGTTCAGTCGTTCAGTCGTGTCCGACTCTTCCTCCCATACCCCCCCCCAAAATCTCGGCAAAAGTAGCTCAGGTGTGTTTATAAATCTTCCAGTTAACCATTTCTTCATCCCATCACATGTGTTGAAGTAAGATTCAGCTGCGAGTCCAGTCAGCATCTGTATGTCGAATGGGTTGTGTTTGTGCGCCATCTTGCCCTTTGCCTCAGGCGGCAAAATGTCTCGAGCCAGTCCTGCGTCCTAGCAGTGAGCTACAGCCCCTTCCCCGAGTTGCCATTTCCTCACTGGGAACCCATTCTGGTCTGCAAAGGTGAGATCACGAAACCATCAAGGATCACTTTCACACCGAGACCTGCAAACATCCTGAAATGGCGCTGAGCAGTGATAATCCATGTGGATTGATTTGGGAGGTACACGTGGGAAGTGAAGGAAAGTTTTTTTGGGGGGGAGCAATATGCTGGGCTTGCATCCCCAATAGCTCTTGTGCATTTTGGCAGCCAGGAACCTGGATGAGAGGAATTTAATTAGGTAATTGCATCCTGATGGCCGGTGACAATGCATCGCAGCTACACCAGCCCGGATGTGTGTGTGAGTGTTTGTGTGGGGAGGAGGGGATTGAAAGGAAGAGTTTTCACAGCCTTGATTGGGGCAGAAAAGATGCTTTGTTTGTTGGGAGCTGACTGAGAACTGCTAAGCAGCTGGCAGAAGGTGACCATAGCACCTGAGAGACACTCATGGAATGGACAGCTCAGAGCAAATCATAAAATTGCAGAGTTGAAAGGGATCCCAAGGATCATCCAGTCCAGCGCTTTTAATTTTTTTGCATTAAAAACAACAACAACAGGGTGCTTCCAGACCATTTCCCCCTAGGTAGGATTCATTCACACACTGGAAAATTCAGGTTGAGCAACCGAAGTCGATTTGGAGCTCTTGTGCAACAGACCTCCTTCCTCAAAAGATCAGACTTTTTGCAATAGAGAAAGTGACGGGAAAATGCACTGGGACTTGTGGGATAACCTGTTTTGATGTCACCTAACCTCGCCACAAACGAGGATGAATGCTCATTAAACAGCCAATGTCATCTAACCTCTCCCAAACGTGCAAACAAATCCAGACTAATTCTCAAAAAACTAGTTGTCCTCTGAAAAAAGACCAGAGTCTTGTGGCAGCTTAAAAGCTAACTTTTTTTTTGTGGCAAAAGTTCTCATGGATTACAGTTTACAGTACTTCGCCAGATGCATGAAATATCGTCCTGAATTACAGGTGTGTATATGTATCCCTGTAACTCCGGGTGACATTTTATGATTGTTGCTGCTTTTATTCGGTGGGGTGTGTGTGTGTGTGTGTGTGTGTGTGTTTGTAATGATTTTATATTCTGTTCATGTTAGTCACCCTGGGAACTTTGTTGAAAGGCCACCTAGAAATGCTTCAAGCAAGCAAGCAAGCAAAACAAACAAACAAACAAACAAACAGACAGACAAACAGATAAACAAATAAATACTTTTTAGTTATGGCACAAGAAATCCCCAGAACAATCTTTTCAAACAGAAACTGGAATCAGAGTGAAATGTCATGAACCGGTTCTGAATGTGAAAAATGACAATTGGGGTCAGGTAATCTATTATTTAGGGGACGCGGGTGGCGCTGTGGGTTACACCACAGAGCCTAGGGCTTGCTGATCAGAAAGTCGGCGGTTCGAATCCCCGCGATGGGGTGAGCTCCTGTTGCTCGGTCCCTGCTCCTGCCAACCTAGCAGTTTGAAAGCACGTCAAAGTGCAAGTAGATAAATAGGTACCGCTCCGGCGGGAAGGTAAACGGCGTTTCCGTGCGCTGCTCTGGTTCGCCAGAAGCGGCTTAGTCATGCTGGCCACATGACCCGGAAGCTGTATGCTGGCTCCCTCGGCCAATAAAGCAAGATGAGCGCCGCAACCCCAGAGTCGGACACGACTGGACCTAATGGTCAGGGGTCCCTTTACCTTTACCTTTAATCCATTATTTAACTGATTTTTAGTACAGTGGTACCTTGGTTTAAAAGTCCATTCTTAAACTTAAACTGTTCTTAAACCGAGGTGCGCTTTCCCTAATGAGGCCTCCCACCGCCGGTGCCCTTCCACCATTCGGCTTTTGTTCTTAGACCGAGGTAAAGTTCTCAAACCGGGACACTATTTCCGGTTTTGCGGAGTTTGTAAACCGAATTTTTCTTAAAGAGGACTGTTCTTAAACCGAGGTACCACTGTTCCTGTGGTTTGGCCTCCATTCCTTGCATTGTCGCTTTAACACCTTTTGAGGTAACAAATAAGTTTTTTTTAATGTGTCTTAACGATTAAGCAATAAAGGGAAGTGGATACACACAGTTACTACCTTGGGTGGAGATACACAACAGTCAAAGTGGTTGGAAGAGTTCAGCCAGAACTTGCAGGGTTATTGTTTCGTCCCATTCAGAGATTGCAAAACCCGCTTACGGTTTGTCTAGTCATGGATGGGGAACTTGTCACTTCCCAGCTCCTGTCAGCCCCAGCCAGCAGTACTAACAGTCGGGAATCTGGAAAAACAACAGGTTCCTCACTCTTGCAGATGTTATCATTTGGAAAATTCCAAAATCTGCTTGGGGGGGGGACTTTTATTAGCCCAAACAAACATTTTTTCTTACTCCTTCCTGCCCCCATTTTGCTTACCATGTGGCCCGATTAAGGGTTCTGGATAACTTTGACACTTAACACTTACTATGAATTTAAACACCTGTTAACATATCATAACTAAATTTTGCACTCAACTAAGGAGCTAGTTTTCACCTGTGTTTGGACACAATTTATCAATGTAGCAGAATGAATCTCTCAAAACTGCGTTGATCTATATCAAATATTGCATGATGGTTCCTGAGATCAAGGAGCAGGTTTCCTCCATATGTTTGCAAACAACTGGGCAGCATTTCAAACCTTTCAATACTGCACTGATTTTAACCACTGATTTGGGGGGGGGGGTGTCTTAGAATTCCTGAACAAGGCTGCAAGGAAGAGCATAAGAAGAAAGCCCTGTTAGATCAGGTTAAAGGACCATCCAGTCTGGCAACCTGTTCTCACAGTGGCCAACCGGATACCTATGGGAAGCCAACAAGAGATCATGCGGGCGACAGCACTTTCCCCAGCACTTGTACTGCTTCCATCACTGGAGAGACCACCTAGCCATCATGGCTGGCTGCGAAGCACAAAGATACTGGAGTTATGACGTGGCAGAATGGACTGCAGCACTCTAGGCTGCTGCTGCCAGATCACATTTTTAATGCTCGCCTATGTGGAAAATTCCCTCCAAGTAGAAACTATCATAATAGGGATGGCCACTCTTGACGGTCTGAACTAATCCATTCTACCACTTCATTCTGCTTTGTGTGTAGAGCAAGCCTGATACCCCCTTTTCACAGACAGCGAACTGTTACAGGATGTCTTGACCAAGGCCACATAGATTTTGAGCCGGTGGCAGCGCTGAGACTGAAACTGCATCCAAATACATCTTTCTGTTTGCTGGACTACTCTAGCTGAAATGCTTACGTTTTTAAATGATGTACACCGCCCTGGGATCGTTGGATAAAGGGCGGTATATACCGGTAAATTGAAGAAGAAGAAGAAGGAGGAGGAGGAGGAGGAGGAGGAGGAGGAGGAGGAGGAGGAGGAGGAGGAGGAGAATATTGCATACAGTCACATTACAAGTGACCATTTGGCATGTACTAAATCAAGCATGGGGCCACTTTGTCTTTTTAGACCTTGCATTTGACTAGCTAAATTCTCTTTAAAATTAAATTTAAAATGTGCCAGTCCTCTGAGCAATGAAGCAGTTAACACTGCAGCGAGGATGATGGGATGGTCCTAAAAGGATGCTCAGGCATCATTCAGGAATTAATCTCTCAAAATTACTTTATTTTCCTGATGCTAATGTGTGGAATGCCATTATGTGTAATTACTGTGCCCATAATCTCTCTTTGTCATCTTCTCCCTTCCTCTTGCATGCTATTCCTACCTGCCCATTTCTTAGACACAAGGATAACGTTGGCTTGGGGAGTCACTGGGTGGTTGAGAAAGAGCCTTGGGTTCCTGCACCGGAATGGGTGTGCTTTCAGGCTGAAGCAAGGAAGAACACCAGCGACTAGCTTGGAGGGACTTGTGTGGTATGTGGCTTAAGGTTCCCAGAAAAACGATTTAGTTGGGGAATAACCTGTGCCAAGCCACACAACATCCTGCCTCTGTTTGCTGCAGTCTGTGGGCTCAAGAGACAATTAGAGGGGAGTGAGACAGGAGAGCAAGAGCACTCCCCTGTTTGTGAGCTTCAGCTACCGGTATTCAGACTCACGCCGCCTCTGATTCTGGATGTAGTATACAGACCTTCCAGGCCTCTTAACTCAGGGATGGTGGAGACCTGTGGCCTTCCAGATATTGTGGGACAGCCACTCCCACTTTCCCTGGCTGTTGGCCATGTTGTCTGGGATTGATGGGAGTTGGGTCCAAAAGCATCTGATGTCCCACAGGGATACCCTCCAACACTTTGAAGCCAAAATCCAGGATGCCAGATTCAACTTTTTTATTGAAAGAGTTTGGGTTGCTGTGATCTCATGCAATTTCACTTTGTTTTCGGGGGGGGGGGGACTGAGCGAGGTCACAGCAAGCAAAACAGCCCCATTCATTCATGATAAAAAAACTAAAAAATAGGATGTCCCTTTTTTCTGGGACACTTGTGGGGTATACACAGGTCCCTCACCACTGCCTCAATTAATATGAATTAGGGTGTAATCCTAAAGATATATACCTGGATATAGGTTCCATTGAACTCAATGGTGCTTGCTTCTGAGTACACACATGGAAGACTGTACTGTAAATCCAGTTAGGTAAAACACAGCTCATTAGATTGTTTTCTTTAGGGCAAGCCTGTAATTGACCTTTTAAAATTGACTTAGGAGTTCAAACATCAGACACACCCACTTGATGCATCCTTCAATGGAAACATAAATCATGCTAATAAAATTCCAAGCAGTTCCTATAATCTTAGAATCATACATTGTCTTTAAGCAAATTACCTTTCCTGAGGCTTGTCACTGCATCACAATTGCTTGCAGATTTGGCCCAGCCGATTTGAATACTGTTATGTGCTCTCCCTACTTTCCTGAGATGTGAGACCTTCTGAGAAAACACTACTTGGGTTTGGCTTCATAGAGGAGAGAAGAGTGGAGATGGATGCTGTTTTTGTAATATTTGATTCATTTTGAAATATACAGTAGCGACTACTACAATGAATGAGAGAGCCTCGTCTGGCTGGAGAAGTAGGGGAGAGATTAAGAAGGTTTTGAATAGGGTGGCCAGGTGACAAAGAAAAGAGGGCATGTTCACTAGTCATGCAGAAGAGAGAATTCCAGCAGGGATATAGTGCATGACGAGCTGCACTGGATGAAATTATCTATTTTATGCGACAATTAAAGGTGCAGGAGCCCCAGCCATATCACTATTAAAGGTGCAGGAGCCCTGTTCATTTTTGGGCATCTGTCCACTCTAGCTTTGACTGTTTGGCCAGCAAAGCAGAATGCTTTACAAGTGACTGGGAGAAATGATCCTAATGGCTACTAGCATGGCTTGCTTATTTGCAAATTAACAATCCAGTACAACCGCATTTAACTTTTCAGTTACCTGGTTGGAGGCTGTTGAAATCAAACAATTTAAAGGCTGGAAGGTGGAGAGCTTAAAAGCTTTTTTGGCGCAGGGTTTTCCCAGTGCGGAAAGAGCTTTTAAACTCTCTGTCTTGCTTACCAGACTCTGGGATGCTCTTGCAGGAACTTGCATGACCCTGCAAGACCTCGTGAGAGCATCCCAGAATCTGAAAAGCAAAGCAGAAACCTTAAAAAAAAAACTCTCTTCCTTGTTTGCGGGGTGGGAGTGGGGGTGCAAGGCACTCTTAGCACACCAACTCTGGAAAAATAAGGCTGCTTTCTTGGGAGGGGGGGCTGTCATTACACCAATCAGGCCATTGTTCTGTCTAGCATAGTATTGTGTGCTCTGATTGGCATGAATATCCCAGGTAGACAGAAACCCTTGTTACAGAGATCTGTCAGGTGGAGTTGTCAGGAATTGAAACTTCTGAGTACAAAACATAGGTTTTGTTTTACGACAGTGGTGGGGAACATCCGGCCCCCAAGGCAAATTAAGCCCAGCAAGTATCTTAATTAGGCTCACAAGGCAGTTTTTCCCCAAACCATGCCAGCCTGCCCACATACCTGCCATTACCAGGTATGTGTGACACCAGGTGTGGGGCAGGTGAAGACACAACTGCAAAGGAGCTAGCTCTGCTGGAATCATCTGGTTCTGAAGCGTGGGCAAGAGAAGTCTAAAGGGAAACACTTCCTTTGCTCTTCAAGTATGAAAACAAACCATGAGGTTTGCAGCATCTGCCACCTCTCAGCTCCACATGTTGATTTCAAACTCCAAGGGCAAAGGAAAGGTTTTTCAAGCTGGTCTGCAAAGGAAAACACTTCACCTGATATCAGGGCAACATCCAGTGACTGACAGGTAGGGAGTCCCACCTCCTGCCAAATTGACCCACAGCTGTTGGGCGATAGGTTGCTGGATCCAGTTCCCTATCCCTGCTTTACGAATAAGCTGTGTGCTCCACTCAGTAGATTAGAGTGTGATGCAAGTGCAGTGACATGTGTGCCCAGTCAGAGATTATGATATGTGTGGAGTGTATTATATGCAGGTGATTCAGTCTGTTTCTCCTGCATATATTATATAATCAGGGCCACCTGCTGTTCATAGGACTTCACAATAAGGAAGTGCATACCCTCAAAGATTTCTCCGATGAAAATAGTAACGTCCTAAGGAAAAGCAGGACATTCTGGCATCAAACCAGAAACCGGGACAAGCTTCTCTACAGTAAATCAGGGACATCCCTGGAAAATAGGGGCACTTGGAGGGTCAGGAAGGGCTGATACTTTGTGTTTGCTTGATGTGATTTATAGGAAAGCTTCTTTGATCAAAGGAACTTGAGCACTCAGAAGTATTTTCCCCTACTAGACTAGACATTACATAGGAGATGTATTCATCAAACTCTAGTCTTGTTTGCTTTTAAAAATTTTTTTAAACAAATAACAACCTTGGCGTTTGCAGCATAGGTTGGAGGGACTGCTTAGCAATTTTCCTTTCTGGCATTTTTTCACTCATAACCTGCTGCCTCACATTTTAAAGATACAGAATCACCTTATCTCATCACCACCACCCCCCAGCTGCTGAGAGAAAAGTAGTGTGTAGGGAAGAATAATTGTGCATGTACAAATGGTGGAAATGGTTAAGCAGCCCCTCACCTTTCATTTTCCCTGCTCCTGACTGCTCCGAGGTTGCTACTGGTAGTCATAAAATGAATTTTCAGAGCAGATCCCTGTGCCTCCAAGTGTAATGGCTAGTTGATTCACTCAGGGAGCTTCCAGACTGTCACTATTTTTCGGTGGTATTCAATCACATCCTGGTCAACTCAGGCTACACAATTAAAGCTGATAATTGGTGCTCTTCCAAATGATTGGACTTTTTCTGATAAGAAAAGTGATTGGAAAACGGCACTGGAAAGTGTGAGACAATGCTTGTTGCAACATTGTCTAACCCCCCCCCCCCCCGCAAACAAATAAGCATAAATGCTTGTGAAGTAGCTGGCATCGTCTAATCTCTCCACAAAGAGTAAACAGGAGTGTGTACACAGGACACCAGAGAGGACTGGACACTGTAGTGTGCCCTTGAGTGGCACAATCTCATGCTTTGTGCTTGACTTGTTGTGGCACACTTGCCACAGAGTTTGGCTACCACCGAGCATAGGGCTTGTTCAACGGCAGATTTCCTGGTGGATTCTCATGTGACCTGATCTGGCCAGTGAAATTAAAAATGGTTTTTTGTTGTGTGTTTAATTGTCTCGCAGTACACCCCTGACTTGGTTGGTACTTGATAGTGGCGCTAGTGCAAAGGCTAAATCACTGCTTGACCCTCTCATGACCCTGCCAGTTCAAATCCCACTTTGAGCTCCGGTCCTGATAATTGACGAAAATGGCAGATGAGGGACTAGTGTAGCTGACGATTCATGAACGGAATAAAATACTTAAATAAAACTCGTTTAATTAGAAATATTTGTCGACTTCTTAATCGCAAAGCTCTCTGAGCAGCGTACATGATGGAATTGTTCACAGAACACGGCTAAAATCCATGACTGTTAAAAGAAACAAACCCAAATAAAGATAAACTATTAATCAATAAAACACAGATAAAAATGAGCAGAACTTCTAACAAAACAGAACAAATATAGATAACTGAATTTTATGTGTGGGCAGGCTTGCTGGAAAAAAACAAAACGGTTTTCTGCAGTCGTCTAAAGTAATAAAGTGAAGGCACCTGCCTAAGGCAAGGAGTTCCAGAAAGGCTAACAAATGCAACAAACTCTGATACAGAACAATGAAATGCATACCTTGACTAAACTAATGAAAACACGTGACAAAGGGAAAGGGGAAGTGTTGCCAGGGAGAAAAGGAATTGCAAGGATTGCAGACAATGCTAGTCATGGAAATGTTTTGTCGGTTCTCGGCTCCGAGTAGGAGTGTGACAAATATCTTATTAATGCTAAACTTGCATTGTCCTGACAATGCTTTGTTTATTTAACAAATGATATCCTGCCTTTCAGAGAGAGAGAAATCCTCTTAAGACAACAAACAAATATATATAAACTAAGGATGCCTCCAGACTATCACTATTTTGCCGGAGAGAATCAAGCACATATTGGAAATTTAGGTTTGCAAAGTTAAAAAGGATTGAAGTGCTCTGTCAATCTAGTGCAATGGAAGAACTTTATGTTATTATTTATTAAATTTGTATACAGTTGTGCCTTGGTTTACGAACTTAATCCGTTCCGGAAGTCTGTTCTTAAACCAAAGCGTTCTTAAACCAAGGTGTGGTTTCCCATAGCAGCGGGGGGGGGGGGGGACTCAATTTACAAATGGAACACACTCAACAGGAAGCGGAACATGTTCTTATTCCAACGCAAAGTTCACAAACCAAAACACCTACTTCCGGGTTTGCAGCGTTCTTAATCCAAGTTGTTCATAAACTAAGCTGTTCGTAAACCAAAGTACCACTGTACTGCCCTTCACCTGAAGATCACAGGGCGGTTCACAATGTAAAAATACAAAATAAGAACACAAAATTCATAATAGAACAAAAACAAACCAATAGCCCCCCCATCCCACAAACACATTTCAAAAAACAAACAAACAAACAAACAAACAAAAAACCCCATAGAATGTTAATAAGCCAAATGCCTGATTGAAGAGAAATGTTTTTGCCTGGCGCCTGAAGATACAAACATCCCTGGGTAAAGCATTCCACATATGGGGAGCCACCACAGGAAAGGCCCATTCTTGTGCTACCACCCTCTGCACCTCTCTGAACGGGGCACACCAAGAAGGGGCTTAGATGATGATCTCATGGTCCAGGTTGGAACATATGGAGAGAAGTGGTCCTTGATGTATTGCAGTCTTGAGCCGTTTAAGGCTTTATAGGTCAAAACAAAACTTTGGCCACCTGATGAGAAGAGAAGACTCCCTGTAAAAGACCCTGATGTTGGGAAAGATTGAGGGCACAAGGAGAAGGGGACGACAGAGGACGAGGTGGTTGGACAGTGTTCTCGAAGCTACCAACATGAGTCTGACCAAACTACAGGAGGCTGTGGAAGACAGGAGTGCCTGGAGAGCTTTGGTCTATGGGGTCACGGAGAGTCGGACATGACTAAGCGACTAAACAACAACAGGTCAAAACAAGCACATTGAATTGGGCCCGGAAACTAACTGGCAGCCAGTGCTGTCAGGCCAGGATCGGTGTCATATGTTCAAACTATCTTGTCCTGGTAAACCATCTGGCCAACTCCTTCAGAGAGAGTGTAACCCCCCTCAAGAGCTGGCAGCCTCTCATCCATCCAGTCTAGGGAACCACCCACTAAGAGTGCCTCAGTTTTATCTGGATTGAGCTTCAGTTTGTTGGCTCTCATCCAGTCCATTACTCAGGCAAGACATCAATCCAGCACTGCCCCACCTGTAGATGTAAAGGAGAAGCAGAGCTGTATGTCATCACCGTGTTACAACATACTCTGGATAACCCCACTCAGCAATTTCATATAGATGTTAAACAGTATAGGAGATAGAATTGAACGCTGAGGAACCCCACACTGAAGAAGAAGAAGAAGAAGAAGAAGAAGAAGAAGAAGAAGAAGAAGAAGAAGAAGAGGAGGAGGAGGAGGAGGAGTTTGGATTTGATATCCCGCTTTATCACTACCCGAAGGAGTCTCAAAGTGGCTAACATTCTCCTTTCCCTTCCTCCCCCACAACAAACACTCTGTGAGGTGAGTGGGGCTGAGAGACTTCAGAGAAGTGTGACTAGCCCAAGGTCACTCAGCAGCTGCATGTGGAGGAGCGGAGACGCGAACCCGGTTCCCCAGATTACGAGACTACCGCTCTTAACCACTACACCACACTGGCTCACTGAAGGATCCACAGGGGTGAAGAGCACTTCCGAAGCATCACCCTCTTGAAATGGCCATCCAAATAGGACCAGAACCACTGCAAAGCTCACCCCCAACTCAGACAGCTGCTCCAGAGGGTACCATGGTCAATGGTATCAAAAGCTGCTCAGAGGTTGAGGAAAATTAACAGCAGCACATTTCCCCTGTCTCTCTCCCAAAAGCAGTTTCTCTCCCAAAACCTGGCACAAACCCCAATTGAAATGGATCTAGAAAATCTGTTTCCTCCAAGAGTGCCTAGACTTGGTCCACGACTACCTGCTCAAGAACCTTGCCCAGGAAGGGGAGATTGGCTGGTAGTTACGGTACTTAGTTTCCAAATCCAGGGAGAGTTTCTTGAGGAGTGGTTTTGCCACTGCCTCCTTCAAGCGGGCAGGGACCACACCCTCTTGCAAGGCAGCATTGATCACTTCCCTGGCCCAGCCAGCTGTCCCCCCCCCCTGCTAGTTTGTATCAGCCAAGAGGGGCAAGGGTCCAGAATACAAGTACTGTAGTTGCCCTGACCGATCGAAGCAGCTTGTCCACATCCTTGAGCTTTACTAGCTAAAACTCGCCCAACACCCCTTGAGATTCATCTACCGTTAATAGCGGAGTCAGGACCCCAGTCACAAGCTTCATTCAGCTGGTCCACACAGCATCCCTGTTAAAAAAAATGCAATTAATCATCATGCACCATCTAGTACAGCAGCTGCTACAACAGGCCGAGAAGTTATTTAGTGATCTGCTAAGATGCTTAGCAACTTTCAAGTGGTTTATGCGGGGGGGGGGGGAATGTTTGGGAATCACTGTGTTTAAAAAAGATAAAGGAATCACCACATCAGAGCAAAATAGATAAGACAGCAACAGTTTTATATTTTTTTTAAAAAGGCACAACACTATCGTGCACGCTTCTTTCATGTGGCGAAGGCTTATTAACTGGTTGCCTACCTCACTAGACTGGAATATGTACACTGTTAATTAATATGGGTGGTATGAGTTGAAAACACAAATTTAAGCCGCTTCAGCCTACCACAACTGCCTTGTATTTCTTCCCAAGGGATGTTGGCCCAGGAAAAGTGATTGCTTTAACCCACATGGTGACACTCTGCATATCATTGTGATGATGTTATCACAGGCCCGCCAGTTTAGAATAAAAACAAACCTATCTGCTTGGAATTCAAAGGAAGTCAAAGCACCAGTGGAATTCTCAAGGGGGTGGAGAACCGGAGAGGAACTGCATCCCTAAGATGTAAACAACAAACTAAGGTGCTACTGGAAGGAATTTTTATTTATTTACAGTATTCCATAGAAGCGGACATGGGGCAATGGATTCAAACTACAAGAAAGAAGATTCCACCTAAACATTAGGAAGAACTTCCTGACAGTGAGAGCTGTTCGGCAGTGGAATTTGCTACCAAGGAATGTGGTGGAGTCTCCTTCTTTGGAGGTCTTTAAGCGGCGGCTTGACAGCCATCTGTCAGGAATGCTTTGATGGTGTTTCCTGCTTGGCAGGGGGTTGGACTGGATGGCCCTTGTGGTCTCTTCCAACTCTATGATTCTATGATTCTATTTATTTTGTTCTGGATGGATTATGGCATAGTAAGGAGATCTTCTCACCGTTTCATCCAACTCGTGCTGTAAGATGTGCAGAGAAAGCTCTCCTTTGCATTCCAATGTGTGGGGTAGTCTCATTATGTGATGAAGCAAGAAAGAGCCCTCTCTGTAGTGGTGCCTTGCTTGCAGATGGCCTTCCCTTTAGAAGTGTGCCTCGAACTGACACTTTCCATCATTTGGGTGCCAAGTTTTATTTATTCATTTATTTATTTATTGCATGTATATCCCACCTTTTTTCTCTGAGGAACTCAAGGTGGCGAACACTGGTTCTCCCCCTCCTCGTTTAATCCCCAGAACAACCCTGCGAGGTAGGTTAGGCTGAGAGGCAGTGACTGGCCCAAAGGACATCCAGTGAGCTTCATGACCAAGGGGGTGGGGATTCAAACCCTGGTCTCCAACCACTACTCCACACTGGCTCTTATAAGTAAAAGATTTACTTATTTGCAAAGGCATTTTCATTGTATTATGTGTGTGTGTTCTTATTGTTTAAACTGGCTTTCAGTGGTTTGTATTTTTGTTTTATGTGACTGCGTTCTGTATTTTGCACCCCACCCTGGCATCCGCTGAGCTAAAGGACGGCATATAAATATTCCTCATAAGCAAATAATTTATTGAATAGAACTGTTAATCACTGAGGTGCCACAAGCATAGCTGTCAAGTTTCGGATTTGAAAATAAGGGATCAGCAGT
The DNA here is from genome assembly GCF_009819535.1 of Lacerta agilis. Taxonomy (NCBI): domain Eukaryota; kingdom Metazoa; phylum Chordata; class Lepidosauria; order Squamata; family Lacertidae; genus Lacerta; species Lacerta agilis. The sequence continues at coordinate 75,590,938 of NC_046319.1, read as the reverse complement.
CTCACCTATCCCAGTGACAGTCAGATGTCAGTGGTGGGCGGAGCCAGAAGCAAAAGTGGGCAAAGCAGCAATGTAAACTCCAAGCGGGCTCGGAGCGGAGCAAAGAGGTGGGCAGCCATGTGCTCCGCGCGATGGAGCCCCATCGCCTTCTTGTCTGATCCCATCAAAACAGGACAGGAAGCAGCAGCTGCTCAAAGGCAGCCAGGCTCCACCCACCAGCTAACCCTATAGGCTGGCTGAGGGGCTCGGCGGCAACGGACAGGGGCTGATGCAGGGGGAGGAATACACCCCCCTGTAAGCACGGGAAACGGCTCCCACTTGCTTTGAGGGCTGAGGCTTTTCTCTCCAAGTAGGCGAGGTCTTCCCACCCAGTCCCTGGCCAGCAGGGGAGGAGCTGCTTCCATTAAAAATGGGAAATTTAAGGGAAATAAAAAATAAGGGAGAGCAGTGGGAAACTGCTTGAAATAAGGGAGAATCCTGGGGAAAACGGGATACTTGACCGCACTGCACAAGGACCCTTGATGGGTTTTTGTTGTTGTTGTTGTTGCAACAGATGAATGGAGTTGCCTCTCTGGAATTCATCCCAAAAGTAGCTTGTGACAGAGATTTAGTCGCTCATCTATGAACATAAGCCACTTACACTTCTAGCAGTCAGCCCAAGTCATTGTGAGCACTTTTAATGCTGCAACGAGTACTTTCCCCCAGGCAACCAGAATATGATAGATATTTATGACAAACACTTGTTTTAGAGCCATGACTGTTAAAGTGGTATTAGTGCTTTACATTTACAGTGTGGATGCGATCCAAGCCAGCTTCTGGGTACAGGCAGCAGATGGTTTGGATGAGGAAAGATCTTGGACTGCCCAGATAACCAACAGAAAAGGAGGAGCCTGGTCCCTAATGAGTATTTCCTGTGCACAGAGTAAGATCTGCTCAGTCACCCACTGCCAAATGATTATTGCCAGGTAGGCTGTCATTAACTATAGCAGGCATGTCCAACAGGTAGATCGTGATCTACCGGTAGATCGCTGGACGTCTGTGGTAGATCACCAGTAGATCAGTGGCTCCCCCCAAAGAAGCTAAAAAACTTTGGCTCCCCTAAAAAATATCTCAATGTCTTTGCCCTGCACCCCTAAAATGACCTGAACCACCAAAAACAGGGCTTTCCTCCCTAAAAAAAGCTCAACGTCGCTTTCCTCTTCCCTAAAGAAGCTCAACAACTTTTACGTGAACCCCCCAAAACAGGGCTTTCCTTCCTAAAAAAAAGCTCAACAACTTTGACCTGAACCAGGTAGATCACTGCCAGTTTTTAACTCTGTGAGTAGATCACAGTCTCTTGGAAGTTGGCCACCCCTGAACTATAGCATAGGCAGGCTGCATACACACTAACCTGTTTGGAGCACAAAAATATAGTTCATCTCAATCCGGAACTGTTCATGCTCATCTTCAACATGCTGCTTTCAATCAAAATTGATTCTAGATCCTGTCATGCACAAGGGTGGGGTGTGATTAGTTGAAACACATTATAAACCCCTCCCCTTGTGATGGGATTATCCACTCCTCTTCCCCCCTGCACATGGCCCAGGTGAATGATGGAGGAAGCGGTGACTGCAATCTTGGTTATTAGTCCACCCACAATGGAATTAGGGCAGGTGTGGCTACACCCCCCTCCTCAATTGCTGGAGCCATCTACAAACGGACACACTTTCCTACTCTACAATTGTATGATTATATGGCACTGCAGGGTAATGCAGAACCAACCTGCTCTGTTTTCGGAATGAAACCAGTTTCTCAATAAGTGGTTTAAAGCGGGGCAAGGAGAAATGCAACACATCTAGATTGTGTGTGGACTATGCAGAAAACGCAACTAATTACAGCAGAACAGAATGTTTCTCAGAGCACATTAAGGCCAAACCCTAATAAATACATGCAGTGCTATTTTTCTAGAAAAAAAGGTGCCGGAACTCACTGTGAACACCTCCCTTGTTCTCTTACAAGGGCAATGGCATCCACCTGAGAGGTGCCAGAAAAAAATGCCCTGCACACATGCATTTGTTTCATTCAGCAGACAGGACCTGCCTGCTCATGAGGAGGAATTTCTGGCTGCCAACTTGGGGGAACTGGGCCAGCTGGTTCTGAAGAAGGTTCAGATGCTTGGGGCAGGGCTTTGATTTGCAGTTTGGACCGGGGAATGAAGTGGACCAGGCCAAGAGAGAGAAAAAAAAGATTTAGAGGATCCCCAGTGTGCCAGTGAGAAAGCAAATTGGATTGTGGAGTTTTGTCTTGAAGCAGCTGCAGAGACCGATCCACAACTGGGGTGGCTCCAAAATGATTAAACCTGTGATATTTCCTGAAGTATCTGCTTAATCTGCAGGAACGGAGAACTCTGTGAGAATCTCAAGACAAAAGCAACATGTTGTTTTGTTCAGTCGTTCAGTCGTGTCCGACTCTTCGTGACCCCATGGACCAGAGCACGCCAGGCACGCCTATCCTTCACTGCCTCCCGCAGTTTGGCCAAACTCATGTTAGTCGCTTCAAGAACACTGTCCAACCATCTCATCCTCTGTCGTCCCCTTCTCCTTGTGCCCTCCATCTTTCCCAACATCAGGGTCTTTTCCAGGGAGTCTTCTCTTCTCATGAGGTGGCCAAAGTACTGGAGCCTCAACTTCAGGATCTGTCCTTCCAGTGAGCACTCAGGGCCGATTTCCTTGAGAATGGATAGGTTTGATCTTCTTGCCGTCCATGGGACTCTCAAGAGTCTCCTCCAGCACCATAATTCAAAAGCATCAATTCTTCGGTGATCAGCCTTCTTGGTGGTCCAGCTCTCACTTCCGTACATTACTACTGGGAAAACCATAGCTTTAACTATACGGACCATTGTCGGCAACATAGGCCACTGCCTAATGTGGGGGCAGGGGTTGTGTTTGTATTTTTTTTTTGGGGGGGGAGGCTGTTTACTTTTGCTACAGGGATCCTTCCTGCAAGTTTTAGCAATGGTTTTAAAATGCTGTTGATCTGTGCTTTTTGCAGATTAAGTGGTGAGAACTGTTTAATGGTTTTAAGAACATGGTGTGTGTGTGTGTGTTTGTGTTTGAAAGTCACCTTGTGCTGCAGTCGCCCAAGGGAAAAAGAAATAATTGTGATGATTGTTCTGGTAACTGTGTGTTTGTTTGAAAGTCGTGTGTGCTACAAGGGCACAAAAAAGGGAAAGAATGAACAAAGGCCTTTGGGTGATACAGCTCTACAACTGAGGCTTACATCCTGACTTAAAACAAAATAATAATAATAAAAAATTCTATCCAGTAGCACCTTAGAGACCAACTTAGTTTGTTCTTGGTATGAGCTTTTGTATCTGAAGAAGTATGCATGCACACGAAAGCTCATACCAAGAACAAACTTAGTTGGTCTCTAAGGTGCTACTGGAAGGATTTTTTTTTATTTTATATTTTGTTCAGTTTTTATGTGTTTGCAGGAAATTGCCTGGTGAAGGAACCGTCAAGGAGAACAAAGGAAGGGAATAGGCAGAGTCATTAATCAAACAAAGACAAGGGAGAGAAGCTACCAGCAAAGCTAAAACTGTGTGCCAGGCAGCCAGTAGATGGGTTGAGTCTTGCACTGTGCTCTGGGTAGTTAGCAAAAGAATTAGGCAGAGGGTTGGGGGCGGCGAGTTTCAGGATTGGAGTTGGCCTGCTGTAAGTGGGAGGAAAAATAGTTGCATTTTGTAAATGTTTTGTGAGCTGGAGAAAGCGGAGTCAGAGCACAATGCAGGCTAGCAGTTTGAATCCAACGTTGCACCCATGGCAGAAACAGGACCTGCTTGGGGTGTAAAGTTCTGAATTCTTCCACCATAGGCTCAGGTTGTATATATGTGTAAATAAACCATATGTCATAAAGACACCACAACAGTTGACACTGTGCCTCATTTCTGAAGGAAACACATACCTCGGATAAGCGCCTGGACCCCTGGAATCCCACACTGCTTGGAGGTTGGAGTGGCTTGTAACAGTATGTTTTAACATTTTGATTCTTATTATTATTCTTATTATTGTTAAGTGCTTCCTCTGCCCCAGCTGCAACAAAACACGACTCTCCTGCATCCCTCTCTACAGCCAGAGTAGGCACTGTAACCTTCCAACACTTTGACAAAAACAACATAGGCCACTGCCTAATGTGGGGGCGGGGCGTCGTGACGTCACATTGTGATGCCACGACAAAGTGCGCCTGCGCGACATTTCGCGCAGGTGCACTCCATCGGCAGGCTGCTGCCGCTTCCGCAGCCCCCTTTTGAGCCGCAAAGCAAAAAGGCGGCTCGTGAGGCTGCTGAGTGCTATCGGGCCGTATGCAGCTGCTCCCGGGGTGACGGAGTGAGTGACGGCACGTGGAGAGTGGCGGGAGGGGCTGCCGCTTGTCACCCCCATGCGTCGCCGTTCGCTCCGTCGCCCCGGGAGCAGCAGCGCTGCACAGACAGGGTGCCGGGTGGCGGGGCTCCCCTTGGGGAATGGCGGGAGGGGCTGCCGCTTGTCACCCCCCTCCCCTGGCATCCGGGGCATACTGCCCCCACCGCCCCCTAGCGACGCCCCTGCTTTGAGGTTCTTTGTAGTAAGCATTCTAGAAACTGATGAATATATAGTGCAAAATAAAATATACAGCTGTTGTTACTCCTTTTTTCTAGGGATTTGCAGGCTAAAAAACTGGACTTTACAGATTCTTAATGTTTGCCTGACAAATTGCTGTCTGCACACCTCGAGCTGAAAACAGTCATCCGTTAGAAGAGGCAAATTTTACCACGCTGTTATAATCAGCTGTGAGCATGTGGTAACTTCTGTCTCACACAGGCGTTTGGATGGGCAAATCTGTCAATTTTGATTTCTCTCAGTCTCTCACATTTCCAGTCAGACATTTCCACATCAGTTTGTGACTTAAAAAAAAAAAGTCATCATGAATATTCGTCCACATCTTAGTGCTTAGTCCGAATACACACCTTCCCCCCCTATGCAAAATATACATATTTTTACAAACCAGTTTCCCCTAATAGAATGCATTTTGTATGTTATTGTCCCTATGACGAGCATTTTATGTGCACCTTTACACCAGTACTGTACATGCATTTTTTTTTAGCACATTACTTGGCTGGTGAACTGCATTGCAAAATTCAGAGAAGTTCAAATCTCTAAGGATGGCTGTGTTTCAGATCATGTATTGACTCAAAAAGTACAAAGTTCACCTTCAAATACAAACAACAGAATTCTACACACACCCAATCCCTAAACAGAACTTTCTCATATGAGCTAGCACATACTGCTTCTGTAGTTTCGGTGCAGAGTGCTTTAATGGCTGCAGAAGAGGCAAGAATTCAAAAGATAACCCTTCTCTCCTCCCCTTGCTGCATCTTCATGTTGTAAAAAAAAAATGTATCGTGCCAGAAAAATAAGCGGCAACCAGTGTTGTTGGAGCAGGTTCATTGCTATCTCTTGGGTCCCTGATAATAGCTTCATTCCCATGTGATATAAGAGGAAACAGAGGCCAGCTTTGTACCCCGCCTACTTTATTGAGGAAACGAAACTTAATTCTGCTTTAGCAAGCTTTTGCTTTTCCTTCAGAAGGGCATAGAAAGAGAAGGACCAGGTGCTGAGATCCAGAAAGCTCCAAGATGGCTTTGCAGCCTATTTTAAACCCGGTGAGTGTGGAGAGAGTGTGTAAGAGGGGAAAGCTTGATAAGGTGGTGGTCAGGAAGGCTGCACAGGCATATTCTCAGAGGTTGTGTCTCTCCTAAGGATGAACTAGCCGGGAGATCTGACTAGCCCCTTCCCTGTCTCCTTGCAGCAAGCTTTATGTGTGCATCCTTACAGCTAGGATTGAGCTGCTGCAAGGATAACTGAGTTACAGGAAAACCCCAGAGAAAATGCAGCTCAGAAGCGGATAAGGCTTTTCTTGGCAGGGAGATAAGTAACGGAGAAAGCTCAGCTCCCCAATTGCTCTGGATTCCTCCGGACTGACACTGTTTTGTGGGAGAGATTCAAGTGCGTGCCTGAACTTTAGGTTTGCACAATTAAAGTGGACTGAAGGGCTCCTTTACCCTAGTGCAATAAATCTGCTTAGCAAAGAAGAGCCCTTTTCGTGGTTTGGAAAGTGGTATGGAAATGCATTGAAACGTATGCGGTGGACGAAGTAGCAGCGAGAAGACGTGTAAGCTTCCATCCTGCAAGCAGATTGGGATAGATGTTCATTGTAGTATAAACAAATTGGAACAAATGCTCAGTAAAAACCAGACATTGCCTAAGCTTTGTGTTAGCTCTGTGGAAGTGTATCAGGATAAATGCTCAAACGTTACATCAACCAAAAGGCATGGTAAGAGAAAAGCAAGGCAAAATTTAAAGTGGTTCCGACTCTTTGCTGCCTTCCAGTCAATGCAATCTAAGTTGCCCCATAGGTCCCTCACTCCTTGCGCACTACCAAATTTGAGTCAAATCTTTGCCCAGTGTCCCCACCACCAAGTTTGGGGCCTTAAGCTAAAAATGTGTATTTTAAAAACAGGACTTTTAAGACCATTTCCATTGTTTATCACACCAATGATATTCAGAGATATATAACGCCTGGGGAGATTATACTTGAGTTTGGGGAATAGGGACCAAGCCGATGATCACCCTTTTCTTTTCTTTTTTTCTGCCCCACAGAGCGTTCCCTTTACTGGCCCCATTTTTGGGGGTCTGACTGAGGGGAAGATGATTGTAATCCAAGGGCAAGTCCGGGTTTCTGTGAAAAGGTTTGTCCTGCTTCCACTTGGCTCCTTGTGCCCTTTTGATAATTATCCCGCCTCATCAATACCTTCCCCTCACATTTGATTCTCTGTTTCTACAGTCTTTCCGACTCCTTCCTCTTCACTGATTTTCCCCTGCTCTCCCAAATTCCAGAGAGTGCCTCACATTTTGCATTTAATGTGACGTTGCTCTGTCAGGAACAGCCCTAGCATTGGGCAGAGTAAGTTGGTTGCCTCAGGCGGCTGAAATTTTGGGAGTCGTCAAGACAAGGCATTCAATCATCTCTTATTTACTTTTATATTTATTGAGATTTTTACTTTACATTTATTGAGATGTGAGATTTCCTGCCTCAGGCGCCGTAATAACTTCCCCAGCCCTGGGTAGCTTTCATGTTGACATTAGAGGAGGTGTCATTTGCATTGTGCCTCAGGGGACAAAATATATTTGTGTGAACAAGGAATCAGGAGAAACAACAACAACATGGGCAATATTTACCTTTTGGAATAGTTTCCAGAACGATTAAGCCACAACTCCATCCAGCCTGTACTATCGTTATTTTTAGCTGTTCACCACAAGTGAATAAACTGCTTCTGCAGTGGACTTCACTGCCCATACAGATGTGGTCTACCCCCTAAATTTGAGGATTTTACATCAAGCCCTACCCTGTTACCCAGTATTCTTGATTTTAAGAATATCTGTAGAAATACTATAATTTACCAGTATTTAGCCACAAACGGGGATGGTTCAGGGTACTAATGCCCAGGCAAGAACATGTAGTGTTCCCCACAAGGGACCCACATTTTCCTCCCCCTGAAAGTGTGGTGCAGTTTTCAATCTACCCCTCTCCTTTAGCTAGGGTGGTCACTTAGATGTCACCCCAAATAAGAGGGGACAGATTTGCCCAAAATGTGCAGAAATCTTGGGTTGTATCTAATGCTAGTCCTCCTCAGAGTTAGACTCATTAAAGCTAACGGACAAGGCTAATGTAGGTTCACTATTTTAAGTGGGTCTCCTCTGAGTATAACTAAGTTAGAGAAATCTGTGTACCATAATTTTATTTCATTTTTAAAAAATCAATACATCTGCTCTCATTATCGTGGTGAAAACAAAATAAAAAATAAAAAAATCCTTCCAGTAGCACCTTAGAGGACAACTAAGTTTGTTCTTGGTATGAGCTTTCGTGTGCACGCACACTTCTGAAGAACCCAGAAGAAGTGTGCATGCACAAGAAAGCTCATACCAAGAACAAACTTAGTTGGTCTCTAAGGTGCTACTGGAAGGATTTTTTATTTTTTATTTTGTTTTGACTATGGCAGACCAACACGGCTACCTGCCTGTAACTGGAACTATAGTGGTGAAGACTGTGAGCAGGTGAGCTGTGTGCCTACCTGCTCCCAGGTGCTCATTGCTGATGGGCCCCTGCAAGGTCTCCTTACTGGATTGATTAATTCATTAAACTTATTAGTAACAACACACACACACACACACACACACACACGTAACCCAGACAATTTACAACAATAAATAGGTAACACATACATTAAAACCAGCATAAATCAAAACAGAAAAAGCTAAAACATTAGTATTTTTAAAAGGCATGACTAAAGCATTATTCTAATGTTTTAGGCCACAGGTAATTCAAAGCCAAAGTCTGGTGAGAAGAAATGTTTTTTGCCTGGTGCCTAAAGGTAAGTAATGATGGCACCAGGTGAGCCTCCCTGAGGAGAGCATTCCACAAATGGGGAGCCATTTGTTTAAAAAGGCTTTTAAACAGGGTTTAGATCAGAAATCCCTTCAAACAGAGGGCTATCTGTTAAGTCGTGGGTGGACACAGCAGACGACACAGTGATTTCCAAACAGCTCTTGTTTATTCTCAGGCTGGAACAGAACTGAACTGAAGGCCTCAGCAGCCTGCTTATATAGAACTCAGATACAAAGCAACAGTAACAACTTTCCGCCTGTTAACCAATCCCTGAACGTCACTTTACAATCCTTCTTTTGCATATGCGGACCTGAGTGAAAACTGCAGCAGAATGAACTATATACACACACCCCTAGTGGCCCAGGGTGAGAACTTCAATACATAACACTATCTTCTGTAAAGGAGGGCATACTACCTGCTGGAAGAGCAGCAGGATTAAGGATTTAGGGCTCATTCCAGTGAACACTTCAAAATACCCATAGGCCACCTTGTTTGGTGCTGGTTTTGTATATAGCATAGCTCATGGTACTTGACAATAATTTGTGTGGAGAAATTATATCCCTTTGACAGTAAGGGATTTCATTTTTTTTAAAGAAGCAACAATTTACCAGCACCCTGGGTGCTGTTCTTATACAGACACGTGAGGTAAATTACCACAAAACCGCCTGAAGAACATTCCATGGCTGCCAATATGGCAGCTTCCCCACCTCCACCTTTGCCCATTACTGGTGGTAAATTGGGAGAGGGGATGCTGCCATAAGCAACCATAGAATGGTCTTCATGTGTTTTGTGGTAATTTGCCTCACACAACTGGCTTTCAAGCAACTGGTAAAGTTATTACTTTATTTTAAAGAAGAATCATTCAAAAAAGCCTTTCTTGTATGAAGGGAGATACTGATCTGAGGGTGCCGTTGAGAGGCTTGTTTTGCAGCATTATATAATGAAATTGTTGTTGGGTTTTTGTTTTTTGTTTTTTAAAACAAGGTTTTATGACTTCAATCTAAAGAAGGAGGAAACTAGTTCCTGGTACCAAAGAGGACTTTGTTTCTTGAATAGCACCCTGTCACACAACGAGCCGCTTTTGAAATTGCAGGAACTCTCAGAAATGGTTTATGTCATGAGGTGGCTTGGGGAGAAGATCTGTTAAAAAGGCAGAAACCACATTAAGCTTCCCCATCTCTTTAAGTGCGTCAAAAGTAGCTATTTGCAGATCCCAGCATAAATGGCTATTTTAAAATTTATTCTTTTATTTTAATATTGTGAGCCATGTTGAGGGTCTGCACTAGGCCAAAGGAAACTTCACACAAACAAACAAACAAAGGTGGACAGGACCAAAAGTGGTTAGGGTCCCTGTACCTATAGAATATGGAACTTTTCTCACCCAAGCATGAGAAATCACACAATTTATGCACAGTTATTAAAACAAAGCCCTGTAATTCATTTTGCATGTGGCTGTATATATTGTTATTCACTCAGAATGGTAAGGGTGGCTTGAAGTGGCATAATTTTTTTTGGGGGGGGCAAATATTTGGTTTTCTGAACATACAAATAACAAACATTATCCTAAAACAGAAGCATGTTACTCCCGTGTGAAGTCCAGTAGATTAATTTAAAGAGTCTCTCCATGGGTTGATGGAGGAATTATCGTGTGACTAGCTCTGTTAACATATGAAATGAAACGTGACTCAACTAAATCAATTTGCCAAATGTTTGCATACCATCTTGATAATGTTAATCCTAGAGTAGTTTTACCAGTACTTATCAGCCGCCGAGCCGCCACCTTTAAAAATGTAAGGAACACCAGGATTTTGATTATCAAATATGGACAACAATGCTAGTTGAACTCTTTTGCCAGTCTCTTAAAAAATTTTTTTTAGTCCACCGTACGTTTAAAGCGCCCTCAAAGAACCTCCTGGGAACTGTAGTTTGTTATGGGTGCTGGGAATTCTAGGTCCTCGAGGGGTAAACTACAGTTCCCAATGTTCTTGGGGGAGGGGAGAGGACTGTGTTTTAAAGGGATGGTGTGTACACTGCGTAAAGCTCATTAACAACACAATCTTTTATGCACCTTCATGGCTCCTGCTCTCTCCGAATCACCCCTTTCCCCTACTCTCCATTTCAACTCTTCAGTTCTTTCCCTGCAGGTGTGGTCATGGTCAGCCAGCCCACCTGCCCATCTCTTCTCACTGAGCTTCAGCCCAACCATCCCCTCACATTTCAGATTCTCGGTCAATCTAGTGTGCGGCAACGGCAACATCGCCTTCCACTTCAACCCCCGTTTCGACGAAGGCAGAGTCGTCGTGTGCAACACTCAGCAACATGGCCGCTGGGGAGCTGAGGAGCGGGCCTACAACATGCCTTTCCAGCCAAATATTTATTTTGAGATGATCATCAATGTCAAGAGCCACTGCTATCAGGTGAGGAGGCTGGAGAAGCTGCTCCGGCTCGCTGTCTACCATGCAGCCCCTTCGTGCCTCGCAGGGGGAGGACTTGATAATTTGCAAGTGCAAGATTTATCTCCAGCATAGACTCTGACTTGGCCAGTGTGGTGTAGTGGTTAAGAGTGGTAGACTCGTAATCTGGTGAACCGGGTTTGCTTCTCTGCTCCTCCACATGCAGCTGCTGGGTGACCTTGGGCTAGTCACACTTCTTTGAAGTCTCTCAGCCCCACTCACCTCACAGAGTATTTGTTGTGGGGGAGGAAGGGAAAGGAGATTGTTAGCCGCATTGAGACTCCTTCGGGTAGTGATAAAACGGGATATTAAATCCAAACTCTTCTTCTTCTTCTTATGTTTAGGCCGGCAGAAGATTGGCCCCATAGCGGTGCAGCAATAGAGCTGCTAGCACATTTGCAAAGCTAAGCAGGGTCGGATATGGTTTCATATAGGATGGGGGGGGGGGCTCGTGTTGCAATTCTTGCTTTGCATGGGGTTGGAGTACATGACCCTCGGAGCCCCTTCCAATTCTAAAGTTCTATGATTCTATAAGAGAAGATGGAGATATGCTTCCTCATTCCTTCCCCTCCTGCTGCATTCCTGTTAGAGATACGGCTTGGCTGAAAAGAACAATTTGGCAGGGGATGATGATAGTGAAGAAGAAATATATAAAGGCTGTATAAGAGCTGTGCAGGCTGGCGCGATGTTGCAATGAATTCTCACGAGGACTTAAAACAGAAATGAACAGATCGATATGGAAATTGTGGAGAAATGAACTTAGGACTGGGAGAATTAGAAACCTGCAGAAACTTGAATGGACTTATCTGCCCATCCCTAACCACAGTAAGCGTGTAGCTGGGAAGTGAAGTGTTTAGGGGGTTCTGTGCATACTTTCACGCTGAAGGGTGTGGCGCTTGTACGAGTGCGGGCACAGCCTTCCATTTCAGGAGGGCCAGGCTTCTGAAAATACAGAAGAAATGCTTCATATGTGAGTTCTGCTGAATGGGTTTCCTCACAAGTCCCCTTTGTTTGATAGCTGCTACCACCTAGTGGGTGAAGTAGAACAAGGGTAGAATTCTAATCCAAGAAGAAGGTAGACTGCTACAGATCATATGAGACGTCCAGTACAATGCACCAAACTGTGTCTCCCTGTGGGCTGTCATTCAGCTTTAAGCAGCTAGGCCAAGAGAGAACCCAAACAAACATAGGACATCAATCGATCCAAGGCATTATGGAGATTGCTGTAGTCTGTATAATCATGTATGGGGGTGTATTTATGTTCATAATAATTTTATTCAAACAACCTTTAAGAAATAAACTTGACAGTGAATTTTCTAAATGTTTCTATTATTAAATACTGAAACCACGAGGAGGGGGACCATGTGTGCACCACCAAAAAAGGAGACACAGATTTGCATAACGTTTGCACCTGCCATTTTGCTATGATTTGAATGGAAATATAATCCATTTTGTCATAGTGGGGAGGGCAGGGGCAGTGTGTCACCCAAGGCGAAACGGGAATGTGCTGCACTGCCATGCTACACCTCTTCCTCCTCCTTCTCCTGGGTTGCTCGGTGGTGCCCATGAAGTGGCGGCAGCATCGGTGGGTTCTGGCGAGATTTGGCAAAATGTCACAAAATCTTGCCTCGTCTCAAAGGAACTCGCCTAACCAGTTCCTCAACCTCTCCCAAACTCATAACAATAAAGTTAAATGCTGAGAGTTACTAATATCCAGTTGTAGTTCTACACAGAGTAGACAACTGAAATTAATGGACATGATAGTCAGTTTAGTTCCATTAATTTCAGTGAGTCTACTCTGATTATAATCTAGTTCAACTCACTGACTCCAACACCTTAACTAGGTTGTCCCTCCAAATTCCACCCCCAGATTAGGACCCCACAAACCATAAATTCTGCCTCTTGTTTCCCAAGAACTCACCTCACCTCCTCCTTACATTATTCTAGGTATCCGTCAATGGCAACCACTTCTTGGAGTACAGACATCGCCTTCCCTTCCACGAGGTCCAGACATTGCAGATCAGTGGAGATGTCTCTTTGAACTGCATCAGCTTTGCTGGCACTAATGTGAGTTGCACAGTTTCACCTCTTACACCTCCCCCAATTTCAGCTTACCATGGTGGATCATGTACCTTGTAATGTGGGTAGCAGCCATTTGCAAATCAAAGGAGAACACTTAGAAATGTGTCAGTCTAATTTTAAAATGAGGTGCTGGCAACTGGTGAGATAAGGAGTTGGAAGAGACAAAACATTTGTGGTTGCAGTTCTCATCATGCGAGCTTGAACACTAGAAACAAGATGCAGTGAATTTGTATGAACAACTTACCATTCTTGGGGAGCAATCCTGGGGAGGGATGCTCCAGACCTCCCTCTATGCCAGAGAGGGTGGTTTGCAGACAGACTCTTCTTCCTCGTGGTGGCAGAAAACTTAAGTGCCATCGGTGCTGTGCTCTGCCATTGCTGCACTAGCAGTAGCAAGACCAATAGTGAACTGTGTTGGAGCATGCCAAGTCTGTCAGAGGAGGCTGTGGGTGCACAGGATTCCAAGCCCCCTTGTGACCCCAAATACCCCTTCAGCTGCATTGCCTGGCAGCATAAGCTTTGGGGACTTGGCAGAATTCGACAGAATGCCACACCCACACCCACACCCAGTGTCCCATTAGAATTGTTCTGTAAGTTATTTTTTGAAACGTACTTGCTGTGCATCTTTGCCAGTTCTTGAAGTTTATTTCACAGCACCCTCACTGAAACACAGATATTCGAAACAGAAGATTTTGCTTTATATCACAAGGTGATCAGCAGGGTTAAGATTCTTCTTGATTAGCCGTTGCCTGATACATGAAGCACAAGAAAGTAGGCAGCAGGCAGACCTCTCAGAGAAGGCATTCCATAAATAAGGTACCACCACCACCAATAATGCTAAGTTTCAAATCTCCAAACACAGCAGCATATCAGGTAAGAGAACTGTGAGAGGCATCTCTGAGGATTCTGCCAGAAGTCTCATGGACCTGTTACCCAAGACTCTGCCAGTTGGAGTGAGCAGAATGGGCCAAGCTGGATAAGTGATCTGACTTAGTACAAAGTGGCTTTGTGTGCTCATACTTAATCTTAAGAGGGCATGAGAAATGCAAACTTGCTTCGGAACAAATAAAAAAAGAAAAATTATTGCTTTGGAAGCCAATCATGCTATTTACTCATTCATATATTTACTAATGGATGTATCACTTTAAAGTGGTAGTTGATTGCTTTTGGATCAAATTGGGAAAAGAGACAGTGTCAGAGGGGCAAGTTGTGTTGTTGTTGTTGTTGTTTTAAAAATAGTTCTTATTTCCAAATGTATTTTTATTGTGTTTCAGCCTCCACCCCCATACACCCCTCCTGCTTACAATGTTGTGACAGCCACCACAGTAAGTAGAAGCCCTTAGTTTGTTTGCATCTCTTTGCTTTGCAAATCCAGTAAAGGGGAGGGGGTGCTGGTGGGGATTGATTAGTACTGGTTATTTATGTAGCAGTTTCAACATACAAAGTGCTTTACTACATTCACCTTCATAACTCCCTGCAAGGTAGGCAACTAGTTTTCCCATTTTTTTGGGTTGGAATGGAGAAATAAGTGACTTACTCAAGGCCACCCCCTGAAGACCTAGCCACATGGCTGTTTTCAGCACATGGTGCACTGGGGGAAAATAGCTGAGAATCCTGTTTGTGTTCACATTGAACCTTTACCTCCCTAATTCTTGGAAGCCAATCTCAGAATCACTGTTATAAGAGCCTTCTAGACTAGGAGGGGGGAACCTCTGCCCCCCCCCAGATATTGCTGAACTACAACTCCCAAGCAAATATGGCCAGAAATTATGGAAGTTATATTTCAGCAACATCTGGAGGACCAAAGGTTCCCCACACCTGTTGCGCAGATCATCTGGGCCAACCTTCTCCACTGTTCAGCACTAAGGCATTCCTAGAACAAGGCTGTCTAACGTCAACTTGCAGACCTCCAATAAGCGTGAGTCCTATGACCCCATATACGTAACCAGTGGTCTCATACACTGCGTTGCTTGGAAATTCTCAGAAACAAACAAACAAACAAAAAATCAGTTCAGTTTTGAAAGCAGTAGTTTAATATATTTTTTATATAAATTTTTTATTGATTTTCCACAATAAACAACAATTACACAAATACATAATACAAACACAATTAAAAAACACAACACATACATTAAAAAGAAAAAATAAAAAAAATAAAAAAGAAAGGAAACTTATACATACCTAACACACGAACACTGGAACAATGTATGCTTATTGATTAATTCTAATTTTGAATCTTATATGGGGACTTCCCCCGTTCTCTCTTCTGTGTTCAGTACTAATTTACTTTAGTAACTTTGTAACTATTTTCATTCAACATTATTCTTAATACAAATTCAAATAATAACTCATAATAATAATAACTAACTTATCTCATATATCTTGCTTACATTAAAAACAAAAAGTATAAACATTCTCTAAACATTACTTCTAGTTTACTATTTTTATCTATCTTCTTATAACTAAAGCCACTTATATTCACTGATTCTGCTTCAAATATCTAATTTTTCATGATTTTTTAAATAGTCCTTAAATTTCTTCCAATCTTCTTGCACCTTTTCTTCCCTCTGGTCTCGGAGTTTCGCGGTCAGTTCAGCGAGTTCCATAAAGTCCATTAACTTCATCTGCCATTCTTCTACTGTCTTGAAAGCAGTAGTTTAAATCAGTTCAGTCTTGAAAGGCTCAAAATGACATCTAACTATATCCAAACAGACAAAAACCTGTGTCTTGATCTCAGGAAACATCATGCAAAATTTTGCTACACTATCTTAAGAGGTGTATTTCCCCTCTTCGAGAGCCAGTGTGGTGTAGTGGTTAAGAGCGGTAGACTCGTAATCTGGGGAACCGGGTTCACGTCTCCGCTCCTCCACATGCAGCTGCTGGGTGACCTTGGGCTAGTCACACTTCTCTGAAGTCTCTCAGCCCCACTCACCTCACAGAGTGTTTGTTGTGGGGGAGGAAGGGAAAGGAGAATGTTAGCCGCTTTGAGACTCCTTCGTGTCGGAATACGTTGCACGGATCCGCCATAGGATCCACATTTATTTATTTTGTTTAATGAAGTTTTCGGGAACTACTTTTGGTATTACTACGCGCGAAAGCGAAAGTAAGAATGAATAGTTTGGTTCACCAATGAGATTAATCCGCCTTTATTTTGTAGTTCCGGTCATGTTCAAAGTTATTAATGAGCGTTAAACTTGCTTCCCGCCTTTTTGGAGGGCAGCAACAGTGATTTTATTGGTTGAGGCATTGATCATGATGTCACGTTTGTTCCTAAATAAAAGGCTGAGGCTCCCCGCTTGGGCAAGTTCATTCACGTTTTGCTTTAGTTGGGTTTTAGTTGAAGTCAAGTTTAGTTTAAGGGTATTGGGAGCGGGCTGGATGGGTTGGATGGGTTTTGCCTTTAGTTAGAGTTAGATCGCGGAAGATCATTCGGTTTAGCTTTAGTTAGGTTTCTTTTAGGTTTAGTCTAGGGCTAGCCTTGCGGAAGATATTTCGGTTTTAGTTTATTTAGTTAGCCTCGCGGAAGATTGGGCGCGCAGGGACTTTGAGCTTAGGAGAACTTAACTTAGGGGACGAGCCTACGCGGGTTCTGCCAAAGCCACTAAAGATACAACCGGTGTCTGTCTTTCTTTGGGGCAAAAGGGGAGTAAAAGGTTTAAGGTAAAATTTTTAATTTTCCTTGAGTTAATCTACCTATTCAGATTCAGGGTATCTTCTATTTCTCGAGGCAATATTTTGGTTAGAAGGCAACTAAGAACTCATGCACCTTCGGAGTCATTACCCGGCTTACTCAGTTTCCTTCGGATTGTGAGACTTGGCCGGCACCCGTGCTCAAAAGCACGCGGAACGCTGGCCGCTTTCCCCGCTACTGGTACCTCGTGCATGAGCAGTCCAAGTTTGTGCACGAGGAGCTCCAGCACCCAAACCCCGACACCTTCGGGTAGTGATAAAGCGGGATATCAAATCCAAACTCTTCTTCTTCTTCTTCTTCTTCTTCTTCTTCTTCTTCTTCTTCTTCTTCTTTGTGACAGCTTTCCAGATATTTGAGCAGTGTTATCATATCCCCCCTCAGTCCTCAAGGTTAAACATACCAATGGAGTGCGCCTCCGGGGCTGAAGTCAAATGGCTGCATTAGCAGCACTAAAGTGACCTTCGCCTGTAATAGTAATAATAATAGTAATATTAATATTATTATTATTGTTATTATTATTAATAATAATAATGCTGAAACTGCATCCCAGAGCTAACAGAGTCAAAACGCTAACTATCCTTCTATCAGTGCAAAAGTTAATGCTCTCTTAATGATTTATCTCTTTCTTTTCAGGTTGGTGGTATGTTTGCTCAGCCGAACTTTGTGCAGCCATCTTTTTCTGTGAGTGGCTTTGTGGAAACTTCACAGGTCCTATAAACTACTGGGCTAAAGGATGGGAGGCCTAAGGCACAACCTGGCACCCTGATCCACTCACAAATGGTGACTTGTTGTGCTTGCCGCACAACAACAGAATCCTGTTGGCAAATTGAAAGGCACAAAGCTCAGTGAAAGCAGGGCATAGCTCCATGAGAGAGATGCATGCTTTCCAGGCAGAAGGTTCCACAGGTTGCGATCCTATACTCAGTTACCTGGCTGGGAATAAGCCCTGTTGAAATCTGTGGGACTTTCTTCTTCTTCCATTTTTTTAAAAAAATCAATGTATATACAACATGAAAAACAGCTGTAGGGAAATATTAGAAAAAGAACAGAAAAGCAAACCAAGCACATGGTAGCCACGTGCTTTAATCCACTTTGATTGTGCAAACCTAAATTTCCTGGTATGCGTTTTAAATCCTACCTGCAAAATAATGAGAGTGTGGAAGAGTTTTGTTCCCTCCCACTGAGCTATGTATAGATCCACCCACTGGCAAGTCAGGATTGCAGAGAGGAAGTGAAGATTAGGGGAAGAATTGGGTTAAGAATTAGGGTGAGAGCTGGAGAATGCATAGATTCCAGAGTGATTATTTTCCCTTTCTTTCTTAGTATGGATTTTGATATTTCATCCAGGGCCCTTGCAAAGAAAACATTTAAAATTATATTAAGGGGGGATTTACTGTACTTAAATTGACTAATCAAAAAGCAAGACTCGGTGCTTTTTTTCTGGGGGGGACGCATACCCCTAAACATTTTGTGAATATAAGTTTGGCCTCACTAAGGGGCAGTATTTCAATATGAATAGGAAAATGAGAGTACCCCTAAACATTTTTTTTAGAAAAAAAAAGCACTGGCAAGACTAGTCAGTGAAACATTCTATCTAGTTAGTGGACAACTCTGGAGACATTTGATTGCTCCACCTATTCACTGTATTCAACAATTGTTCCCTGAAACAAAAAAAAATTAAAGCAAACAATAGTTCTACGTAAATTAAATGATTGCTTTTCTTTTCATTCTTTGCAGACAAGGAAGAAGAAGACTGCCCAGGTGTGTGGGTTAAAATCTGGGGCGATATTGTAGTCTACCTAGTTTAGATAAGGCAGGACTGCAGGGGTTCGTTCTAGACTGAATTTTGATGCTTTTCAGTTCTGCAATACAGTATTATTATTGCAAGGCCTTTCACTTTTTCTCTGTTTCTTCATCTTTTCTCAGGGTAACAGTGGAATAACTTTGTCCAATCCTGTGAGTATATTGGAGTTCTGTTTTCTATGCCTCTTGGTTCTCCATCATAGATAAATTTAGGAAATTTCTGTTCTTTTTTGACATAGATTAAAGATGGTAAGCTGGCAGCCTATAGGCCCCAAATATAATTTACAACACACCCACCTATCGGATGCAGCTCTTTTTGGCTATATGAAGTGTTCTTGTGGCATTCCCCCCCCCATAAGCTCCTGAATCTGTCCACTCTTGGGAGACAGGACGCTTAGTCAAGACTGATTGGTCTGATCTTGTACAGTAAGGTTACCAGACGTCCCCGTTTCCCAGGGACAGTCCCCGGATTTACAAATCAGCCCCCATACAAAATCCATTGAAGTTGAAAAGTGTCCCTGGATTCATTGAAAAAATCTGGTAACCTTATTGTACAGGCATCAGGCCAAGTCTAGACATAGGTTGCATAGTTAGATTAGGGAAAGCTGAGTTAGAGGCAGCGAAGCAGGCAGGAGTCAAAGAGGGTCTGGGCAAGGGACAGGGAAAGAAAAGGCTCTGCAAGCAAGTTCAAGAGGCAACCAAGGTGCAGATATAATCAAGAGATTTGATCTGCGTGCCAGCAGCTTCTCCCCTTAAGACATAAGCTATGGCAAGTTAAAGAGATCCCATAGCACTACAAAGAAGATGTGTATATTCTATCAGAAAAGACAAGGAAAATAGAAATAATGAAGTTTGATATTTGCATATACAGTATATTGGCACAAAGGCAAGGATGCAACCAAAAACTAAGAAACTAGTCCATTTTATGGTGTTTAGAGGCGCCTCAAAATCAGAGGCACTAAACTGTGCCTTGCTTCTCCCTGCTTCATTAGGGGTTGGAGGGTAGAGATAAAGTGTGGGAAGGTTCTAGCAGTTCAAGATGTACTTGCATTTTAGGGCTAAGGAAGAGTGATTACAGCTGACTTAATTGTGTCCTTTCGTTGCAACCAGCCTACCCAATTTCAGCCTCTGATATAGAAATGGTTCAAGATCCACTGCTGTAGGCCGACCTGTCCTGACTTCTGAATGCAGGAACATTCTCCAGCTTCCTGGGTGGCTGCAGCTTCTGGGAGTCTTAGTTCTGCTTTGTCTTCTTGCTTCTCTTGATGAAGGACTGAATCCCTGTTGTTATTTTTCTAGGCTGTCCCATTCCACATTGCCATCCCAGGGAATTTCACTCAGTTCCGCAAGATTACAATTGTGGGGAATGTGCCTTTTCACTCAAACAGGTGCGTTTGCAGAGAGGGCACCAACTTCCTACATTCAGTTATCATATAAAGTTGAAGCCAATCGGAAAGTATCTGTCAAATTATATCTGCGGGTTCCAGAGATACAGCCAATCTAATCCACTTCCCTATCACATTTGAATCTTATTTTGCTGCCTTCTTATTAAGTTTGCCTTTGCTGTGTGTGGTTTTTCCCAAATATTTCTTTCTTTCAGAGTAATTTTCTTTCTCGATTGGCAGTGATGTTGTTTGGGAACGACGTGCAAGTGTCATGAAGGGTGGCTGATTTCATAACACATGCAGCAGAAGCTGAGCTTCTAGGTCAACCTGTGGCTCCTAGGTGCAGGTTTGCTTTTCTGCAAATGAGGACAATAACGAGAGCCAGTGTGGTGAGCACTGTGGTTTGGCTGGAGAGTTCAAATCCTCATTCAGCCATGAAGCTCACTGGAAGAGGTTGAGCCAGAGACTCATAGGGTTATTGTGAGGGTAAGGCAAAGTAATCTTCAAATATGCCACCCTGAGTACAGTGGTACCTCTGGTTACGAACTTAATTTGTTCCCGAGGTCCGTTCTGAAGCTGAAATCGTTCTTAACATGAGATGCACTTTCGCTAATGGGGGCCTCCCACTGCCGCCGGCACGCGACTGCCACTCGCATCCCAGGGGAAAGTTTGCAACTAGGGGCACCTACTTCCGGTTTGGCGGAGTTCATTACCCGAAGCATTCATAAGGAAGATGGTACGTAACCCGAGGTTCCACTGTATATTGGAAGAAAGGGATGGTACAAATCTGATCCAGGGCAGACTCAGGTCTAAAAAGATCATGGGCTTATCCAGACTTTCTGTTACATTGCGCTTTTCAGGCACAGATCTGGGATTTAAAGCTGTGTCTCAGAGTGATGTTGGTGGTTTTTTTTTTTTTATCCCAGTGCTTCTCCTGGGAAAATCCGCATTTTACTGCTGAATCAGAGCAAATAAAAAATCTGCAGAAAACCTGATTGCCGTAGTCAGGAGTAAAGCGCAGGTTTCCCTAGGGAAACCACCGGGACAAAAAAAGAAAACCTGCTTGGACACAAAGCTTTAAATCCCAGACCTGTGCCTAGAAATGTGGCATAAAAGGTCGTCTGGATGAGCCATGAGTGAAATAAATGCCAGATCAAGAAGTCTGGGCCAAACAGATGAAAGAGTGAATTATTTAAGATGGCTGTAGAGAAAGAAGCAGAGAAAGGCAGGCTCAAGAAGAATGTCTTATCAGGTAAGTACTCTCAAATACCCATTTGTTTTGTGTATTTCTCAAAGAAACAGCAGGTTGTCGATACAGTAGTCACTTACCCAGTCACTTGTGGCAAATAAAGGAGAGTCCTCAAGGCTATGGCAAGAACAAAAATGATCAAAATAAGTTTTTCTTTCTGGCCACATGCAACTAACAGATCTCAATGCATATTTAATCCCGGTGACTTCAATGCAGCCCACTCCAAGTTAAGTGTACAGAAGATGATAGCATTAGATATTTATACTGGGAGCAGCCAGGCTAGTGAACATTTTTAGTGGACAAGTAACTTTGGTAGATTTATTTGCAAAGCTGTGAAGAAGTTATTTATTCAACTCACCTCATCCTCCCCATTGTATAAGTTCTTGTAGGTTACATTTCCAGGTGTGTGTGAAATTGTATATAGTGGGGAACACCATCTAAAAAACCAAACTCTGCCAAGAATCTGCCAAACTCCATCACAATTGCTCCCTCCAAACCTCCTTTCTCAAACTCCCAACTCTCCGCAGCCCTCAAAGGTCTGTGCAAAGGCACCTGGATCACTAGCCATTTTCCTGCTCTTTTCATGTCATTTTTGCAGTTTTTCTGCTCTTCTTGGGCTGTTTTCCCCCTTTAAATTGATTTATCTATATCCCGGCAATGGGCATATATGCCATCGTGCATAAGTGGGGAAACTTCTGTATTGCTTCCACTCAATAGCTACATTAAATTGGCAAAGGATCAGGAAGACTTGGTTCTCTAAGATCTATGCTGGGTTAAAAGTCGTGTTGTATCATTTTGGAGACCCCAGGAATATGCATTGTCGCCTCCTTCCTCCCAGATTCCATGTGAACCTGAAAAACACAATGAGCGGCAACATCGCCCTGCACATCAACCCCCGACTGAAGGAGGGAGCAGTAGTCCGGAACACCTTCATCCACGGCAGTTGGGGCTCTGAGGAGAGGCACTTGCTTGCGATGCCTTTCTCCCCTGGCCAGGCCTTCCATGTAAGAAATATATTTGGGGAATGAGCATTTACACTGGTTTATATTTCAGATCTAGATATTTGTCAGAAGGCACGCTTCATCAACAATAACAACTTAGGTTGCAACGGTTACACAGAAGCTTCTGACATTCTGTGGCAGCTCTTATTTTCAACAGCTGATCTTGGAAAGACCCTTCCAACACTCTTCCTTGCCCCCTGCCCTTTTAACAGAGAGGAGCAGCTTTCTCTCTTGTTCAGAAACTGGCCGCTTCCTCCTGCTCTTCATCTGCAGGTGAAAACACATGAAGAGGGACCATGTGTACCTTTGGCCTGATCAAGGAAAGCAGTGTTTATATTCCTACAGCCATTTTACTGGCTTATACTTGCTTTTCCATATCAGACAATCAATTCCAGCATTCTGTCTCAAACAATGACTTTTAAGCAGCTAAGAAGAAGGGAGAGGTTGCCGCCTCACCAGATTAGCCTAATGGGGACCAAGGGGCTGGACTTTTCTCGGGACCAGAGGCCCAGGGCGCTATACTTTTACAAACTAGTGCTATACATCTGACAGGATTATTGGCACTCTCAACAAACTGCTTCCTTTTAGAAAATCATTAAACTGATACAAAATTAGGGTTCCCATACGTCCAGAATTTCCCAGACATAGCAAGGATTTGGCAGTCAGAAACAGTGTCTGGGTGGAAATCACTTAGATGTCTGTGAAAATCCGGGTGTATGACAACCCATGTCAGAAGTGATTCTGCAAACAAACAAACAAACAAACACCTCAACAACAGTATGGCAACCCTGATAAAATTGATATAATGGATAAAACCTGCTCCTTGCTTCTTGTTTTGTGTGGATTAGTATGGTTTGAAAACTCACAATAAAACATTTCTTACTTTCTACCACTAGATGGAGATCACCAACCTAAAGAATAACTACCAGGTGACTGTGAATGGAATTGTGATATTCAATTATACCCATCGAATCCCTTCAGGACAGGTGGACCACCTGGAAATAGCTGGGGATGTGACCCTCTCCTGTGTGCAGTACTGACGAGTCTCTGTTCTTCTTACACAACATGTTAAATAAACTATCTTGAAAGAGAAAAGCAAATGCATTTCTGTAGCGCCTTTTCCCTCCGTGGATCAGTGCTGCTTAAAACCATGTCAGGCATACCTGACCTGCAAGGCTAATGTTTACTATTATGGCTTCCCTACAAGGAACCCTGGGAATTATAGTCTGAAAGGATCACTTGCAGAAAAAAAATGTGGTAACCTTGTGGGATACCTGTGGGTAGGGAAGCCATGTTTGCGAAATCTGTTAAACCTTTTTTTCTGGTACTGATGCAAATATACAGGTGTTGAATAAAGCTGTTGAATGGAGATTTTACTAACTGGACAGCAGATAATTTTTTTTTTGTCTCAAATCCAGATAATCATATACTTCTTCCCTTGTACCCTTAATCATACTTTGCAGTTATGTAAATTATGTTCATATGCCTCCTTGATGAAAAATAAATCACAATGAAGATAAAGATGGAATGATACTTGAAACTGCAGCATTCATATTCTATATAGTTGTGCTATTTTTGTCTGAGCAGACTCCATAACCACCTGCAAAAGTATGAAGTAACGAAACAAGCTCACACAATTAACGCAAGGTGTAACACAACTCTCTCACTGAATTCCACAAATACTCAGCCTTCTGTATTCAGAAGATTGTGTTTTATAAAGACACAACTAATTTCAAACCAGTCCTGTTCCACCACCATCATCATGGATCACAAGCTTGTACAGGGCAAGTCTTTTAAAAGAGGCCCTGTGGAACATGTACTGTGTATCCACGGGGCCTCTTTTAAAGGACTTGCCCTGTACTAGTCACTAGCTAAATCACCTACATTAAATATGTTTGTAGGTGGGCAAGCTTTCCCTATCTTTCTCAGACTATTCACGTCACAAATGGACAGAGGTATTTGTGGACAGACAGACTAGATTTTTTCTTTACATAAAATGGAAGCTTTTAAGATGCTGGTGAGAGTATAAATATGGTAAGCATTAGCTTAAAAAATTCAATATAACTTGAAGTGCAACAAAAGATTTATCAAGAGCAGTTTAATTTTCTTTGACTTTACCATGCTGGACTATTTAGGCAAGATTATTACAGGCTATACAAGTGTGATTGAAACACTAGGCATCAAAAGTTTTGAGTCAAAAGCTTCTATTCCAGTTTCTTATTGCACCTTATGGCCAGGGTTGCAGCAGTCTCTCTCTCTCTCTCTCTCTCTCTCTCTCCACCTTTAACTGTCTGCAAATAGCAGTTAATTGGCCTCTTATTGTTCTAGAACCAGCTAATTGTTTACTGGAGGTAGCTCTATCTGGATATCAGGAAGCAGGTTGCAGCTGGTGATGATGTCAATCTTTTCTGCAACAGCACGCAAGTCCTCCAGGACAAGCCGGATGTTGTGTGATGCACTGATGATGCCATTTTGGGAGTTACTGAGCTGTCCAGTTATGGCCCCAATCTCCTTGATAGCAGTCTGGTACACTTGCTTGACGGTGCTGCTGACATCGTAGTACAAGCGGGCATTACTCTCAATCAGCTTCTGCTGTAGCAAAGTGCTATAGCGGCCGCGGTGTCTGATACGAAGGGCAGGCTTCTCTTCAACCGCTGTGGGGGACCCCAGATCCTCATTCCTGAAAACAATCAGTGGAGGCAAGTCCGTGCTGATCAATTTAGGCTCTGCTTTTGGCCTACAGGGGCTTGCATCTTCCTCCTCATCTGTTTCAGAGGCCTCCCCAGCAATTTTTACACCAGAAAGGTTGGGACATGAAGCCTGGGGTATGGAGGACAGATAAACCTCTTCCTCTGAATCAGTCTCTGAGGCTTCTCCCTGAACAACAGTTTTGTATCTCTGGGTGGTCATTTTTGCATTACCTAAAGAAACAAAAGCAACTTCAATTTTGAGAATTTGTGACGGAGATAAACATACCAGGATAACCCCAATTGATTACCATATATCCTATTATGGAGCAGTAATTAAGAATAGGATGTACAGACAGTGCTGTTGGTGGGGGGGGGGGCATACAAAAAATCCGGGAACTGCTCCACGAATCCTCCATATCCAGAGACCAGTTCCATCTATGTACTGACAGATGAGAAAACATAAAAGGGGGGGGCTCCCTCCATCATCCCCTCTTTGTTATCTTCTCAGGGACAGCTGTCTAATCACTGTTGGAGACAGAGGTGAGAAACCTCGAACCTAGGACTCTGAGATGCAAATGTGCCCCTCCAAGCCTCTCACATCACAGCTTCACATCTTCCTTTTGTCTGGCTGGAAGGTGTCCTCAAACTCTGATTATGCCTCTCACTTTCACTCTTCCCACCATGGAAATGTGGCTCCTGGAAGTTTGCCCAGAAAATTCCTCCATCCCCTCCACACTCACAATGCCAGCAGCCAGATAGCATACCATTATCCAATCTTCTCACACGGGTTACCCCAGGGTTGTTACTTTTAACACACCACCACAAACGAGATTTGTGTAGCATTTGCTAATTTATATTTATTAAACTGTTTGCTTATAAAAGCCTACTGTAACTTAAATGGAAATGCATCTCACCGCAGCGGTGAGATACTATATGTCTCGCTTAAATAGTTTTAAGTTGCTCTGCGTTGCCTTGGGCACAATAAAGCAACTGACGAAATCAATAATAATAATAATAATAACAGCGAGAAAGACTGTGGCAAGGCTACCTGTGTAGCTGCTCAGTGTGTACTTCAGGTGCTAAATTCAGATAGGAAACGTCAATGCCCCCCTCACTTCATAGAATCAGAGAACTGTAGAGTTGGAAAGGAACCCAAGGGTCATCTAGTCCAGCCCCAGAAAATGCAAGAGTCTTTAAACTGGATGCGTTGCCACCCCAGCTCAAGCAAACGTGCGACCCCCTTGCAGAACCAGCCGCAACACCCCCCCACCCTCCTCTCCCCTCCATTTTTTCTCTCACAGCCTGACCCAATGGATGCCTACTCGGAAGTAAGCGCCACTAACTCCCAAGGGAGCTTTATCCTGAAGTAAATGCACACAAAACTGCAGCTACGGCATACAACCCACCCCCCTCGAAAAAATCCAAACTCAACCTTTCTATCAGGAAGAAGCGTCTCCACCTTTGAGCTGGTCACATGACACCGACGGATCACGTGCCATAGCAGGGCTTCGCTTTATGTTTAGAGGTAAAAAAAGCAGCAGCACGTAGCGCATGCGTGCTGCCGGCTGAAGGCTGGCGCGAGCCGTCCTCTTCTCTCCTCCAATCCCCCCTCGCCTCCGCCTCGCCGTCTTCTCCTTCCCTCCGCGAGCCCAACCGTCGAAAAGTTTTGAGCTGAGGAGAGGCTGTAAAAGGGGCCGCTCGCCTGGTGCAGAGCGCATTTCCCTCAGCGCCAGCGAAGTGTGGGAAGCTCTAAAGGGGTGGCGGGGAGAAAGGGAAGGGAGAGCTCACGGTTGGGCGGTGGTTGTGTGTCCAAAGACGCACGGCCGCACGCACTTAATATCATATAATTTATACACCGCTTCATCGTAAACACACAGTCACCCTCAAAGCGAATTACAAAGAAACCAAAAATCTACAACCCTGCTTTAAAACACGCCAAAGTTAACATTCTAACGCAGATTAAAATGACCTCGTCGACTTATTTTCCTACATTAAGAGCTGTTCGGCAGTGGCATGGTCTCGGGAAGTTGTAGACTCTCCTTGGAGGTTCCCCCCCCCTTTTGAATGACTTAACAACAATCTGGTTTACAACGCTTCGAGTAAAAAGTTTTCTTTTGCTCCCTTTTTGAATAAAAGTTAAAATAGAACTCTGAATATAGATTTCCCCATTATTTACATGAAATCATTCATATATATATATATATATATACACACACACATTTAATTTATATACATATACAGAATACAATCTTGTACAGCAGAATTAACAATGTGCCTCATTCTTTTGTGGACAGGAAGCATTAGGAGACAGTATTATTCCCACCTCTCTCTCACTGTTTTTCGGGATTTCTGCCTTCCAAAACACTCTCAACTTGGGCTGTTACACACGCCATACATTCATAGCACACACCCCACCCATTGAAAGAATGCTGGGAGCTGTAGTCTGCCCTCCACAGAGCTCCTTGGAGGTTTTTAAGCAGAGGTTGCATGAGTGCTTTAGTTGAGATTCCTGCATTGCAGGGGTTTGGGCGAGATGACCTTCGGGGTCCCTTCCAGCTCTTAAAATATGCCTTCCTAAGCGCATTGCCTAAACGGGAATGCTTTTAGCAGGCACCGAAAGTAGTGTGGTGAAGGTGCCTTCTGGATCTCAATAGGGAGGGAGTTCCAAAGGGCAGGGGCCGCCACGCTAAAAGATCAGAGTTCTTGCAAATGTGGAACGGAGGCTCCAGTACTTTGGCCACCTCATGAGAAGAGAAGACTCCCTGGAAAAGACCCTGATGTTGGGAAAGATGGAGGGCACAAGGAGAAGGGGACGACAGAGGATGAGATGGTTGGACAGTGTTCTTGAAGCTACCAACATGAGTCTGAACAAACTGCGAGAGGCAGTGGAAGACAGGAGTGCCTGGCGTGCTCTGGTCCATGGCGTCATGAAGAGTCGGACAGGACTGAACGACTAAACAACAACAACAACAACAAAGCACCACAGCTGCAGGAAGCCACTGGAGGGGATGAGGGCTTTTGTGATTGAAACCTGCTTGCTGGTTTCCCACGCAGGCAACTCTTCAGCCATAGCGAAAACAGGATGCTGGACTAGATGCAGGGCCGGATTTAGGTTTGATGAGGCTCTAAGCTACTGGTAATGGGGCCCTTTATATGTCCAGCTGTCCTTAGTCAACAACAAATTGTCGCTGTTTTTGTGCTGAATATATGCTATATTGGTAGTTTATGGACCTAATAGGTATCTAAAGCCATTTGCACATGCATAATGTAGGCACGTGACCCAGGTGGTGCTGTGGCCACAGAGTCTAGGGCTTGCTGATCAGAAGGTCGCCGGTTCGAATCCCTGCCACAGGATGAGCTCCCGTTGCTCGGTCCCAGCTCCTGCCCACCTAGCAGTTCAAAAGCACATCAAAGTGCAAGTAGATAAATAGGTACCGCTCCGGCGGGAAGGTAAACGGTGTTTCCATGCGCTGCTCTGGTTCGCCAGAAGCGGCTTTGTTATGCTGGCCACATGACCCGGAAGCTGTCTGTGGACAAACGCCCCCTCCCTTGGCCTATAGAGCAAGATGAGCACCGTAACCCCAGAGTCGGACACGACTGGACCTGATGGTCAGGGGTCCCTTTACCTTTACCGAATGTAGGGACCCTATATATAGAAATTAGCAAACCAGTGATATTTTAGGGAGCAGGCTAGCAGGCGGGGCCCATTACTTACATCACAGGAGCCTACACAAAACAAAACACAACAAAACAAAAATACTGTTGCTGTGTGTAGGTTTTATTTTATTTGTTTTTTATCTTATATTTTAGAAATGTACATCCAGTTTTTTTTCCTTTTAATTTTTTTGGGGCCCCCAAGAGAGGGTCCCTAAGCTATAGCTTGTTTAGCTTATACGTAAATCCAGCACTGGCTAGATGGACCATTGGTTCTCTTTTACGTATGCTGAAATTAAAAGATATTCCAAATGCAGTTCCATTGTTTCCTGGTTATTCTTTGATCCAAATCTCACACCTGTTTTCTCTATCTGATTCCAATCCCAAGTTTAACCAGTCTTATAATTGAAATTCAGTCTTGAAGTTACATCTTTATCCAACTAAGAGATAATATAGTTTCACAATTGTTCTCTTTCCTGACTTCCCCGTGTTTTTGTATCAGAGAGGAGATCACACCTCTAATTTGAAATACTGTATTGGAAGAGTGGAGGTCTCCTTCCTTTCATAGCACTCACAACCTCCTCTATTGTCAGAATGAAAACCTCGCAACAATGTCTTTATGCTTTCTAAACCAGTATTTTCCCATTGCTTGAAGTATTTACCATTTATTCTGGATTTATAAATTCATTATAAAATGGGGAAGTTAAAGACGACATACCCATAGATATTCTGTCTTAATTTCATACTAGGTTCTTATACTAAGGGAAGAATTTCAAATTTAAGTTCCAAATAGTTTTCTCCTTCATGGATCACTGCCTCTCCTTCATGGATCACTGCCTCTCCTTCATGGATCACTGCCTTGTTGTGGCAAAGGGGCTTGAATAACTCAGGGAAGCTATGAGCTATGCCATGCAGGGCCACCCAAGATGGACAGGTCATAGCGGAGAGTTTAGACTAAATGTGATCCACCTGGAGAAGGAACTGGCAAGCCACTCCAGTATCCCTGCCAAGAAAACTCCATGGACAAAGACAACAGGCATATAAAAGTTATGACGCTGGAAGATGAGCCCCTCAGGTTGGAAGGCGTCCAACATGCTACTGAGGAAGAGCGGAGGACAAGTACAAGTAGATTCAGAGCTGATGAAGCGTCTGGGGCAAAGCCGAAAGGTCGCTCAGTTGCGGATATGCCTGGAAGCGAAAGGAAAGTCCAATGCTGTAAAGAAAAATATTGCATAGGAACCTGGAATGTGAGAACCATGAACCTTGGTAAGCTGGATGTGGTCAAAAATGAGAAGGCGAGAATAAACATTGACATCCTGGGCATCAGTGAACTAAAATGGACGGGAATGGGCGAATTCAGTTCGGATGACTATCATATCTACTACTGTGGGCAAGAATCCTGTAAAAGAAATGGAGTGGCCCTCATAATCAACAAAAGAGTGGCAAAAGCAGTACTGGGATGCAATCTCAAAAATGATAGAATGATCTCAATACGAATCCAAGGCAGACCTTTTAACATCACAGCAATCCAAGTTTATGCACCAACTACCGGTGCTGAAGAAACTGAAATTGACCAGTTCTATGAAGACTTACAACATCTTATAGAAATGACAGCAAAGAAGGATGTTCTTCTCATTATAGGGGATTGGAATGCTAAAGTAGGGAGTCAAGAGATAAAAGGAACAACTGGCAAGTTTGGCCTTGGAGTTCAAAACGAAGCAGGGCAAAGGCTAACAGAGTTCTGTCAAGAGAACAAGCTGGTAATCACAAACACTCTTTTCCAACAACACAAGAGACGACTCTACACATGGACATCACCAGATGGGCAGCATCGAAATCAGATTGATTATATTCTCTGCAGCCAAAGATGGAGAAGCTCTATACACTCAGCAAAAACAAGACCTGGAGCTGACTGTGGCTCAGACCATCAGCTTCTTATAGCAAAATTCCAGCTTAAACTGAAGAAAGTAGGAAAAACCACTGGGCCAGTTAGATTCAATCTAAATCAAATCCCTTATGAATACACAGTGGAAGTGAAGAACAGGTTTAAGGATTTAGATTTGGTGGATAGAGTGCCTGAAGAACTATGGATGGAGGCTCGTAACATTATACAGGAGGCAGCAATGAAAACCATCCCATTGAAAAGGAAATGCAAGAAAGCAAAGTGGCTGTCCAATGAGGCCTTACAAATAGCGGGGGAGAGATCATGGAAGATACAGGAAACTGAATGCAGATTTCCAAAGAATAGCAAGGAGAGACAAGAGGGTCTTTCTAAATGAGCAATGCAAAGAAATAGAGGAAAACAACAGAATGGGGAAAACCAGAGATCTGTTCAAGAAAATTGGAGATATGAAAGGAACATTTCATCCAAAGATTACCATAATAAAAGACAAAAGTGGGATGGACCTAACAGAAGCAGAAGACATCAAGAAGAGGTGGCAAGAATACACAGAGGAATTATACCAGAAAGATATGGAGGTTTCATACACACCAGGTAGTGTGGTTGCTGACCTTGAGCCAGACATCCTGGAGAGTGAAGCCAAATAGGCCCTAGAAAGCCTTGCTAACAACAAGGCCAGTGGAAGTGATGATATTCCAGCTGAACTATTTAAAATTTTAAAAGATGATGCTGTTAAGGTGCTACACTCAATATGCCAGCAAGTTTGGAAAACTCAGCAGTGGCCAGAGGATTGGAGAAGATCAGTCTACATCCCAATCCCAAAGAAGGGCAGTGCCAAAGAATGCTCCAACTACCGCACAATTGCACTTATATTGCAAGAAATTCACACCAAAATGCTGATTAGTTTTCATGAGGGCTCCGGGAAAGAAACAGCAACTGATGTGGAAATGTGGAGATCTACTTCCGGCGGCGACGCCATTGCGGGTGGTCGTGGGCTGCTTCGGCTGCGAAGCGCCCAGTCCATCCCGGGGGTTAGGAGCCCCGCCACCGCAAAGCGGGGCTCCGGTTGGGGTGCGGGAAGAGCGTCCCGCACCCTGGGCTCCCCGGCTGTGCCCGTTGTGGCTCCGAACCCTTCCCTCGCCCCCCCTGTAAAGGGGGAGTGGGGGTGAAGGGACGGCGGAGCTGGGCCATAGGGGATATGCCCCAACCGGGATGTAAATGCGGCGACAGAGCCTGTGATGAGCGTCTAAGTTCTACCTTTGATGTATGGATTTAAAGAAACCCGGTGGTCGTGAGTATTTGATTGGACTAGATACTGTGCTTTTTGGACGATCCGGGGGGAAGGAGAAAGGCAGCCTGCCTCCCTCCCTTCGAGTGAAAGAAGTTAACCAATTTGAGTGACTGCTGCTACAGAACTGGTTACAAAGTATCTAAATTTGATACATGAGACTGTTGAAATTTTCTTTTGGGAAGTAAACTAGCGGAAAATATCTCCGTTTAAAGCTGCGGTATTTGCGCTCCGGCTTAGGAAAATGGCGACGAACATAGAGACAGGAATAGTAATCTGACACCCACTCCCTCCCCCTCTACCATTATGCTGGGCTTCGTCTTTGAACTTGTTTTGAACTCTGGACTAACGGATGAACAAAGGCTCAATGCTTTGAGGCTGGAACTGCTTTATCGGAAAGTGAAAGTCTTGTGTGGGGGTTTGAAAAGAAATCTACTGCCCACAGAGGAGGCTTTTAAAATCTTTGATACTATGGAAGAAAGCCTTGTTAAGGAGCTGAGAGGGTTGTTGGAAGGATGGAAAGAAATGACAGGGCTACTCCGGGAAAAAGATTCGTTTTTTGGGGGTGGCAGCCCCAAGACGACGACAAGATTTGTTATATCCAGTCCCCGAGGTGTGAGCTCGGGGGCAAGGGACAAAGAATCAAGATATTTACAAGAAGAAAAGGAATGGTACAAAGAAACGGAGCAGCTGAAAGAAGATGAGATGGGTACCCTGAGGCTCGTTACAAGGAGTGTTCTGAACTGTGCCTGGATCTGTGGATATTTGGAAAAAGAAGACATTTGGAAGTTTGGTTCTGGCGTCACCAGGAGAAGGACAATGGACAGAGGGGGAGTGGGGTGAAGTATTAAGTAAAATCTAAAACAGTCTGTTATGGCATTTTGAAATTGGAGGGTGAATACTGTCAGCTATATTTAGTTTTATTTTTTGTTTGAATAAGAAAGGAGATATTTGAAGTTTCTATGTTATTAGCAGCAGTTTAAAGGACAGAGGAGATAGTGTAGATTTGATAAGAATGATTTACGAAGATTTATGATGATGTGTTATAAGTAAAGTCAATATAAGCCGACTGAGTTTATAGACTAAGATGATCAAGATTAAGATGAATGTTTTATTCTATATATATAATTGAGTTTAATTTTTAAAAGAAGAGGTTAAAAAGTAGATTATGGGTATAAAATCGAAGGTGAAAAGGCAGGGGAAGTCAACTGTCAAGATTAAGAAAAAGAAATTTTTTATGAGATGCTTAAATAAGAAGGAAAATCCTGGCAATGTATGTATTTGATTTATAACTGTATTAGTTTTGTATGTGTATAAATGTAGGTGTGGTTATGGGTGTATGTTGTCATAAGTAAAAAATGTCAATAAATTCTTATTAAAAAAAAAAAAGGAAATGTGGAGATCTATACTTAAGATTGGAAAAACCAAAAATTGAGAGAAACCAAAATGAACAGAACTGAACCTTGGCCTGAATCTTGCTCAAAATTCCTGAACCTTGGCCTGAATCCTGCTCAAAAGGAGCTGCCAGCATTGTGTCCCACCCCTTTCCTGAGGAAGGTCGATGTTTGTTAGATGAGGCTTTGCTTTCACTTTCACGCCAGGAGAACGTGAGAAGAAAAGCTGACGAACCAGCTCAAAGATGGTGAGTGGGGTGCAGAGAAAGTGCATGTCAGAGGGGGAAACCCTTTCTTCATGGGGGAGAGGGGTGGTGCTCCTGGCTTAGCCTTAACATGTGCTGTTGATCTCCAGCACTGAGCTGTTGCTTTATCATCATCAGGAAAAGCGACAGCATCTTTATTGATGTGTGACGCAGTTCACTCTCAAGGAAAGGATCGGCTCTTAACTGCCTCGTTTTATCTGGCACATCCCTTATTTAATGCCCCTTTCCTTAGCAGAGCACTGCCCCTGTTTTGCCTTGTGGGGAAATCATGTTGTTGACTTCTCAAAAGTTTTGTGAATCTGCGTAAGAGTTTCTTCAGGGTAGAATCTTCCTCTCCATCCCATGTTCCGTGACATCACCTACACGGTTAAAAGTTTGGCTACTCTGAAGTAAGTCCCATTGTTAATGGGGCTTGCGGGGTATGGGAAAGCAGCCTAAAGATGTTTGGGGAAAGTAGAAGAGCCTTTGATCTCAGGTAGTCAGGTGAGCAGAAGGCAGATTGAGATCTCTCAGGAGTTATTTGTCACAAATTGGCAAGAGTTTATGACTCCAGTTTTCTAACAATATCTTTTCTGACTGAAAAGTTTACCTGACCCCAAGTTAGGTTGCTGAAAAAGGACACAGGGGTTTGTGGGTGGAGAACCATGAGTGGGTTTTGGGCAAAAATACTTCTGATCTTGGTCCTGGTATCGATCATAAATTCCTTAGCCAAGAATGTGCTCTGAGGATTGCTTATGTTTTATGGATTCCCCCCTCTTTTATTATTTTTACTGTCTTAATTATGCCAATAAAGGATGAATGACTGAATATTAGTATATAAATGCAGTTTATACTAGCACAGAAGATGGGGGTAGACTCTCAAAACTTGAGCAGGGGTTCTGTGCAGTGTTCTCATCTCTACCCTGGGCCCTGGAAGGCCATGCTCTTAAAACAAATTCTTGTTTTAAACAATGGATACATAAAACTCTACCTTTAAAATACATTTGATAAACCTTTTCCCCGTCGAAGAATTTTGGGCATTCTGGCACTACCCCTTAGAGAGTTGTGATTCCTATCCTTTGGAACTCACTTCTCTGAATTTTGCAATGAAGCAAAATAATATGCACAAGAATACTGGGGTAATGCGGAAATAAAAACACACATATGAAAATAATATACAGAAACTTGTTGTATTAGGGGAAATCGATTTGCAAAAATATATGTATGAGGCGTGACTGCATACAAACGTGTTATACGGTATATTACAAGAAATTCACACCAAAATGCTGAGGTAGTTTTCATGGGGGCTTGGGGGAAAGAAACTGCACCTTATGTGGAAATGTGGAGAGCTATTCTTAGGATTGGGGAAATGAGAAATTGAGAGAAACCAAAATGGACAGACTGGCCCATCCCTCCCCTCCACAAGGATGTTCTCCCTATGGCCTGAACCTTGCTCAAAAGGAGCTGCCAGCATTGTGTCCCACCCTTTCCTGAGGAAGGTTGAAGTTTGATAGATGAAGCTTTGCTTTCACTTTCACGCCAGGTGAACGTGAGAAGAAAAGCTGACAAACCAGCTCAAAGATGGTGAGTGGGGTGTAGAGAAAGAGCATGTTAGAGGGGGAACGACCCTTTCTTCATGGGGGGGGGAGTGGTGGTGTTCCTGGCTCAGCCTTAACATGTGGTGTCTAAATTATGTCAATAAAGGATGATTGAATGTATATTAGTATACAAATGCAGTTTATACTAGCACAGAAGATGGGGGTAGACTCTCGAAACCTGAGCTGGGGCTCTGTGCAGTGTTGTCGTCTCCACCCAGGGTCCTTGAAGGCTATGCTCTTAAATTCTACCTTTAAAATACATTTGACACGCCTTTCCCCCCTCAAATAATTCTGGGCATTCTGGCATTATCCCTCAGAGAGTTATGATTCTCAGCAGCCCCTAACAAAGTACAATGAGGTGAGGAGAGAATGCGCTTCAAACGTGCTTTAAAAGTATAGCATGTATGCAGCCGATATGAACAGTTTCCATTAAAATGTGAGTTCTCTTCATGATGGTTGGGATGATTTTGAGGCTGAGTTTGAGGCTATTGGATCGAGAATTTGATTACCTTCTTTTTCCGCTTTCCTCCCCACTCCACAGAGTCTTCCCGTTGCTGCTGCTTGGACCATTGTTGAAGGCCTCAGTGAGGGAAAGAGATTTTTAATCCAAGGCTATGTCGGACCATACACGAAAAGGTTTGTCTAGCCTCCTGGTCGATTCCCTTTGTTTTTGTCCTGCCCCATCCATCTCTTCCTCTCAGACCTGGCCCTTCTTCCTCTGTGACCAAAATCATGGATGTGGGGTGATGTATGCAGTCTGTCAGGGTAGTGAAGCTGCCGTGTTCTGCTGTTGACTCTTCTTGAGTTCATTTAGGAATAATTTACTTCAGAGTTGTGTAGGCAAAAATAGTACTCCATAAATAAACGCTGATTGAAAATAATAATACAAAAAGTTTGAAAAGCTTTGTTGCTGATTTGAATGTGTTACTGTGGGGCTTATTTTGCCGCTTGATTTCGTTACCATTCGTTGTTGCAATAGACCACCACAGTAAAGACACAACAAACAAATCAAAGTATCAGAGAACTGTTGGAAGGGACCACGAGAGTCATCTAGTCTACCCCCTGCAATGCAGGAATATTTGTTCAATGTGAGGCTCGAACCCACAACCCTGAGATTAAGAGTCTCGTGGTCTACTGAC
Organism: Lacerta agilis; assembly: GCF_009819535.1. Taxonomy (NCBI): domain Eukaryota; kingdom Metazoa; phylum Chordata; class Lepidosauria; order Squamata; family Lacertidae; genus Lacerta; species Lacerta agilis. The sequence continues at coordinate 75,554,906 of NC_046319.1, read as the reverse complement.
TGAGCTAAATAATCATTTTGAGGTAGTCAACACACACACACACCCCTACAAACTAATAACACCCCCTTGCACTGTCAGTTTGCCTTTCTTGGTACAGAAAGTATTGATGTGATGTGTAGAGATCTTTCCTATTTTAATTAATTCAAGAGGATTCTGAAAACCTCTGTGTGTGAAAGAAACAAGCAAGAAGGTTCATGATGTTTGAGTTATACCTTCAGAGAAGCTAGTGCAGCTGGTTTAAACTGGTTCTCATATCTCTTTCTGTCAAGTCATGCTGACTATAAACGTAGAGCCAGAAGGAGCCTGGACTTCACTTTCTCTTTCTATCTCTCTTTTCCTTCTGGTGTGTTCTGTACATAGATAGTGTTAAGGTTTAGACTTATTATAAGTTATTGTAAGTTTAAGTTAAGTCTGCTGCAACTGGACTTCTTATGGAAAGTGCCAATCCTGAATGTATTGGATTTGTGACCATTATGCTCATTTGCCTTCAGCAGCAGTAAAGCTCTGCTGGATGAAATACAATTGCCTCTGGTCTGGTTTTTGGGAATCCTGCAATGTGTTTAAGTTTTTACTCTGCTAACTATACATCGGGGTTCTGCTCTGGATCAATATTAAATAGAATTCTATGGCATGCACATCACACACTGTAACTCTTCAATAAGCTATAAACTCTTCAATAAGCTATAACTCTTCAATATAACTCTTCAATAAGCTATAAGCTATATTACAATAGAACAGAAGCACACACACACCAAGTTTCTTGGAACCTGGCTTGCATTTTCTCAGTGGCCAGAGCAAATCTTGCAACTTGGATGTTAATGACTATGTCTTCCCCTGGAACTTTTTTTTTTTTTTAAACTGGTTTTGCGTTGTTATAGCTGAAAGCCAGTGAGCATCTTGTGAACATGCACCGAAAGTCCTGATTCAAGCTGCTCCCTCAGCTCTCTGTTTCGTCAAGCAAGGAACCAGGAATGGGGGATAAGGATCCGGGAACAAACTTCAGCCTGTTATTCATTGGAGGGTTAATTCAGAGAACTGGCAAGTGCATGCCTTGATAGAATTATATTCATGCTTAAAAGACTCGGTGAGGATAATCAATGGGCGTGCTATAGGTGCACAGAAACTTTGCTGTGGTGTGCCACTTCCTTTTGCTGAGTCCCAGTTGTGCTCCCTCAGGTCAGCCTTCATGACTCCTGCCCTTTCCAAACCTTGCCTTTCGCGCTTGCTCCATTCTCCCCTCCACTTGGCTTTTTCTCGTCTCTCCTTTTTTCTTTTTTTGGTTTGCATGTTTATTTATTTTTGTTTAAATAATACAGAAAAAACAAAAACAAAAAAGACTGAAAACAATCCAAAAACATTGAAAACAAATATTACATACTTATCATATAATACTCCCCCCACCCGCAGCTTCCCTCCGCCACAATTCGACTTCTTTGAATCTCTTATTTCCGCCTTTATCTTTGCATTCTCCAAATGTATCATTCTTTGTATTTCTTTTATCTCTTCTCTTTTCCAGTTCATAGATATACTTTACATTTTTATTCTAGGCATATTAGCATATTTCTTAGAACAATATTTTAACATATAATCTTTGCAACATTTCCATTCCTTTTTTAATTTTTGATTTGACTGGTATCTTATGATTGAGGTTAGCTTTACCAGTTCTAAATATTCATTTAATTTGCAAATCGACTCCTCTTTTGAGGGCAAGATTTGAGATTTCCATTTAGAAGCAATCACTACCCTGGCTGCTGTAGTTGCTTATAGAAAAATTACTTTTTCCTATTTGCGGTATATCTTTCCCTATCAAGCCTTGGAGATATGCCTCTGGTTTTTTTAGCAATTGGGATTGTCAACATTTTCTTTAATTCCTCATGTATTACTCCCCCAAATTTCTTAATCTCCTCACAACCCCACCCCATGTGTTTTGTTCCTGCTTCTTTGTCCACTTTTCAGTTCCTTTCCCTCTGCAATCGGCTGCTCTCTCCTTCCTCACAGTGCTTCTGCCCTTCTCACATTTCAGATTTGCAGTGAATTTCCTGTGCGCCAATGGCGACATCGCCTTCCACTTCAGTCCACGATTTGATACCATAAAGCCGGTGGTCGTGTGCAACACACAGATGAAAAGTGAAAAAACATTCTGGGAGCTCTTCAAGAGCAACGAACTCTTCTGCGGGGAAGAGGAAATTGCCTCCAGCACACCTTTCAAGCAGGACAATTCTTTTGAGATGACCATCAATGTTGAGAAGAGCTGCTATCAGGTGTGGTGGGATTGGGGTGGTGAGCCAGGTTACTCCATTTGATAGCAAGCAACCCGGAGTGTCAGCTGGAAAAGAAAAGGCTGAGGAGGAGAGGAAGACTCTCCTATATTCCTGGAACCAGAAATGTTTTAGGATTTAACCAATCCCCAGATGCAGCAGGGATTCAGTTGCTGAGACTGGCCAAGTCGTTAAGCAAACAAAGCAGGGATATGCACCATTAGCAGAGACTGTACCAGGCAGCAGAGGGATGGGGCCCCTTCTCCATCTCTGTGTCAGTTAGCAGAGTTGTGCTTAGGATCTCAGCTTACCTGATGTGAGCTAGGGGGAAAAGGTGTCAGTTTGTAAGAGGCAGCAGGCTGGAGAAAGGCAGGGATCAGAGCACACCATGTGGGCTGACAGCATGAATCCAGAATCGTGGCCATGAGAGAAGCAGGACTCATCATAGGCTCAGGTTGTATATATGTGTAAATAAACCATCTATTATAAAGACACCACAGTCTTCACTGTGCCACGTTCCCAAAAGGAAACACGAACCCTGATGGGACCCCTGGAGTCTCGCACTGGTGTGGAGATTGGGGTGGTGTGCAACAATGCTGGGTAAATAACTGAGGAGTTTTGCATTTTTATTTATTATTTGTTTTGTGGCATTTTTATTTATTATTTGTTTTGTGGCAATGGCCCAATGCAACAGTTTAAGCCATAAAATTTATATGCTGCTTGATTTTTTGGGGGAAAGCCTCAAAGCAGTTTATTTAAGGGTCTAGAACTAACCAGCCAATCAGAATTCAAGTTACCTCAGCATGGATTATGTCAGGGCTTGTCCACACGTAACTTGCCTCCACGCTTTCTAGGCACAGGTCCAGGCAGTATTTTGTTTGTCCCCCTCCCATGAAAAACCAGTGTTTTACCATTAATCAGAGCAAACTGCAACCCACAGATAACTCTATTGCTGTTTGCTCTGCTTCAGTGGTAAAGAGTGGTTTCCCCCAAGGGAAAACAGCAGGAGGAGGAGAAATGTGGGATAAGCCCTTAGTGTGAATGTGTAGGCCGGCAGTGAAGTGTGAGTGCGTCTCTGTGGGTAAAATATTATTTTATTCAGCACTGTGGGAGTGAAGCTACTGGCTTAAAAGAAAATAATAGGGCTAGTGAGCTTGCCTCACCACAACTCTGCCTCCCTACCTAGCCAAAATCTTGTTTCTGACTCACCCACACACTTTTCTCAGGCTTGGGCTAAACAAATGACTCCAGTTATTCTTAATTAAATTTCTCAGTTGCTTTATCTTGCTGAGGGCAACCCAAAGCATCTTACAACCGATCTTAACTTCTGAGCTATAAGCAGCTAAATATTCGCGTCTAAAAAGTGTGTCACCAACATGAAAAGTTTGGAAAGCTCTGAGGTAGAAGCTTAGCCCCCCCCCCCCCAGCTGAGGCTGTAAACCTCTGTAGCATGGGTGGGCAAACTAAGGCCCGGGGGCCGGATCCAGCCCAATCGCCTTCTAAATCTGGCCCGCGGAGGGTCCGGGAATCAGTGTGTTTTTGCAAGAGTAGAATGTGTGCCTTTATTTAAAATGCACCTCTGGGTTATTTCTGGGGCCTGCCTGGTGTTTTTACATGAGTAGAATGTGTGCTTTTATTTAAAATGCATCTCTGGGTTATTTGTGGGGCATTGGAATTCATTCATTTCACACCCCCCCCCCAAAAAAAATCTAGTCCGGCCCCCCCACAAGGTCTGAGGGACAGTGGACCGGCCCCCTGATGAAAAGGTTTGCTGACCCCTCTTGTAAGCTGCGCTGATGATCTAAATGGCAGAAAGGAAGGGCAAAAACAAGTTAAATTTGGTAAATAGAAAACATTTACTCTGGAATAAGCTTTGGTGAAATAGCTGACAGTCAGGTATGCCCCACGAGAACTTACATTGTATTAAGCCTGGTAGTCTTTAAAACACCTGAAGCCTTCTTCTTGTACCTGCCAGCTGGTAATTGAACGAGGGACTGCTTGTTGCATTTTTTCCTGTAGGTATATGTCAATGGAAATCACTTTTTGGATTACAAACACCGTATTCCCCCCAAAAGAATCCAGACCTTGGAGATCAAAGGTGATGTCTCAGTGAACCGCTTTGAATTTTCTGAGACTAAAGTGAGTTGGTTTTTCTCCTCTTTTGTCCTTAGCTTAAATTTGCCAGCGTGGTTTATGGGGCATCTAACCTGGGAAACAGCCATTTGTCAAAGAAATAATTTGAGGAGGCCCTCACCTTTTTACCTGCAAAATTCTGGACAGGATATTAATGATTTCTGGGAGAATGCCTGATTTCTGTTTTTAAATGATTCAGCATAGAGTTGGAAAAGATGGATGAGACTACATAGCAGTTTCAGGTCTCTGAGGATGAAAAGTTGAAACAAGAAAACTGTTATGATGCAAGTGGGCTGGATTTCTAAAGCTTAGTCCCCACTATCTGAAGCCATGCACTTTTCAACATCTGCTCTCATCCCCTGGTATCTATATCTTTGTGTTACAGGCTCCACCCCCTTACAGCCCTCCTGATTCCGGTGAGTCGGTGGCACCACATATGACAAAGTAAGTCAGCCCCCTGTGTTTATATGCAATTCTTTCCCAATAATGGATGGAGCTGGTAATGATTTTTCAGTAAGTTCAATTCTGCACATCAGTTTATAATGAAGATTCATTAGCAGTTTAATTGATTCTCATGAAGATTCATTAGCAGTTTAATTGAAGTTACAGGTAGGTAGCCGTGTTGGTCTGCCATAGTCAAAATAAAATAAAAAATTCCTTCCAGTAGCACCTTAGAGACCAACTAAGTTTGTTCTTGGTATGAGCTTTTGTGTGCATGCACACTTCTTCAGATACACTGAAACGGAAGTCAACAGACCCTTAAATATAGTGAAGGAGTGGGGAGGGGTATTACTAGGAAGGGTGGTGGGGATAGGTGTGGAAAACCTGTTGACAACTGTTAACGACTGCAATTTTTACAGGGTCTTACAGGGAAAGGCAAGGGGTGAGATGGCTGAAGATAGCTTTGTCATGTATAATGAGATAAGAAATGAAACCTGGTCTGAACAAAGACATTGGATTCTTATCTCATTATACATGACAAAACTGCCCGGGCCCCCCCTCCACCCCCCCTTGCTACGCCCCTGCCCCTGCCCCTGCCTTCCATCTTAATACAGCCTGCAGACCTTTGGGCTTTACCAGGGACGTAGCTAGGGAATTTGGTACCCGGGGGCAAAGAAATTTTTGTCACCCCCCCCATTGAAATTATTAAAAGAAGGAACAATAATATACAGTTAAAAATGTTATTTTCTGGTTTATTTACCTACATTGGTTTATTTACATTGTGAGCAGGGGGAATGAAGGCAGGCAAGGGAGATTCCTCAAACCCTGCCTTGCTTCTCCGGCAGGGGAAGGCACCTGAAGGTGGTAGGGGAAGAGGGCTATTTGGTGACCCCTGCAATGAATTACCCTAGAGGGATATGGGTGTTTCCCCCAAATGTTGGCACTGGACTCCTGCACTGCAGAGGGTTGGGCTGGATGACCCTTGGGGGTCCCACACAACACTACAATTCTGTGGCTCAAAGCATATTTTTTGGTTCCCTGGGCCTGCCCCATGGGGAACCCCACTTTTGGCCCTAGGTGGGAACCTGCAGCACCCCTGTGGAGTTTTATTTATTGCACACACACACAAACATGCACAAAACCAAACAAACCTGAGAGCAATTGGTGAAGAGAGTCAGTCAATAAATCTATTGGTAAAAGCAACTCATCAGAACAATCAAAGAATAAAGCCAGCAATAAACTAAAAAAAAGATTAAGACATTGGCTTTCTAAGCATCTGGTCAGGCCTTAGAATCACAGAGTTGGAAGGGACCCCGAGGATCATCTAGTCCAACCCCCTGCAATGCAGGAATAGGCAACTATGCCATACAGGGATGGAACCTGCAACCTTGGCGTTATCAGCACCATGGTCCAAGTCCAACCAGGCAGGCACACATTACCTCCACAGTCTTCGGCTGCTGGAAGGCTCAGGGGAAAGTGAAAGGGATGTGAGGATCGCTTGCTCGGCCATCGATTTGTTATTCCTGCAGCAGGAATAACAAATCGCCAGCCGAGCAAATGCTCCTTGCTCTGCACGGCACGGCCTAATTTTTTTTATAAAAAAAGTAAAAAAAATTTTTTAAAGCCCCCGGTGTGTCGCCCAAGCAGGGGTGCTGCCCGGGGCCCCCCGCCCCCCCGCCCCTCCCCTGCGACGCCCCTGGGCTTTACCATGATGTCCAAAGGCATATTTCCCCCTAAAAGGTCACTGCCTCTGCTGGCTAACAAAAGTTTAGGATTTTGGGGGTTTGTTCAGAGCACTTATCCTTTAAAAAACAAAACGAAAAACACTTTGCTTTTACTAAAGTTTTAATGACCTATGTATTGAGCACTGCAATGACAATAAGCAGTCATCCCAGCCTCCTCTTGGTTGGGCAAGCTTTGGCCATGTTTCCTTTATGGCAGTCTTCCACAAGCCCACCTAGGTTGGTGATAACCTGGCATTGACTTCATTCTGTGCTTTTATTTTCTTTTGTCTCTGCCACTCAGCAGGAAGAGAAGTGTGCTCCAGAATCCAAAATGCAGACTGAATTGATTGAGCCAAATACTAAAAATCTTTCCAGAATGTATAAGTTATTGCTTGAATGGCATACTAAGAATGAAATGGTAAAATCAACAATGATAGATTGGGCAAAGGATGTGGGGCACAACATCATGTTGGAAGATTGGGAAAAATTGTGGAAAACAGGTATAAAATTTTCAGCATGTAACTTGCTTAAAGAGAATATTATGAAGATGATGTATAGGTGGTATTTGACCTCGGTGAAATTATCAAAAATGTATCATGGACAAAGTAACAAGTGCTGGAAATGTAAACAATCAGAAGGAACCTTCTTCCATATGTGGTGGTTGTGCCGAAAGGTAAAAGACTTCTTGGAAAAGATTTATAATGAAATGAAAAAAGTGTTGAAAAACACATTTAAAAAGAAACCAGAAGCCTTTTTACTGGGCATCCTAGGCCAAGAAATCCCTAAATGTGATGGAACTCTATTTATGTATGCCACAACAGCAGCTAGAATTTAAACAGCTAAAAACTGGAAGACAGAAGAATTACCAACGATTGAAGAATGGCAGATGAAAATGACGGACTATATGGAGCTCGCTGAGATGACCAGGAAACTTTGTGACCAGAGGGATGACGCAGTGGAAGAAGATTGGAAGAAATTTAAATTGTATTAAAAAAATTATTGTATGATCAAGAATTAGATATAACTAGGAGGAAAGCTAGACTGTAGACGTAGAGTAAGGTTAAGTGTTTAAGACAGATGAATATAAGTTAAGAAAAATAGTTAAGATTGAATATTTAGGTAAGTTTTATAGTAAATATGATTTGGTAAGATGTTTAGAAATTACTAAAGATGATAGACAAGGAATGCGGGAAGAGGAGATAGGAGGAAGTCTATTACAATGTGAGGAATAAATATTAGGTATATAAATGTGTATCTGTGTATTTTTTTATGTGTTAAAAACTTTCAATAAATATAATTTTTTTTAAAAAAAGAGAAGTGTGCCCCAGAAGCAAAGTCAACCAAATAGTGAAGACCCAAGATGAGCCTGCATGATGATCCTTTGAAAAACGGAAGCCCTGGCTGGTTGGGTGCTCTTTTCCTGACCTCACTGAGGATAGAGTTCAGCTGTTACGTGCAGAATGAAGCAAAATTAAGTAGTGTCAACAGTGCCCTTCAGTTCTCTATATTGGACAAACAGGCCAAACCCTACGCCAAAGGATAAATGGACATAAATCTGATATCAGGAATCACTAGACAGAGAAACCAGTAGGAGAACACTCCAGTCTCCCAGGACATTCTATACAAGATCTCAAAGTAGCTATCTTACTGCAAAGGAATTTCAGAAATAGACTGGAAAGAGAAGTTGCTGAATTGCAACTAATTACAAAACTTAAAACCATGGAGAAACCTGGTCTGAACAAAGACATTAGATTCTTATCTCATTATACACGAGAAAGCTATCTTTAGCCATCTCATCCCTTGCCTTTCCCTGTAAGACCAATTGCAGTCGTCAACAGGTTTTCCACACCTATCAGCCATTCACCCATTCCCACCACCCTTCTGAGTAATAGCCCTCCCCACTCTCTCACTATATGTAAGGGTCTGTTGACTTCTGTTTCAGCGTATCTGAAGAAGTGTGCATGCACAGTGCACACGAAAGCTCATACCAAGAACAAACTCAGTTGGTCTCTAAGGTGCTACTGGAAGGATTTTTTTTTATTTTATTTTTTTTTTTTTATCATCCATAGCTGTCAACTTTCCCCTTTTCTTGTGAGGAATCCTATTCGGAATAAGGGAATTTCCCTTTAAAAAAGGGAAAAGTTGACAGCTATTATCATCTGAAGGGCATATTGTTGGCTTCTCCTGGTTTAAATAGTAGGTGGTAGGTGGCAAAGGGAGCCTACCAGAACCTGAATTCTCAGCACCTACTTTTCTCTCACACTGCAAGCAAAAATGCAGAGTGGCTTCTTGCTTTATGCTTCTTTTGCCCAGCAGAGTGTGCTGCACCATTCACCATGTGAACAAATTTCAATGTTTCTATTATTTTTGAATGCTTTTTTAACATCTGAACACACCCACAAGATATGCCAACCTTAAAAGACACAAGGAGTTGTCAACTAATGGAGCATATGCTCACAATTTATCTCCCAAGAAGTTTGTGTTGAAGTTCAAATGGCCTTTCAAACCTTTTTCCTCATGGCAGTCACCTCACTTCTATGTTTAACCACAGAGTTTTGTGTTCAGAACCCGATTCTTTGCAGAGAGCTTCTGGCGAGAGCACTAGTTTCGACGAAAATAACAATTTTCCTAGGATAGAATGCAGGACTTCACTCGTGTGTTTGGAAGTTTATGATTTTTGTGGAGAGGAAAGCAATGGATCAGAGTTGCTTTGTGAACAGATTGTATCTGGCTATTCTTCCTTCCTGTCGCATATGGAACAAAGTTTCCCTGCTCTTCAAAAACTGGTTGTCCACAGGTTTGTTTGTTTTTGAAAATAATTTAAAAATGGCTTGTTTTCAAAACTGGCATGCGTTGTTTCTAAATGAATGAATGAACAGCTTTGATGGTTGCAATTTTTCATTTGCTAGCATCTCACCACCCTTCACATGCAAATATATTGACATGCTATTTTTTTCAATACGTGAAACCATATTTCATGTATTGTTGGTCAGACTTTCAGTAGTCGTGTTCTGTCTTTGCTTTCTGGGGTTTTTCACAGGATCATCTTCTGTGTCTTCTACTGCTTTCTTTTACTTTCAAAACCTATTTTCCTTTTCTGTCACCTGCCTTTAACTCTCCTACCTTATTGCACTTTTTGTCCTCTGTCACCTGCCTTGGTTTTGTTTTCCTTCTTTCTCTTTGCCTCCTTGCCCTTTCTCTGTACTTTTTCTGCTGCCACTCTGAACCTCATGTCACCTTCTTTCCAAATCCTTTATCAACAGTGGCCTGCATGCTGCCTTTCCCCCTCTGCTGGCATCTTCTTCCACCTTCTCACTCATTTCAATACTTTCTTTCTCTCATGTTCTTCTTTCTTTCACCAGGTCTATTTACCAGTTGCAGCCTCTGGGACATGGGTAGGCAAACTAAGGCCTGGGGGCCAGATCTGGCCCAATCGCCTTCTAAATCCGGCCTGGGAATCAGCGTATTTTTACATAAGTAGAATGTGCTTTTATTTAAAATGCATCTCTGGGTTATTGGTGGGGCATAGGAATTCATTTATTTATTTTTCCCTTCAAAATATAGTCCAGCCCCCCCACAAGGTCTGAGGGACAGTGGACTGGCCCCCTGCTGAAAACATTTGCTGACCCCTGCTGTGGGAAGCTTGTGACCAGGAGCTTGCAAACAGAGGGTTGGGGGGGGGGTTGTGAAGGATTGGCGGAGGAAACAAAAGAGAGTGATCTTGTGTCTTTTGGATTTAAGGTAATAAGAGATTGCAGGCATTAATTAACTAATTTTAACTAATAAGAATTCAAAAGAAACTTTCAAAGGTAAAGAATGCCTAAGCACTTTAAGAAAGATTTAGCAAAGAGGGGCCCCAAATTCTTTGTTGTGGGACTATATAGATCACAATCCACACCATTCTAAAAAGGGAAGTCCAAAACATCTATTGGACCAGAAAGAGTCCAGATGTGCTAGCCACATGGGTGGTGCTTGTCCACTTCCTCCTAGCCAAGGAGAAGTTGTGAAGTACCAAAGATCTTCAAATCATTGAGATCTCTCTCTGAAGAGAGAACTGAGAATGAAAATGGAGAAGTCACCACTCACCCAAATAACAATTGTTCGAGCGCCTTTTTAGTAACATATGTAAATGCCTCCATATCATGCATTTGATGATTCCCCCCACCCCCCGCACACGAGCTTTGGATATAGAATAGGGCTCCAAAGGCATCAATGTGCAGCTATTCAGCTGCCCTTTCTCCCCGGATTTCAGAGGGCATGCCATACCTTTCCTCAGAAGGCAGGAACGGTCCGCCAACTTTTGGTTGCCCCAGAAGGGGGCAGGCAGCCTCTCATCATGACTCCAGACATCTCAAAGGAGATTTACTGTAGGTCCTAGACAGAGCTCTGGAGATATCCAACTTCTGGAGTTACAGAGAAAACAACAGGAAAATAATAATAGAATAATTTATTGTTCATCTAATTTCCTGCTTCCCACTTCCCTTTCCTGGGTGATTTAGGAATGACAAGGGAGACACCATATAAGGAGGACAAAGACCCTTCTTTTGCCACCACAGCACCCTCATTGCAGCCACATCTAGTGGAGTGCTAGACAGGGGGGAAGCAGATGGGTCTCCTCATTCTTGCCCTGCAATTAGATTATTCACTCTAAGCATATTTTGGGGGGAAATGTAGCAAACAATCAATATCAAACGAATGAGTGAAGGCCAGTGAAATCTCACCAGTTCTTTGACACAGAAAATCTTGGTTTCAGCACCATTTTACCATTTTTCTGTATGTGGGCTGCAATGTGATGTGGCAAGATTCATCAAGATTAAAAAGCACTGGCTGTGATTCTTGCACCCCCATGTTTCTTTATGTTATGATTATGGACAGGGATGAGTGAAGCTGTCAACTTCCGTTTCTCTCAGTTTATCATTTGTCCTCATTTCCACATCTGTTTGTGGGGGGAAAGGTCCTCATGATGATCCACCAGCATTTTAGTGTGAATTCCTCCTAATATACACATTTTGTACGTAATTTTGCCTGAGATACACATTTCAGCAAAACAATTTGCTGTAATATTTTGCCCGTTGCTATGGTACCTTCACTAGTATATGTACACCTCACCTTGGAATGTGCAGTACTGTAAACGTTGGAGAACTGCAAAATTCAGGGAAGTGTGAATTTCAAAGTACGGGTGTGTTCCAGTTTGCACGTTGTCTCAGAATGGGCAAATTAGAAAAGTTCATCTTTAAATGCAAGCCAAATCAAACGCCCCTACTCGAAACTGAACTCAAAGTAAAACGAAAAAACCCACACAGGTAAAACACCAGAAAGTTGCCAACTCTTGCGTGGTTGAAAGAGAAGTAGAGTTGTATCATGAAGATGATGTACAGATGGTATTTAACACCTGTTAAATTGGCAAAAATGTATCATGGACAAAGCAACAAATGCTGGAAATGTAAACAAACTGAAGGTACCTTCTTCCATATGTGGTGGACATGCCCTAAGGTAAGGGACTTCTGGGAAAAGATATAATGAAATGAAAAAAGTGTTGAAAAACACATTTAAGAAAAAACCAGAAGCCTTCTTACTGGGCATCCTAGGCCAAGATATTCCTAAATGTGACAGAACTTTGTTTTTGTATGCCACAACCGGCTAGAATTTTGATAGCTAAGAACTGGAAGACAGAAGAATTACCATTGATAGAAGAATGGCAATTGAAAATGATGGACTATATGGAACTCGCAGAAATGACCGGGAAACTCCGTGACCAGAGGGACGACGCAGTGGAAAAAGAATGGAAGAATTTTAAATTATACTTAAAAAATCATGGTATGATTGAAAGTTAGATATAACTGGAGAATAAGTTAGGTTGTAGAATAGAAGACAGGTGAATAAGTTATAGGATGATAAGAATTAAGATAAGATGATAAGATTAATTAATTAGGCAATGTTAATAGGTTAATAGGTATAGAAGAATTAATGATTTTTAGTGATCATAATGTGGACTAAGATTGTTATGAATGTATGAAGTTACGAAAAGATAATTTGACAAGGGACGCAGGAGGAGGAGGCAGGAGGAAGTCCCACTATGATGTGAGGAAAGAATAATAGTTATAAGAAATGTGTATGTTGTTGTGTTTGTCCATGGAGTTTTCTTGGCAGGGATACTGGAGTGGCTTGCCAGTTCCTACTCCAGGTGGATCACGTTTGGTCCAAACTCTCCACTATGACCTGCTCACTGGAAGGACAGATCCTGAAGTTGAGGCTCCAGTACTTTGGCCACCTCATGAGAAGAGAAGACTCCCTGGAAAAGACCCTGATGTTGGGAAAGATGGAGGGCACAAGGAGAAGGGGACGACAGAGGATGAGATGGTTGGACAGTGTTCTCGAAGCTACTAACATGAGTTTGGCCAAACTGCGAGAGGCAGTGAAGGATAGGCGTGCCTGGCGTGCTCTGGTCCATGGGGTCACGAAGAGTCGGACACGACTGAACGACTGAACAACAACAACATGTTGTGTTTAGTTTTTATGTAGTTATGTTGTGTTGATGTGTATGTTGTCTTTTCTTTGTTAATTTTTTAAAAATAAATATTATTATTATTATTATTTTAAAAAAGAGAAGTAGAGTTGGAGCCTCTGCAACTGATTTCACCCACCCACACACCACATATCCTCACACGACTGCCATGTCTTTGACAATCGCACACAAATGAGAAGTGGAAGTGTCGCCGAGCTCATGCCACGTAACGTCTTTCTCTCTTTTACAGTCTTCCCTTTCTGATGTATTTCCACCTGGCTGCAGAGTAAGCAAAGTGCGAAATCAGAAACCACAAAGAGAAGAGGGGAGGTCAGAAAACTTGCCAGCCTTCTCGGTGATGATGAAGGTGTGAAAACGAAACCCCCATGTGTGACTTACTTGGTCTTCCTGTTGAGCTCCAGGGTGCCACCCTGGCTGGGGAAAGGCAGAACTGGTGCTAAAAGGACCTGAGCAGGTGCCGAGATGGTGCGATAAAGATGTTCAGAACAGAAAAGCTCAAACAACTCCACACCACGAGCGCCTATTTATTTATTTCATAACATTTCTATACCGCGTGATCATTGAAAGAAACGCTCCAATAAAATAACGCAATAAAATTATTGGCAAAATAGGTAAAAACAATTGTTTTAAACATAATACCAATAGTAAGCTTGAAAACAGATTAAAACACATGCTAATATTCTATATATCTGAACAGGCTTGCAATACTCTACCTACCTGCTTGCCTACCTTTTTTTAAGGACCTGAATGCAGCAGACCATACGAAGAACGAAGAACGAGGGGAAGGAGAACTTAACCAGAGAGTTATTTCCTCCTACGTCTGCTATGCAAATTGGGAATCTGAGCTCAGATTGTGGGGGGAAGAACCTGCTGAGCAACTGCTCTGTGCATATTGCTTTTGGTTTTGTTGTTTTGAATGATTTTTATTAAATTTATAGAAAGGCTCACAAAAGGAACCATCTCATTCAATGCAAACCAATTAGCCGAACGTAAAGTGGCGTTGAGGATTGTTGCAAATAAATCATCTACGATAACATCGTCAGTTGGAAGAATTGAGGAGACAAATAAATAAAATCTCACTTGCTTAACTTTTTAATTAATAAGCTTCTTCCTTGCAGGTTCCAGGCTACCTTTGGCATTTTTTCCTCCCTGTTGCTCTCATGTGCCTTCAGCTCGACTGAAGATGGTTGAAGCTGCATCAAAGAGAAATGGGGGTCTTTTTCAACCTGGCATGGTGGGCCCTTCTCTGAGAGATGTTGTCTGCAAATGATGCAACCTTGACAGTACACCAAGAAGCTCTACAGAGACTCATTAGCCCTTTTGTGCAAGTCTGCAGAGTTTGGTCTTAACATCAGCCTGCCATGTAGGAATCCCTTGCAGATGACTGCAGTCAGGTTGTGCATCCATAGCAGTGACCAAAGGAGGAATGACCTCTGGGAGGAACACAGAGACAAGAAACGCTATGGTGCATCTGCAGAAGCCCAACCAGACACCTCCTTCTGCCCCAGCTGCAACAAAACATGTCTCTCCCATATCAGTCTCTAAATCCACAGCAGGCGCTGCAACCTTCTAAGCATTTGACTTCACCCTCAAAGGCCCTCTCCTCCATTAACTCCCGAGACAGATGGACGCCAACAAAATCCATGGCTATTCGTTTGGAAATCTTTCCAGCACTTGGAAATTGCAACTCTTGCTCCCTTGGTCTTCACTTTAGATCACCTTTGTCCGCAGCTCAAACTCTCACTGCTACACCACATCAACCCTCTTCTGGGTTACACTTGGACTTTGTCCCTCTGTTTCTTCACTGGGTAGGTATTGTCAATTTTAGTTTACTTGATGTGTCTCAGGGGGAGGCATTGACCATGTGCCCTCAGGTCGTCACTGTCCTTCCCCTCCAGTGGCGGCAAACAGGGGGGCGGGCTATCTGCTTGAACATATGTTCTCCAGAGCTAGCCCACTCCCCACTCATGCTGGATAACCCTGAAATTACCCATAACCCCGGCTGGGGGGCTGGGAAGGATAAACACCCAATGCCTGAGCCAAGGTCTCCCTACATCTGAATATTAAGAAAGTTGTGGCCAATTTAAGCCCATGGAATGTTGTCACGTGTCGTTATTCCCCTCAGGGGCTGCCCAGGGTTCGGGGGACTCTGCCTGGCCACGTGAATCCCTGTCTAAGGAACTGGAGGAAATGCGGTTATATCACAAGGCTAGAGTGTAGACCAAGTTTTTGTACACATTCCTTCAGAGTCTATCTTTCTGGGCCACATACCAACTGAGGGCAGGATGAAGCCTGCAGCAGGTGGGGCCAGAGCAAAATTGGGGGAGGGGCCACCCCTTCTCTCCATCTTTCTGCCACCCCTTTTATCTGTCTTTTGTTTCGGCCACTCTGAGAACAGGATCCTGAACTAGGTGGCCATTTTGTCTCACCCAGAAGACTTTTCTTACCACCTGCAGACAGCAGCTTGACTGGATATTTCAAATTAGACAGTGACCTTCAGTGTTCCTTATCTCCGCAACTCTTGCCAGTGTGAACAATTTTGCTCTGCCAAATCTCCACTTGCGGCTCTTGAGCGGCTCCTGAGCTCTTCCTCCTCTGTCTCCAAGCATTGACTGGCAAGAGATCCACCCCACACACTTCCCACTTTTGCTGAGCAGAAGCGAGAACCAGTTTCACACCATGCTGCTGCGCATGCATGTGTCCTGAAGTTCTCGAGATCTTGAAGTGCAGGAATGGCAACCAGCCCTCTTGGGAACTCCACAGAGAGGAAATGAGGCCCCCTCAAGATATTCACCAAGAGGCCACGCAATGCGGATGCTTCTGTCACTTGCATCAAAGGTAAGATGCACAACATCTTGCCCCACCCACCCACCCACCCCACTTTGCCTCTGGAACCTGCCCCTTTGACACTTGGAAGATTGGCCGGGTGGGAAGCCAACCCTCAGGCTGAAAGAGGGTTCTCAGCTCCTGCTGCAGGTAGCCAGCTTGTGTGAAACAAGTGTATTGGTTAGAATGTTAGACCAGGACCTGGAAGACAAGGGTTCAAATCCTCCCACTCAACCATAGGCTGCGACTCCTAGGGGCCAAGGCAGTTTGGGCGCCCCGAATATTCAGAGGACGTCCAATGTCACACAGGGCTCCCCCGATCCTCTGGAGAAGTTGGCCCCTCTGCACTCAACCAGTCCCAGTCTCTCTAAGCCTGACCTACCTTGCCAGGTTGTCGTGAGGACACAAACAGGGAGGGGGAGAACCATGCGTGCACCTCCTTGAGCTCCTTGGAGGAGATGTGGGAAATAGTAATAATAATACTAGCAGCAGCAGCAGCAGCAGCAATAACTTTCATAGAGGAAGTTGCCTTACACCCAGCAGAGGTTGGTCCATCTAGCTTTTGTCTACATTAAATGGCAGTGGCCCTCCAGGATTTCAGGTGAGGAACATTCACAGCCCTACCTGGAAATGCTGAGGGTTGAACCTGGGACCTTCTGCATGCAAAACAGATGATCTGCCACTGAGCTCTTGCCCTTTCCCATGATGCACATGTATGTGTGATTCAGTCTTTTAAAATGACTGGCCAGGTTAGGGCAAGGGACGATGGGCAACCTTGGGTGCAGATAAGAGATGGCCAACTCAACTCAACTCAACTCAACTCAACTCAACTCAACTCAACTCAACTAATTTTATTTTGGCTTTAAGCCCATATACCTAACAACCAAAAACAGAAACAGAACAGCACAGTCTGGTTTACAATTACTAACAATAAAATAGATTAAAAAATACTCGGCTGAATAGACTATGATAAAAGTTAAATTAAAATTCCAAACTCTATATAACAATCCATTGCATTTCTTAAGTGTCAGGACTGAGGTCAGAAATTTTGCCATATGCAGGGTTACAATCGAGTCTGTATCTTGCAACAGAAGAGCAAGGTAGGTCTCTTCCAAATACCCCGATAATTTTTGAATTAATGGGAGTAATAAAGTATTTCGGGCATCAGAATACAAGGGGCAGACAAACACTATGTGATGCAAAGATTCAATCGAACGGTTATCGCAGGCACATAAGACTGAAACTTGGCCCCTAGAAAATCTGTGGAAAAGAACGTTTGAGGGGAAGACATTAAACCGTGCTTTAATAAAAGCGAAACGATGACTAGCAATAGAAAGAGTTGATAGATAGGCAGGTGTTTGAAGTGGGGGTACAATGCCCAGAGATGAGATGGCCAGCTTGAGGGCCTCCTGAACAAACTCAAATTGGTTGAGTTATGAAACGGTGGTAAATTAGCTGTACATATTTACTCCTGTTCTCTCTTGGCATGTTTTAATTTAAAAAATTTTTTTTTAAAAAAAATAATTAAAAATTTTTTTTTTAATTAGCAATTTTTTTTAAAAAAATTAATTTTAATTAAAAAATAATTTTTTAAAAGAAACAACAACCAGAAATGTTTCTGATGGCTGTCCACAATTGAATGTTTTCACACCTCTGCTAGTTAATTGCTCCTCCTGGTTCCATCAGTTCGACAGATATGACTTCAAAAGCCCGGTTGGCAGAATTCAGACTGAACATTCATTTATGTTTATCGTCTTGAGTGTATGGACACATGTCATCCCTTAAAGTTTCTTGACGATCTGAGCCTGGAAAAGAAACTGTTGCGTTTCTTAAAATCAAGAGTTTCACTTCTCTTCAGTCTGGCCTGGGTTATTCCAATACAACAAAAGAGCTTTAAAGATGATCTCAAGGCAAATCTAAAAAGAAATGCAGTATAAGCACAGAAAATTGGGAAACACTGGCCTGCGAGCGCTCCAATTGGAAAATAGCCTTTACCAAAGGCATCATGGACTTTGAGGAAACACGAACTCAGAATGAAAGGGAAAAACAAGCCAAGAGGATGACACATTTGGCAAATCCTCAATGGGATTGACTCCTGCCCAAAAACCTATGTATGTCCCCACTGTGGAAGGATGTGTGGATCCAGAATTGTCCTCCACAGTCACCTACGGTCATACCGTTAAGACCGTGTTTATGGAAGACAATCTTACTCAGCTATGAGTGATCACCGAAGAAGAAGACGATTCCAAGTGTCAATACAGCCAGCCAGTACGTTTCCTCTGATCCAGCTACTCCTGTTTGTTTCATAATAAGGCAACAGATAAAGTAGACTGCAGGCACATAGCAAGAAAATTGCAGCTGTTAGGGAGCCTTTCACCAACAGAATCCCAATTGGCACAAATCTACTCAGATAGGGAATGTTTCAATTCGGTTCCAATTTGGTTTGCACTTTGACTAAAGTTCTGCTCGTTGGGTTCAGGTTCAGACCAGCCAAGGTTTGGCACTGGATTCAGCCTATGTTCAGGACAATGTTGCCAACCATTTTACCAGTCCCTGCTCCTGCGCTTATAATAATGAACCACAGACTTTAGCCCTGTGCTAGAAATGGATTCGCGACATCGATCCTGCTGGTCAAGCTGATAAAAAGGGAGCTGATGGGAATGCACAGAGAACTTGCTCTGATTCTGAAATTCAGGCTCAAGGCGGAAGCCTTGCTGTGATTCAGGGTGAGATGAAAGGAGAAGGTGACGGACAGGGAGACCTAAACTTTAGTGGCCCTTGTGGAGGTTGGACTATTGTAGCAGCGTTACAATCACATTGCAGTGGAAGACCTTAGGTGTTGGCTATATATGAAAAACAGGGGCAGTTGTGATCTGAGCCATGAATGGTTCTTTTGGATTCAGGTGCCAGTCTGGGAGTATTATGGCAATATGATGGTATCCTTTGACTGGCTTTGCAGGATCTACCCTGCGACGGGGTGAGCTCCCGTTGCTCGGTCCCTGCTCCTGCCCACCTAGCAGTTCGAAAGCACGTCAAAGTGCAAGTAGATAAATAGGTACCGCTCCGGCGGGAAGGTAAACGGCGTTTCCGTGCACTGCTCTGGTTCGCCAGAAGCGGCTTAGTCATGCTGGCCACATGACCCGGAAGCTGTACGCCGGCTCCCTCAGCCAGTAAAGCGAGATGAGCGCCGCAACCCCAGAGTCATCCGCGACTGGACCTAATGGTCAGGGGTCCCTTTACCTTTACTACTTGTATAGCTAGCACATATGAAAACCCATATTGATACTGTGGTGTGTGATATTTCAGTGAACCAGGCACAATTGCACCAATTAACTGAATGCTCCTCCAGAATCCCCTTTGTGCCATACTTTCCAAGCAGTTCTCTCTCTTTTTGGTGCCTGTGCTTTCCCTGGGCAAACCATTTTACCGTTGAATCGGAGAAACAGGCAATCAGTTTTTCCAGCAAAACTCAGGTTTCCCCAGGGAAAGAACTGTACACACCCAAAAGAGAGAGAGAGAGAGAGAGAGAGAGAGAGAGAGAGAGAGAGAGAGAGAGAGAGAGAGAAACAGAATGCTCAGACAAAGAGATTCAAATCCTGGACCTGCGCTTGGAAAGTGTGGTGCAAAATGTAGCCTGGATGAGTCCTTACTGATGCTAAACATTTCTGCAATATGTAGCAATGCCTACACACACACACACACACACACACACACACACACACACAGTTTTTATTTATTTTCATGGTACAGAAGATAAATTCTGAGAAAGCAATTGTTACAACAGTGAACCAGTAACTTGCCCTGATAAAAGTACCGGCTTTTATCATGCCATGTGTTAAAGTTTCATTTGATTCCTCTAAGAGTTCGTGCCACGTTTTCCCACGAGTGCTGGGTGGATTCCTGCCGCGTTCTGAACAAAATATGTGTTTAATAAAATAAACATCTGCGATGCCTATTCCAGGTGACTTGGATCTACACTGAGGAGGAAGATTTCATATTTTCATGCACTTGAGACAACGCTCTCTTTCTTCTACATGCGCTTAAAAATACAAGATCTCTGTACATGTTTGCATCTGGTGAGGGGAGCAGGCTTGGTAAAAACAGTTGGTGATCTTAAATCAATTACTGTTTGTGATGAAATAGTTTATCAGCTTCTGGCTTCAAGTGTGTGTGTGTGTGTGTGTGTGTGTGTGTGCGTGTGCACGCACACACACACACACACACACACACACACACACACAGCTTTCTTTCCCCTTTTTAATGTACATAATGGATTCCACTGAGGGAAAGTAAGTTTCACTCCTACTTTCCACTTGACGCTGAATTTCTTATTGAGAAGTGCCTCTTTCAAAGCCTCATTGGGAGGTTTCTTTCTGCCCTGGATTCTTTGACCCATCCAGTCGTCGCTGAGAGGAGGGGGGACATGCACTCTGCACGATGTCAGGAGCCCGGCAGGCCAGGGGGAGGCAAATCTTCAGCCCCCTTTCATGCTGTGCAATCATACCATACTTTTACCTCAGCAGACTTCCTGCCCTCCGCTCAGCAGAGAGAGGATATAAAATAGTCTAGGCCACATAAAAGGCTCCATCCTCTGCAGAACCTCCTCCCGTCTACTCCGTTGGGCTACGTTGAGTCTAAACACTTCTAGCTATGGTGAGTTTCCCCATCTCTGGTTATATTTGTGATTGTATAATTAAATAAGGCATAGACAGTGCTGCTTCCAATCTACTTTGCTCTTAAAACTGGGTTAATTGTTATGTGTGTGTGGTGTGGTGTGTGTGTTGGGTGTCATTTTCCCCATCCACAAAGAAGTTGCTTAAAGTGGGTTACTAATATGAAAGAAAACCTATCAATAACACTTAGCTGATTATATTGTTGTCTGGGTTTTGATGGGGCTACACAGGTTTGTACACTGCACATCCTATAAAGCGGTGGGCAGGGAATGTAAAATTTTACTGAGCATGGGTGGGTGGAGGGCCTGATGCCTTGAAAAAACAAGTGCGGGGACAGAATCATAGAATGGCAGAGTTGGAAGGGGCCACGAGAGTCATTTAGTCCAATCCCCGCCTTGCAATGCAGGAATATTTAGCCCAACATGGAGCACAAACCCACAACCCTGGGATTAAGAGTCTCAGGATCTACCGACTGAGCTTCTTGTTGTTGTTGTTCAGTCGTTCAGTCATGTCCGACTCTTCGTGACCCCATGGACCAGAGCACACCAGGCACGCCTATCCTTCACTGCCTCTCACAGTTTGGCCAAACTCATATGAAATAATTTAGGAATGCACAGTTTGCCAGAGGGCATTGAAGGTAGGAACTGTTCTCACTAGGCTGCTAGCCTTGTTTGAATGGAGCTGAATATCAGGCTGCATTCAGATCAGAAATGGGGAACCTGTAGCCCTCCACATGTTGTTAGCACTGACCATGCTGGCTGGGCTCACGGAAGTTGGGAGTTCAGCATCGCCTAGACGACCACAGGTGCCATATCCCAGATATTAGATTCAAACTTCCAGCATCACAGTTCTAATAAGCCCCTTTGAGACATTCAAAGAATCAAGAGCTTGACCTGCCGTGCAGCGAGAAGCAACATTGCAAAAAGCATGGACAGCCACCAATCCAGATTTGCCTTCTGAGATTATTTTGCAGCCTGATCCTATGTGCGTACAATTGGGGAGCGGGGAGTCCTATTGAGCTCAAGGAAGCTCACTCCCTGATGTTCGAAGGATTCCAGTCTCAGATTTTGTACCCCTAAAGCTTAAGAGGAGCAAAACGGAGAACCTCCTCTAAACCTATTTCAGGTGACACTATTGTTGTTGTTGTTTAGTCGTTTAGTCGTGTCCGACTCTTCGTGACCTCACGGACCAGAGCACGCCAGGCGCTCTTGTCTTCCACTGCCTCCCGCAGTTTGGTCAGACTCATGTTGGTAGCTTCGAGAACACTGTCCAACCATCTCATCCTCTGTCATCCTCTTCTCCTTGTGCCCTCCATCTTTCCCAACATCAGGGTCTTTTCCAGAGAGTCTTCTTCTTCTCATGACGTGGCCCAAGTATTGGAGCCTCAGCTTCAGGATCTGTCCTTCCAGTGAGCACTCAGGCCTGATTTCCTTAAGAATGGATAGGTTTGATCTTCTTGCAGTCCATGGGACTCTCAAGAGTCTCCTCCAGCACCATAATTCAAAAGCATCAATCCTTTGGTGATCAGCCTTCTTTATGGTCCAGCTCTCACTTCCATACATCACTGCTTGGAAAACCATAGCTTTAACTATACGGACCATCATGGATCAATGCTTTGTCGTGGCAAAAGGGGCTTGAATAACTCAGAGAAGCTATGAGCTATGCCAGTGTTTTTCAACCACTGTTCCGCGGCACACTAGTGTGCCGTGAGATGTTGCCTGGTGTGCCGTGGGAAAAATTGAAAAATTCAAGAGAATTACTTTATATATAGTCAATATAGGCACAGAGTTAAATTTTTTAACATTTTCTAATGGTGGTGTGCCTCATGATTTTTTTCATGAAACAAGTGTGCCTTTGCCCAAAAAAGGTTGAAAAACACTGAGCTATGCCATGCAGGGCCACCCAAGATGGACAGGTCATAGTGGAAAGTTTTGACTAAACGTGATCCACCTGGGGCAGGAACTGGCAAGCCACTCCAGTATCCCTGCCAAGAAAACTCCATGGACAAAGACAACTGGTGACACTATATATTTTTCTAATCCTAAAGAAGATAACTCTCATTATCAACAAACCAATCTTACTGATTAAATGGATAAGCCATGTGGGAATATTTATGACACTCTCTTATATTGAAATAAATGGGGTGGGTGGTTGCGACTATAGAACAGAGATTTCATTCATAACTATTTTAGAGACTGCTGCTGCAGTTGAAACATGAGTTTGGCCAAACTGCGAGAGGCAGTGAAGGATAGGCGTGCCTGGCGTGCTCTGGTCCATGGGGTCACGAAGAGTCGGACACGACTGAACAACTGAACAACAACAACAAAAGCTGCAGTTGACTTTCATTCGCAACTCATGACCTGCAATAGCTTTTCTTTTCTTTTCTTTTTCTTGTTAGCAGCTGGATTTTGACTGTGCTTGCCATGACTGTAGTAATGGTTTTGTTACAGTATTTTTTTAAAATCTTGTATCAATGTATTTATTACCTGCCCTTCACCCTAAGGTCCCAGGGTGAGTTACAATGTTTTAAAATATGTTGAAAACAGTTTAAGTTTTGGAGAGCGACTGCAGGTCAGAGAAGGAGAGTTTGGATTTGATATCCCGCTTTGTCACTACCCGAAGGAATCTCAAAGCGGCTAACATTCTCCTTTCCCTTCCTCCCCCACAACAAACACTCTGTGAGGTGAGTGGGGCTGAGAGACTTCAAAGAAGTGTGACTAGCCCAAGGTCACCCAGCAGATGCATGTGGAGGAGCAGAGACGCGAACCCGGTTCACCAGATTACGAGTCCACCGCTTTTAACCACTACACCACACTGGCTCTCAGAAGATGATGCTGAGCTAAGTGGGTCAAGATGCTGACAGAGAATAAGGCATCCCCTATGTTTCCCTCCCTGATCCCACTGCCCTAGAGGCATGTGCAGAGTCTTTCTTTTAAGAAAAACCCGTGATTCTTCCTATTAGCTGTTTGGAGAGAGGCAAAGGAGCTTGATTCCCTCCTTCCAACAAGGTCAGGTTATATATCTGTCCATCTGTGACCTATGCGGCATACATTTATGGGATGTCACACCTCAACGCTCTTCAGCTATGCGCACACCATGCATTTAAAGCACATGCACGCACCCCAAGAAATCCTGGGAACTGTAGTTTGTTAAGGGTGCTGGGGAATGCAGCTCTTTCGGGGGGAGCTACAGTTCCCGGGATTATTTGGGAGGGGGAGTGCTATAAATGTAAAAGTGTGTGCCTTTGTTGTTTTTGTCAGAACAGACTTCTCAGGGCTGGAAACTGTGACTGACGGGGCTCTCTGGGGTGACTCACCCGCTGCCTGATTCTTTTCAGAGTTGGAGGTGCCAGGAATCGAACATGGGGCCTTTGGTTTCGTGATTGCACGTGTGTTGTTGCCCCTGAACTCCCAGGCTCATCCACAATTATCTTTGTCCATAGCAGCTGGCTGGTGCAATGGCTGCTGTTTGGAGTGCATGGCTCTGACAAAGAGTGTTCTGCTCACAGCTGAATGGGAGCCAAAGGTCTCCCCCCCCCCCCCCGCTTTTTATGATCATTGCATCTTAGCTGACAGTGACAAAAGTAGTTTTCTTCTTCTTTTAATCTTTTTAACCGGGCCTGTTTGAAGCTGTTTGAGACCACAAGACGGCTGAAATAAGTCACTGGAATCAAGAGCAGCATTGCACCTTAATTCAGGAGGAGGGTGGAGTTTGACCCAGTTCACACTTAAATGCAAGCTCACTTGATTTGCTCTCCGAAACAACACAAGGACGGAAAGGCAGACGTCCTTCGAAACCCACACATACGAATTCTGCAGTTCTCCATTCAAGTAAAGGCTACAAAAATGCATATGCTAGCATAAAGTGTGCATTACATTGGACCTATTAGGGAAACCAGACATTAAATTATATAACATTGCTTTGAAAAAGAATGTGTAAAATGAGAAGCTGAGGAGGAACCAAAAACTGCCATACTTGTCTCTCCCTGAGCATGACAATGGATTCAGGGGGGGGGGGAGCTCATTTAATCTAAAAGGGAAGATTTACACTGGAGTAAAGGATGCAAGATGTGTGTGTGTGGTTCTTTTTCTTTTCTTTTTGCTGTTACCTGCATTGAACTTGTTTAGAGCAACATTTGACATGTTTCCTGGAAGCATGCGTACATTTAACCGCGTTCTGGAAAGTTACTATTCTTGGGTTAACTCAAAGTTGGTTCTCTTGCAGGAATGCAGCCCACATGTATGTTTGGTGTGTATGAGAAGGAGCAGAGGTATTATTTCTCATGGCCATCACACTCCCCACACTCCCCACTCCTAAACTGGCATCTCTGGCATGCAGTCCTGCAGGCCAGGATCGTTTACTAGAACTAATTATGTACAATGGTGGATTCAGGAGCATCGCAAAGATGATGTGCAGCAACCATTGTCTTGTGGTTGTGGTGGGGGAGCTGCTTCAAAGGGTGCGATGTCTCAGGGAGGAAGTTGAGGGGGTGAGGAAGGGAGAGGGGCCAGTGAGAAGGTAGCGAGGGAGACGGGTGGAAAGGTGATGAGAGAAAGAGGAGGAGGCAAGAAATAGAGAAAAGAAGTGCGAGCAAAGCTGTTCTTTTGTGTCCTTTGCCCGATCACTGTTGGAATCAACATTCTAGACCCGATAAGACCTGATTCAGCAGGGTTCTTGCTCATAGAATCATAGAGTTGGAAGAGACCACAAGGACCATCCAGTCCAACCCCCTGCCAAGCAGGAAACACCATCACAGCATTCCTGACAGATGGCTGTCAAGCCTCCGCTTAAAGACCTCCAAAGAAGGAGACTCCACCACACTCCTTGGCAGAAAATTCCACTGTCCAACAGCTCTCACTGTCTGGAAGTTCTTCCTAATGTTTAGGTGGAATCTTCTTTCTTGTAGTTTGAATCCATTGCCCCGTGTCCGCTTCTCTGGAGCAGCAGAAAACAACCTTTCTCCCTCCTCTATATGACATCCTTTTCTATATTTGAACATGACTATCATATCACCCCTTAACCTTCTCTTCTCCAGGCTAAACATACCCAGCTCCCTAAGCCGTTCCTCATAAGGCATCGTTTCCAGGCCTTTGACCATTTTGGTTGCCCTCCTCTGGACACATTCCACCTTGTTAGTCATAGCTGTCAACTTTTCCCTTTTCTTGCGAGGAATCCTATTCGGAATAAGGGAATTTTCCTTAAAAGGGGGGGGGGGGATTGACAGCTATGCTCTTGCTACACCCTTAGGTCAAACAGGCTATCTGGAAGTATGAATTTAGGCAAATGTCGCATAGGATTCACTGCCCAGTCAGATTTATTTTTGGGTGTGTGTGTGTGTGTCAGGGACTGGGCAGAGGAGGAATAGTGGAGGCCGCCTCCCCAGCCTGACCCTTCCAGGGAGGAGGAAGAGGAAGACAGAATAGATTTACCACAGGGGCTTGCAGAAGGTCATAGCTCAGAGGCAGATGAGGGGGAATAATAATAATAATAATAATAATAATAATAATAATAATAATTTATTTGTACCCCCGCCCATCTGGCTGAGTTCCCCCAGCCACTCTGGGCGGCTCCCAGTCGAGTGTTAAAACAACACAGCATTAAATATTAAAAACTTCCCTAATCAGGGCTGCCTTCAGATGTCTCTTAAAAGTAGGATAGCTGCTTATTTCCTTGGCATCTGATGGAAGGAGAAAGTTGGGAAATAATGGGAGTGGAGCAGGAGGAGGAGGAAGCGGGGCAACAGCTGACACACATGGTGTCTTTAGAAAGCATTCCAGGCCCTCCATCTCCCAGAACCTGGCGAGCCTTGAAAGCAGGAGAGCAAAGAGCTCAAAGACAGAGGGCACGTAGCAGCACTCGTAGAAGTGACGAATGTGGAAGTGGGAGAGACAGGGACAACACCATTATCCAAGAGGCTGGGTTCTACAGCCCCTCTCTGCAAATACTGAATAAAAAAGGATAGTGAGAAACCTTCCCTTGTCTTTATACTTTCCTGGGCAACCAGCCAGGAGCTGCTGACAGCCACCTGACAGTGGGTTTCCTACTGCTTACGTAACTTCATTTATTAAACTATTAGACTATACCTGAAGGAGCGTCTCCATCCCCATCATTCAGCCTGGACACATCTCCAGGGCCTTCTGGTGGTTTCCTTACTACGAGAAGCAAAGTTACAGGGAACCAGGCAGAGGGCCTTCTCGGTAGAAGAAGAAGAAGAAGAGTTTGGATTTGATATCCCGCTTTTCACTACCCGAAGGAGTCTCAAAGCGGCTAACATTCTCCTTTCCCTTCCTCCCCCACAACAAACACTCTGTGAGGTGAGTGGGGCTGAGAGACTTCAGAGAAGTGTGACTAGCCCAAGGTCACCCAGCAGCTGCATGTGGAGGAGTGGAGACACGAACCCGGTTTCCCAGATAACGAGTCTACCGCTCTTAACCACTACACCACACTGGCTCTCTCCCTGTGGAACGCCCTCTCGTCAGATGTCAAGGAGATTAACAAATACCTGACTTTTAGAAAACACCCGTAGGCAGCTCTGTATCAGGAAGATTTTAATGTTTGACTTTGTTTCTATTATTTTGGAGGCCGCCCAGAAAGGCACGGGCAACCCAAGTCAGAGGTTTTTAAGTGGAAGTTGGATAGCCATCTCTCATGGATGCTTTAGCTGAGATTCCTGCATTGCAGGGGGTTGGACTAGATGACCCTTAGAGTTCTTTCCAACTCTACAGTCATATGATGATGATGCTTAAACTACCACTCATCAAATATCAGGGCAATTTCCAACACACCCTGTAAAATAAGTAAATAAAACACATGAGCAGAGATGACCGTGGGGTGAATGCGCGGGTGCCATTGGCAATGGTCTCTTATTGGTAGGACACACGCTTTGGCATATCTCATACCGAGTCAGACTATTTTGTCCACCTAGCAGAGTATTTCGCACACTGGTTTCTCCCAGCTGTACCTGGAAATGCCAGGGATCGAACCCGGGGGCTTCTGTGCGTGCAAGGAAAATGCCCTGCCGCCGAGCTGTGACCCCCCAGTTTCCCCACGTGGTGAAAATGCTGGGGACCCAGCCTGCACCAAGGTTCTGTTGGAAGGAGATCTGTGACGATTCTGCGATGGATGGGATTGCATTTATACATGAGTACAAGCTGAGTGATGTCGGACTAACGAACATCTCAAAGTTCACTGCTCCCCTATCAGATTTCTAGGGCGATGCTGCCATCACCCCCGAAAGGCCTTTTGGAGTCTAAAACTGAGCGACTATCTCTGACTAGTTCCAAAACTGCCTGTCTGCTTTGTTCTCTTTTTTTACACACACACACACGGTGATGACATTAGGGTTCCCCCCCCCACCCAGAAAACTAACCTCAAAAATGGATGGTTCGTCTTTTACACGGATAGTGCATCGGGGGGAAGAGGGGTTGATGAGAGACGTGAGGCAGAGATTGCCAGCGGTGTTTTTGCGAGTGAGTTACGGATGCGTCCAGGGCTGCTGCGGATTGGCTGCTGTTGCGGCAGTAGGGTGAGCGATTTGCGGTTCCTTTTGTGTTGCGTTCAGATGATTGGTGGGCTTGTTGACGCGCACAATCCTCCCCCCCAAAACTCAAGAACTCTGAGGCAATCCTCCCCAAAAAAGCTCAACAACTCTGGGCAATTTCCCCCCATTTTCTTAAATTTGAGTCCCCAAAATAGGGCTCATCTTATACATGGGGGCGTCTTATAGACAGAAAAGTTGTTGTTGTTGTTCAGTCGTTCAGTCGTGTCCGACTCTTCGTGACCCCATGGACCAGAGCACGCCAGGCACGCCTATCCTTCACTACCTCTCGCAGTTTGGCCAAACTCATGTTAGTAGCTTCGAGAACACTGTCCAACCATCTCATCCTCTGTCGTCCCCTTCTCCTTGTGCCCTCCATCTTTCCCAACATCAGGGTCTTTTCTAGGGAGTCTTCTCTTCTCATGAGGTGGCCAAAGTACTGGAGCCTCAACTTCAGGATCTGTCCTTCTAGTGAGCATTCAGGGCTGATTTTTTTTGAGAATGGATAGGTTTGATCTTCTTGCAGTCCATGGGACTCTCAAGAGTCTCCTCCAGCACCATAATTCAAAAGCAGAAAAGTACGGTACCTCAAACAAGGGCAGGGAAGTCAAAAGACAACTCTGCTTTTGCCATACTTTTGCCTCAGTGGGAGAGATGAGCAGTAGGGTCCTTCCATCAGGTTTGCCCCCAAACCAGCTCTTTTAAGTGTCTCCTCATGCCCCCGAGCTGAGGGGGTCTGTTATGTACTGAGTTGAATAGGATCCAAACTGCAGCAGGCTGATTGGTCCTAGAACAATAGGATTGAGATTGCAGCAGTCTGACTGGTCCCAGAACAATAGGATTGAGATTGCAGCAGTCTGACTGGTCCCAGAACAATAGGATTGAGATTGCAGCAGTCTGACTGGTCCCAGAACAATAGGATTGAGATTGCAGCTGTCTGATTGGTCTGCAGGAGCCACCCAATCCAGCTCCAGGTGGAAGTGAATCCGCATTCCGATTGGCATACAGGAGTATCCCGGAATTAGCCAATCACGTGGGGCCCATTGTGTAAATAGTGTATATAAAGCAAACATTTTGGGGGAACTGCATTCCTCACTACTATGAGCTGAATAAAGAGCATGAAAATCACACTGGACTCCGAGTATCTTTCAGGGTCATTATAAGAACTACTACTTAAGAATTGGCGCCTAAGTTTTCTCGGAGAGGGGCTGTCTAGTTTTGATTAATTGTCTGTAAGCCGCTCCTTTTTGGGAGGTAAAAATGCTCTAATTAAATAACAAATCAATAATACCACACTTGGGGAGGGGGAGACAAACTGCCAACATGTGCTACCTTTGGAGAGCCATAGGTACAACAAGAGAAACGTCTTCCTCTGTGTCGTGATCACTCGTTCCCCGAATGACTCTGTTGACGGGTTTCGAAAGATGTGGTGGTGTCTTGAAAATCTGCAAAACCGCCTTCACCAGAGATGGTGGAGGGGCAAGTGAAATGAAGTGTGTACACCACAAGGAACCAACGAGCTAATCGTCCCCTCTTCAACTCTCAGAACTAAGCTTTTGAATTGTGGGGCCGGTGAGGCGATGCATGAGTGGGGTGAGGGGCAAATGAGGGGAGGGGTCCCAGTGGAACAGCTGGGAAATCCTAGACTCTAAACTAATGAACTTTCGGAGGCAGTGATGTGCATGTGCGAGAGGCATTCTGGTCACACTTGCGTTCGCACATTTATTCCACGAGAAGAAGTGAGTTGAGGTTTGTTCAGGGTGCTGAGAGTTGTCAAGAGACACCCCCTATTCCCCTCCCAGAGCTACAATTCCCAGAGTTCCTTGTGAAGAGGGGTCAATTGCCTACTCACTCTGGGAAATGTAGCTGGGGGGTGGGGGAATTGGGGTCTTCTAAGAACTCTGAGCCCCTTTAACAAAACCACAGCTCCCAGAATCCTTTGCAGGAAGCCATGACTGTTCAGTGTGGTAAAGGTAAAGGGACGCCTGACCGTTAGGTCCAGTCGTGGACGACTCTGGGGTTGCGCGCTCATCTCGCTCTATAGGCCGAGGGAGCCGGCGTTTGTCCGCAGACAGCTTCCGGCTCATGTGGCCAGCATGACTAAGCCGCTTCTGGCAAACCAGAGCAGTGCACAGAAACGCTGTTTACCTTCCCACTGGAGTGGTACCTATTTATCTACTTGCACTTTGAGGTGCTTTTGAACTGCTAGGTGGGCAGGAACAGGGACCGAGCAACGGGAGCTCACCCCATCGCTGGGATTCGAACCGCCAACCTTCTGATCGGCAACCCCTAGGCTCTGTGGTTTAGACCATAGCACCACCCGTGTCCTGTTCTGTGTGGTACTGTAGCACTTTAAATGTGTATGGTGTGAAAATAGCATGGTTGTAATGAAAAGGGCTGTTTGCTAAAGGGGAATAAGAGAACAGGGAATGGAGAAGAGGAGCAGTCAAGTGTCTCCCTGAACTTTGCAATGCACACAAAAGGGTTCTGTCAGGGAGGGCGAAGGAGAAATCTGGTGGTGAATCAACACCACAAAACCATTTCCCCTAACCTCCCAAAGGTGCCCAAAGCTCTGTGTGACAAATGTGA
The DNA here is from genome assembly GCF_009819535.1 of Lacerta agilis. Classification (NCBI taxonomy): domain Eukaryota; kingdom Metazoa; phylum Chordata; class Lepidosauria; order Squamata; family Lacertidae; genus Lacerta; species Lacerta agilis. The sequence continues at coordinate 75,524,199 of NC_046319.1, read as the reverse complement.
CCTGGATGTGTGATGGGTAGGGAAGAGCCAACCATCACTCAAGTCCCAAATCCCTTTAAAGCAGAGCTTTCCAAACTTTTCATGTTGGCGGCGCACTTTTTTTAGACGTGCATCATTTTGCGACGCAGTAATTCAGTTTTACTAGCAAACTGAAGGTTAAACCAACTCCTTTCCATCCCTGCGAGGAGTGTGGGGAGCATTCGCACGACACACCTACACACTGCAGCTGACACACTAACATGTCAAGACACACAGTATGGAAAGCTCTGCTTTAAAGAGACTGTTGCAATAAAATAAAATAAAAATCATTGGCTCCTCTCAGTTTCCCACAATCTACAACTGGTGCATGAAACTGCCAACGCCCTGAGGTGACCATTGACTGTACATTCTGCCATCTCAGTTTGGACTAGGGTAAGAAGAGTTAGACCAATATTATGGTAAAGGGAAAGGGACCCCTGGTCGTTAGGTCCAGTCGTGTCCGACTCTGGGATTGCGGCACTCATCTCACTTTACTGGCCAAGGGAGCCGGCGTACAGCTTCCAGGTCACGTTTCCAGCATGACTAAGCTGCTTCTGGTGAACCAGAGCAGCTCACAGAAACGCCATTTACCTTCCCGCCAGAGTGGTACCTATTTATCTACTTGCACTCTGATGTGCTTTCGAAGTGCTAGGTGGGCAGGAGCTGGGACCGAGCAACGGGAGCTCACCCCGTTGCGGGGATTCAAACCACCGACCTTCTGATCGGCAAGCCCTAGGCTCTGTGGTTTAGACCGCAGCACCACCTGCGTCAATATTATGGTATATTGTTTTATTTCAGGTTTGATCTGCAAAATTGCTCTTTCTATCCCTTTCCTGCTCTTATTACATATACTTTTGTTGAGCAAACTGCTGAATTAGATCTCTGTAGGAGGCCCATTAATGAAGCTCACCAGCTCCTGACTCCCCTCAGTTTTAGCCAAATCACATTCCCCTCAACAGCTGCTAAAGTGCACAGTAATTGGAGCACCAGGTACAGCTTTGGGGTTTTTTTTAATCCAGAAAATGATGTAGGTGGAAAGGTGTTAAGCCCTCCCTCCACACACTGCTTCTTCGAGGAAACTGACAGTGCTTACCACTCCTGACCCTGTACCTGCATGTCAGGTTTTTTTTAATATATATAAAATATTTGAGATATCTGATTCCAAATCTCCCATGACAGGCATTGTAGGAAAGAGGGCTTCCAATGGCTACAACTCTACCTGCCTGCACACTGCCTTACCAGAGTTGTACATGCCCTGGTTATTTCCCACTTGGAGAACTTGAAGGTGACTCAGAAAGTACAACTAATCCAGAATGCAGCAGCTAGACTGTTGACCGGGAGAAGCTGCCGGGACCATATAACACTGGTCCTAAAAGACCTACATTGGCTCCCAATATGTTTCCAAGCACAGTACTATGTGTTGGTGCTTTGAAGTCCCAAACGGTCTCAGCCCAATATACCTGAAGGAGCATCTCCACCCCCATCATTCAGCCTGGACACTGAGGTCCAGCTCCGAAGGCCTTCTGGAGGTTCCCTCACTGCGGGAAGTGAGGTTACAGGGAACCAGGCAGGGGGCCTTCTTGGTAGTGGCGCCCGCCCTGTGGAACACCCTTCTGTCAGGTGTCAAGGAAATAAACAACTAACTGGCTTTTGGATGACATCTGAAGGCAGCCCTTTTTAACATTTTAACATTAAAAAAATGTTTAATTATATTTTTGTCTATATTTTTGCAAGCTGCCCAGAATGGCTGTGGCAACCCATTCAGATGGCCGTGGTACAATTATTATTATTATTATTATTATTATTATTATTATTATTATTATTCCCTTTTAGAGTTATGTCTGGAATCCAAGTGAGGAAGCTGACATTGCCTCTTTCATGGACAACAGCACATACCTCAGCTACTACGATAGCAACAATGACACCTTGCTCTGTGGCTCCGACACCACCCAGGCTTTCAGGCGCTATTTCCTGCCTCCGTTCTACATCCTGATTTTCCTCCTGGGGCTCTGTGGGAACGTGATGGTGATTGCCGTCTTGCTGCGTGCCAAGGAGTCCCTACCTGGGACGGATGTGTTCATCTTGAACCTAGCTGTCGCAGACGTCCTCCTTGTGTTGACCCTTCCATTCTGGGCTGTCCAGGCCGTGAACAACTGGGTCTTTGGGGACGTAATGTGCAAGATGGTTGGCAGCGTTTTCAAGATCAACTTCTACGCCAGCATCTTCTTCCTGGTCTGCATCAGCTTCGACAGGTACCTCTCCATTGTTTACGTCATTCGCATGTACAACCGCGGCAAGTCCTCTCTCATCTTCCTCAGCTCGTTGGCCGTTTGGGTCCTCTGCATTCTCCTCACGCTTCCGGATTTCATTTACCTGACCTCTGAACCCGATTCCCGCCAAAACACCACCTCGTGCACCCTCAATTTCCCCCCAGGCTCGAGCTCAACCAAGTTCTTCATCCGCATCTTCAGCCAAGTTCTTGCTTTCTTCCTCCCACTGCTAGCGATGACCTGTTGCTACATCCGGATCATCCTCAGCCTCATGAACTCCAAAGGCTCCAAGAAGAACAAGGCCTTCCGGGTCATCTTCGCCGTGGTGGTCGTCTTCTTCCTCTGCTGGACTCCCTATCACTTGGTGGAGTTTATCGAGACCCTGATCGACTTCAATGCCCTGCAGAAGGATTGCGAGTGGGAGGCCAAACTGGACATGGCCGAGACGGTCACCACCAGCTTGGGGTTCTTCCACTGTTGCCTGAACCCACTACTGTACGCTTTCGTGGGCATCAAGTTTCAGAACAGGTTCCTCGACCTGCTCGAATCCTTCGGCTGCATCAGCCATGCGTTCCTGCAGAGACATGCCAGGAGCTCCAGCCACCGGAGAGATTCAACTTGGTCTGAAAGCACAGAGGCCTCCTATTCGGGGCTCTAGGAAGCCTAGAGTTTCCCTGTTCACCCAGAGTTTCCCTGTTGTCGAGCCAGCCGGTCAACAGCTTTAAAGAGAGTGTTCCCTGCTTGGCAGGGGGGTTGACTGGATGGCCCTTGTGGTCTCTTCCAACTCTATGATTCTATGATTCTAAGTGGCGTCCCTCTCGATGCACCCATGCATTTACTTTTGCCCCACTCTCAACACCAACCAGCCAGGGTTTTACAGATTTACACACACACACACACACTTCACAACCTATTTACCAGGGGTGACAGTCAGATGAATGTTCACACTGTGAACAGTGGTTGTTTCTTTTGTACCGCTTTTTAAAAACAGCGGAAAAGTCGTCAACCGTCTCCAGACTAGGGTAGCACTGAACGGAGCCTCCTGAGGTCTCGGCCTCAATGGAATTCAAAAGTAGACTTCCAAGATTCTGAAGAACTACCCTTCAGAATATGTATTTTGGGGTTTTGATTCTTGAAACGTCCATTTCCACCCACAAGGATTTTTCCAGTTTGTTTGTTTTTTGGAAAGCTTTCTGTTGAACATAGCTATTTCACACTTCACTTACACAAGTCACACCCTTTTGGTGTTTACATTCAGGTTTTGTTTTCCCCCCTTCACTTCCTCACCACAAACTCTCAGACGAAGAGTTGTGACTTCGGAGTTTTTGAGACTCGCACACCCAAGACATTTTGAATGTAAATATTTTTGGAACTTTAAAATTTAATTCACCTTCCACCCCCAGTGAGCAACGTGGATCCAGAGAGAGCTCTCTTGAGCTCACGTCCAGCTTCTGGGATTCCCACAGATGTCTAGTTGGCCGCAGTGAGAGCATGATGTTGGTCTAGCTAGGTCAGGGGTATGGAATCCTTTTCCGCCAGGGGCCACGTTCCCTTCCGGGGGCCACATTCCAGTGGCGGGTGGGACCAGAGGCAAGAACAGGTGTGCATTTTTTACTTTTGTATTGGGGAGGGGGGGAGGGAAGGCATCCTACTGTGGAAAGGTGAGGATTCTGATATGCACACACATTTCTCTATCTAGGCTAGCAAAGGCAGGATCAAAGGTCAAGGGCACATTCCTTCCAGACAGGGGAGCCAAGTTGGCGGTGGGGGGGGGCAGGGGGCCGCCACCCCAAATGTCCCTGTGACACACCCGCATGCCCTGCAGTGTGTGCGAGTGATGTCAGAACGCCCCTTGACATCCACACATGTGTGGCCTAGGACCACTCAGTCATGGGGGCAAGCCAGCTTGCGTGTTTCCATGAAAGACCCTCCGGGTGTCCCTGTTTTTCCAGGGACGGTCCCAAATTCACAGAAGCCGTCCCAGTTTCTGATTTGATCCCGGAATGTTCCACTTTTCCTTAGGACGCCCCTGTTTTCACCGGAGAAATGTTGGAAGGCGCGGAGTTATGCGACCGCCCCGAGCCAAGGAGATAAGTAACTATACGACCTTTAGAAGACGTCTGAAGGCAGCCCTGTATAGGGAAGGTTTTTTTTAATGTTTAATACTTTATTATGCTCTTTTATATGTTGGAAGCTGCCCAGACTGGCTGGGGAAACCCAGTCAGATGGGCAATGTATAACTAATAAAATTATTATTATTACGGAATAAGATGTCCCTATTTTCATCGGAGGAATGTTGGGGGGAATGCTCTGAGATAGGCCTTTGGCCTGATCCAGTCTGGTTATATTTCCATGGGATGTCCAAGGGAGCCTGTTGAACTGGGTGCTGGAGCCAAATACGTGGGGAACACTGATGCCTTCACACCCTGGTCATCAGCTTCCAGCTGTCCTCTGTCAGAAGCATGATGCTAGGCTAGACGAGCGCTTGGTCTGACACAGCAGGAATCTTCTAAGGTTTTTAGCTCGGTTCCATGAGCGCCTGAGCATCTCATCTGCCACAGCTCCCCTCACAAAGGAAATATGTCAAGGGTAAATGCCTGTAGCACCTGCAGCTCCCAGAATTCTTCGGGGGAAGCCACAACTGTTCAAAATGGTACCATAGCATTTTAAATGTGTGACTGTGGTCCTAGTAAAGGTAAAGGGTAAAGGGACCCCTGACCGTTAGGTCAAGTCGCGGACAACTCTGGGGGTGCGGCGCTCATCTCGCTTTACTGGCCGAAGGAGCCGGCGTACAGCTTCCGGGTCATGTGCCCAGCATGACTAAGCCGCTTCTGGTGAACCAGAGCAGCGCACGGAAATGCCGTTTACCTTCCCGCCGGAGTGGTACCTATTTATCTACTTGCACTTTGACGTACTTTCGAACTGCTATGTTGGCAGGAGCAGGGACCGCGCAACTGGAGCTCACCCCGTCGCGGGGATTTGAACTGCCAACCTTCCGATCAGCAAACCATAGGTTCAGTGGTTTAGACCACAGTGCCACCCACATCCCTGGTGGTCCTAGTAGATTACAAATTAAAAGGGAGTCCGTCCGAATGAAGGTCCATGCGCCACCTTGTGGAAAATGTCAAAAGCTACAGACACCCAAGTACCAGATAAGGTTTGATCACACAACATATATAAATACCTGTATGCACTCTTCAGACATTCAAATAAATGTGTTTAAATCGGGGTGTGTGAACCCTTCCTCTGGAAAGCTCCATGCTTGTTTATTCTAGATGACATAGGCTGCAATACTCGCCCCACTTCCCTGGGAGTCAGCCCCACTGAATTCAATAGGACTTATTTCCACGTAGACTCCGTGAAAATTGCACAGTAAAACATCAACTAAGATTTACACTCATGTGCAATATGCAGGTGGGGAACAGGATCTCACCCACTAGCCCAGTGTGACCGGAGGAAAAAGCAGACAGAACACGGAAGGGAAGGTCTCGCCATTTCACAGCAGGCTAGTTTTGACACTTGTCACTCAAACATCTCCTCTCTATCCCGGCAAGCAAATCACATTTCAAAGATGCATTTGTTTGTTTGTTTGTTTGTTTGTTGCATTTATACACCACCATTCCCCCAAGGAGCTCAGAGTGGCACAAATGGTTCTCCCACTCCTCATTTAACTCCCCACAACAACCCTGTGAGGTAGGTTAGGCTGAGAGGCGATGACTGGCCCAAGGTCACCTGCCGAGCTTCGTGGCCAAGTGGGGATTTGAACCCTGGTCTCCAAGGTACTGGTCCAATACTCCAACCACTATACCATTCCAGGCAGACAAAAAAAAATTAGGGTGCAAAGCAGGCCTGAGGGGAGGGTGTGTGGGTAATGAGGGGCATGGCCTGTGGAAGCATTCCCAAAGGCCTGATAGAGCATGTTTAGCCATGAAACATTGCATTGCAGGGGGTTGGACTAGATGACCCTGGGGCCCCTTCCAACTCCAAGATTCTATGATTCTATGAAAATATTCCCTGCTACTCTAGGCTGCATCAACAGAAGTACAGTGTCCAGATCAAGGGGACACTTATGAGGAACGGCTTAGGGAGCTGGGTATGTTTAGCCTGGAGAAGAGAAGGTTAAGGGGTGATATGATAGCCATGTTCAAATATATCAAAGGATGTCATATAGAGGAGGGTGAAAGCTTGTTTTCTGCTGCTCCAGAGAAGCGGACACGGGGCAATGGATTCAAACTACAAGAAAGAAGATTCCACCTAAACATTAGGAAGAACTTCCTGACAGTGAGAGCTGTTCGGCAGTGGAATTTGCTGCCAAGGAGTGTGGTGGAGTCTCCTTCTTTGGAGGTCTTTAAACAGAGGCTTGACAGCCATCTGTCAGGAATGCTTTGATGTTGTTTCCTGCTTGGCAGGGGGTTGGACTGGATGGCCCTTGTGGTCTCTTCCAACTCTATGATTCTATGATTCTATGATTCTAAGGGAACCACTCTATTCTGTCTTGGTCAGACCACACCTGGAGTACTGTGTCCAGTTCTGGGTACCACAATTTAAGAAGGATGTTGACAAGCTGGAAGGTGGGCAGAGGAGGGCGACCAAGATGGTGAAGGGTCTGCAAACCAGGCCTTATGAGGAACGGTTGAAGGAGCTGGGTATGTTTAGCCTGGGTAGGAGTAGACTGAGAGGAGATACAATAGCCATCTTCAATTATCTTGAAGGCTTCCACATGGAGGAGGGAGCAAGCTTGTTTTCTCCTGCTCGGGTGGGTAGGACTCGAAACAATGGTTTCAAGTTACAAGAAAGGAGATTCTGACTAAACAGCAGGAAGAACTTTTTGGCAGTCAAGAGCTGTTTGACAGTGGAATGGTCTCTCTCGGGAGGTTGTGGACTCTCCTTCCTTTGGTGGCTTTCAAGCAGAGGTTGGATGGCCATCTGTCATGGATGCTTCAGCTGAGACTCCTGCATTCCAACTCTACATTTCTATGATTCTATGGAGACTCAGCAATGGAGGGAAAGTTGAATACCCTTGTGCTAAAGGTAAAGGTAAAGGGTCCCCTGACTGTTAGGTCCAGTCGCACACGACTCTGGGGTTGCGGCGCCCATCTCGCTTTATTGGCCGAAGGAGCCGGCGTACAGCTTCCAGGTCATGTGGCCAGCATGACTAAGCCACTTCTGGCGAACCAGAGCAGCGCACGGAAACGCCGTTTACCTTCCCGCCGGAGCGGTACCTATTTATCTACTTGCACTTTGACGTGCTTTCGAACTGCTAGGTTGGCAGGAGCTGGAACTGAGCAACAGGAGCTCACCCCGTCGCGGGGATTCGAACCGCCGACCTTCTGATCGGCAAGCCCTAGGCTCTGCGGTTTAGACCACAGCGCCACCCGCATCCTTACCCTTGCATCAGGCTGCCATCAAATGCATGGGGCCAGGAGAACAGGTCCGCTGCTTCTTGACTTCCCCATCTGGGACGGTTTTGCAATGTGGGAGGGTTTCTTGGGGTTTCACCTTGTTTTCCGTCACTGCAGCAAACGTTGGTGTCTCCTCCGGAATTATGACTTGGGTCACTTCCACATTTGGAGGTGGGGGGAGGAGATGGGGGGAAGGTGCAGCGGGGCCAGGTTTTCCCCATAACTTGAGGGCTCAAAGCAATGGTTTGGTAGCAGAAGCAAACATGTCCGGCGACTGGGGAGATTACTCCGATTACGTAGAGGTACGTAACTCTCCCTCCGTCTAGCAACAGGGATAGCTCCCTGCTCTGCCAGCGTTTGGGGTTTTAAAAACTGGCCCTGCTCCTCTGCCTTTAAGCTAGGGTGAGCTGGTGGGGAGTTGAGAAAAAGGGCAAACCTCTTGTGCCTTTAATAGTGGTGAAGAAGAGGCAGGTATAGCTTGTTGCTCAGGGCACACCCTGTCAAAATCACCTCTTCTTCAACATGCCAATTAAAAGCACAGGAGCCCCTGTCCTGTTTGTCACTTGGCCACCTTTAAGAGCAGGCTGAGACACAACGTTAGCGATGTTCACATAGACGCACTCGCAGACGCCCGTTTACCTGGGGTTGCCTTGGAATAAGAAAGCTGTTTCCCAAATTATGAAGGGTTGCCAACTTTTTTTCGTCCAGGGCTCTTCTGCCTCTCACCGGTGAATTATATAGGCTGGAACCCATTCGTTCAGCACCTGCTTAAAGTCCTCCCTTATCAGTGGGACTTCAAGCATGGCTATTTTGGGTTGGATCGTGTGCCTTTGCTGCAGGGCGTGGGGCTTACCTTATCGGGGTTGGCTGACACATCAGCCCATGGTCAGACCTGGGTGTGGGGACAGGGGTGTCACACGTTAAATGGGGGGGTGGCGGCTTGGTGAGAACATGTGGAGTCCTCAAGGCAGCCTACCAAAAGGTTTTCCCACCGGCGACCCAAACTCTTTGACAGTTCCCCCCCCTCCATTCATTCATTATTAAATATGGTAAATAAACTCGAAGTTAAAATTTGGGGTGGGGGTGACAAAAAACAAACAAACCCCTCTTCTTTACATTCCGACTCAGAATTTTTATAACTGTCAAATCTGGCAAATAAATAAATAAATTCAATGTTTGAAATTTGGGAGGGTGACCAAAAAAAACTTCTTTACATTACAAGAACAGGGACTCACTGTCTGTGAAATAATAATAATAATAATAATAATAATAATAATAATAATAATGTTTAATGGAACAAAATTTGTTGGGACTGGGGAGGGCATGTAAAGCCTTTTGGTATCACAGTATCACGGGTCTAGGTGAGCAAATGTTGTTATTTTAATTAACATTTCATTTGTGTTATATATGTATGACGCAGTGGAGGGCTGGGCGGAGGCACCCAAACAACTTTTGGCATCTAGACCCCATAGTAGGGGACTCAGCTTTATTAAAAGCTGAAATAAAAACAGTGACACATTTTTTTGGTGGTGGTGGTGGGGGGAATGTTTTGAATGACCATGAAAACACCCTTTTTTGGTGGGGGGTGCCAGATGCAACCCACGGATTAGCTTCTTCTGCATTTGCCTCCAAACCTTTGAAAATAACGAAACCCAGTGGCTTTGTCCTGAATTCGAAAAACGTGCCGTGAATTTGTGTCGGAAGATGGACGGGCGAGTTGAATCCCCAGAGATTCCGCAGCTCACTGTCTCCCTCTCTCCTCCCTAGTACCCCACGGGCTACCCCGAAATCGACCCCGGCACGGCCCCCTGCACACAAGATGAGGTGGGCTCCTTTGCTCGTTATTTCGGCCCGGCGGTCCTCTCCGTGGCTTTTGTGGTGGGCTTGGTCGGCAACGGCCTCGTGCTGGCCATTTTGGGCCGGCGCCCTTGCCCTTGGCTCTTTGCGGACTGCTACCTCTTCCAGATGGCCGTCGCGGATCTGCTGCTCACCTTCACTCTCCCTTTCCGCGCCGCCCAGTTCAGCCAGGGCTGGGTGTTCGGCGAAGTCCCTTGCAAGCTCGTGGGAGCCATTTCCACCATGAACATCTACAGCACCGTCTTCCTCCTGATGTGCCTTAGCGTGGAACGCTACCTGGTCATCATCCACGCTGTGCAGCTCCACCACCTCGTGAAACTTCCCCACACCTACCTCCTCTCCGCCCTCGTGTGGATCGCCTGCTTCTGCCTGTCCGTGGTGGACCTGCATTTCCGCTCCGCGGCCTACGTGCCGCAGGCCGGGGCCGTCATCTGCCACCTGAGATTTGACGCCCGGCAAGCCGAGTCTTGGAGGCTGGGGCTGCGCTTGGTCTCCTTCCTCTTCGGCTTCTTCTTGCCTCTCCTGGTAATGGTCATTTGCTATTTCCGCGTCTTCCACCGCCTGCGCCGAGCCAGGATCTTCTGCAGGCACCAGGCTGTGCGTATCCTGCTTGTGGTTCTGGTGCTCTTCGTCCTCTGCTGGGGCCCCTTCCATGGATTCATCTTCACAGACAGCCTGCAGCGCCTAGGCCATGTGGCCCGAGACTGTGCCAGGGAGAAGATTCTGGATTTTGGGTTGCTTTTCACCGAGAGCATGGGCCTTGTCCACTGCTGCCTCAACCCCCTGGTGTATGCCCTCATGGGGGTCAAGTTCCGGAGAGAGCTCTCCAGGTTGTTCCATTGTCGGGACAGGGATGTGGAACGTCAGCGCAACAACTCCGACTGGGAATTCAGCCAAGCCACAGAGCACACCATCACCCGACCCATAGACTATTCCATCATGATGTGAGCATTAGGGGCGAGAGGAAGCCTTATTCAGAGCACCAGATCTCTTTCCCAAAGAACTGGAACCCTAGGAGAGAGAGAGAAACATCCCAGTTTGTTAAGTTGTTGTTTTGTCATTTAGTCGTGTCCGACTCTTCGTGACCCCATGGACCAGAGCACACCAGGCACTCCTGTCTACCACTGCCTCCCGCAGTTTGGTCAGACTCATGTTGGTAGCTTTGAGAACATTGTCCAACCATCTCGTCCTCTGTTGTCCCCATTCTCCCTGTGCCTTCCATCTTTCCCAACATCAGGGTCTTTTCCAGGGAGTCTTCTCTTCTCATGAGGTGGCCAAAATTATTGGAGCCTCAGCTTCAGGATCTGTCCTTCCAGTGAGCACTCAGGGCTGATTTCCTTGAGAATGGATAGGTTTGATCTTCTTGCAGTCCATGGGACTCTCAAGAGTCTCCTCCAGCACCATAATTCAAAAGCATCAGTTCTTCAGCGATCAGCGTTCTTTGTGGTCCAGCTCTCACTTCCATACATCACTATTGGGAAAACCATAGCTTTAACTATATGGACCTTTATCGGCAAGGTTTGTTAAGTATAGCAATTTAATTCACTGGAATTGTAAATGCTTGTTGTATACATTTACTTCGCGTCTAAATTGGATTGGTTCATAACGGAATTCTGGTGGTTCTCGTGTGATTGGCTAACGTTGGTCACATGGGAGGTATCCAATGAAGGGGAGACTCTTTTATGCGAAGCACGAGGACTGTGTGTTAGAATCCACTGTGAACACTGCTAAGTGGAATAGAGTGCCGGGGTGCTTCTATTTGAAAGAAAGAGAGCAACGCTGCGGGAGAAAGTAAAAGGGGGAAACTCTCATAGGAGCTGCAAAGCATGGCCCAACTGAGATACTGAAGGCTGGAAGTGTTGGGAAGGGAGGAAAACGCAGTTGTTTGGAAGTTAGAAGAAGACTGTAAGCCCATGCTTGGAGAAGCACGTGGCTGTAAATATTATGTTTTGATTCATCTATAAATTTAAGTTTCTGCAAGTAAAGTTTTTGAATGTTGAAGTCTGGGCATTGGTTTGATTTCCAAATAAGGGTGTCCGTTAGATATACGGTTTGAGCTTCTTAGCTGTGATTTCACTACTCTTGCTTCAACATGGTTATGGTGGAAATCAATATTTTGCATCATTCGTTGGTTTATATATTTATATAATATAGATAGATAGATGATAGATAGATAGATGATAGATAGATGATAGATAGATAGATAGATAGATAGATAGATAGATAGATAGATAGATAGATAGATGATAGAGATAGATAGATAGATAGATAGATAGATAGATAGATAGATAGATAGGTAAATAGATAGATAGATAGATAGATAGATAGATAGATAGATAGATGATAGAGATAGATGATAGATAGATAGATAGATAGATAGATAGATAGATAGATGATAGATAGATAGATAGATAGATAGATAGATAGATAGATAGATAGATTTAGATAGATGATAGATAGATGATATAGATCAGTGTTTTTCAACCTTTTTTGGGCAAAGGCACACTTGTTTCATGAAAAAAATCACGAGGCACACCACCATTAGAAAATGTTAAAAAATTTAACTCTGTGCCTATATTGACTATATATAAAGTAATTTTTCAATTTTTCCCACGGCACACCAGGCAACATCTCGGAACAGTGGTTGAAAAACACTGATATAGATAGATAGATGATAGATAGATAGATAGATAGATAGATGATAGATAGATCCCAGAGACAAAATCTAATTTCTTCAGACTGTCTCTTCCCCTCCTGCTGTGTCTTATCAGAGGTTGGGTGAAGAAAGGGAAAACCTCCCCCAATGTGGAAGGTTCCAGGCTTGCAACAGCTTCGAAGGTGGTTACAAAACACCAAGCATGCAACTGACATCACCCTCACAGGAATTACTGTAAAGATCATCTCCTGTCTTGGTCAGAGGAAGTCAGTTTTGCACACCCTCCTCATCCTGAGAAGCAGGTTTCGTCATCACCCTTCAAGGTGTTTGGTTTGCGGAGATATCTCTGAACCCTTAACTGCTGGTTGCCACTTCCCCCTCTCTCGTTGGCCTGCTCCTGTGCCTTTAAACACCACCCCAGAAACGTAGGGATGCAGCGGGTGAAGAAGCCTCTCCCCACCAGGCTTGTCTTGTAGGAGAAGCTTCAGCTACCAAATGCCATGTGTCTACCGTGACAGCTTGAGCAACAAGGATTGCACACCTGCTACTGTTGGTCTTGCCTTGGTAATGGACTGGATGAGAGCCAACAAACGGAAGCTCAATCCAGATAAGACTCAGGCACTGTTAGTGGGTGGTTCCCTAGACCAGAAAACGGGGAGGTCGTCTGCTCAGTGGCCCAGAGTGCCTTCCATCAGCTTCAGCTGGTGGGCAAGCTGTACCCCTATCTGGACAGGGACAGCCTAACTACTGTTGTCTATGCTTTGGTAACCTTAGGGTTAGATTGCTGCAATGCGTTATACCTAGGGCTGCCTCTGAAGATGGTTTGGAAACTTCAGCTAGTGCAGAATTCAGCGGCCAGGTTGCTCAACGGGGCAAGATGGTTTCAGCATACGACACCGATCCTGGTCCGACTGCACTGTCTGCCAATTAGTTTCCGGGCCCAATTCAAAGTGCTGGTTTTGACCTATAAAGCCTTAAACAGCTCAGGACCACAATACCTCAAGGATTGCCTCTTCCCATATGAACCTACCCAGACCCTGAGATCATCTTCAGAGACCCTCCTTTGTGTGCCTCCTCCTCCTCAAGAGGTCCAGAGGGTGGCAACACGAGAACAGGGCCTTCTCTGCAGTGGCTCCCTGTTTGTTGAATGCTCTCCCCAGGGAAGTTTGCCTGGCACCTTCATTATATACACCTTTAGGCGCCAGGCAAAAACATTCCTTTTTAACCAGGCCTTGGGTTGATATGTTTGATGTCCCACACCCTTTTAAAATGTGGCTCTTTTCAGGTGTGTGTGTGTGTGTGTGTGTGTGTTATTGGGTGATTGTTTTTATTCTGATTGTATATGTTGCGATTTTTTCTGTGAACCGCCCTGAGACCTGCGGGTATAGGGGAGTATATAAACTCAATTAAAAAATAACCTGTCCAGAACCAAACCCAACAGATGGGGTGGCCAATTGCACACCACCCAAAGAGGACACTGATGTGTGTGCAAGTTGCATTTCAGTTATTTATATATATGGATGCAAATTTAGAAATTATAATTGAGGCAGAAATGCATTACAGAACCATAGAATCGTAGAGGGACCCCAATAGTCATCTAGTCTAACCCCCTGCAATGCAGGAACCTCAACTAAAGCATCCATGACTTTAAAACCTCCAGGGAAGGAGAGCCTACCACCTTCCGAGGGAGTCCCCTGACTTTCTCTCCTTTTTGGGGTTCTTTGCCTTTAAACCAGTGTGGTGTGGTGGTTAAGAGGGGTAGACTCGTAATCTGGTGAACCGGGTTCGCGTCTCCACTCCTCCACATGCAGCTGCTGGGTGACCTTGGGCTAGTCACACTTCTCTGAAGTCTCTCAGCCCCACTCACCTCACAGAGTGTTTGTTGTGGGGAAGGAAGGGAAAAGGAGATTGTTAGTCGCTTTGAGACTCCTTCGGGTAGTGATAAAGCGGGATATCAAATCCAAACTCTTCTTCTTCTCTTCTAAACCAGCCATGGGCCATGCAGTCCTTCAAACAGAGGACACCCTCAGATAGAGGATCATGCTCTGTTAAGTGACTACCCTGCCACAAGAAAGTATTGCCTCCTCCCCATTCCCTCCACACCATAGCTGTTTGAATTCTAAAATATGGGACTTTATAATCTTGTTAGGAAAAGCATTATTTCCCACCCACCTGTACTTTTGGTGCGGGGTCAAAAAAGCAAGCCCCAGTGTACAGCCCCCGACAAAATGTCAGTATATATTTTTGCAACGTGGTTTTGTTCTGCCTGTTCCCGATGCATCTGGAACCTCTTAAATTCCTGAGACCAAGGAGCAGGTTTTCATCTACGTGTGGAGAAAACCAGGTGCCCTTTTGAAAGAAGATGGCAGCCCGGAAATCTCAAAACTGCATCGTTCGTTGTGTGTTGTTGTCTCTTAGAATTGACGTGCTGCGCTGGGTTCAAGACTGAGTACCGTAATAAGTAAACCTGACAATGAGGTGGGGTGCCCGTACTATGTTTTATTTTTAAACACAGCGATGTAGTGCCAACTCCTCCTAGTCTTTCCTGCTTTCTGATCTTCTCACCAAGTCCATTTCAGTTTTCTACCTGCTGAAGACTTCTCCCAGCTTTAAATCTTGGGAACTTTAGTTCTGTGATTTGCCTAAGAACTACAGCTCCAAAGAAAGCACACTTTAAGAGATTCTTAGTGCACTCACAAAACTACAATTCCCAATGACTGGGCGCCACAGTTTTGGGGGGGCACCAGCTTTCACACTTTTACGCAGGTGGTTTGTTTTGCTGCGGGGAAGATAATCAGATGTGGCCTTTTTCATAGATGAGGAACCCCCTTTTCCTTGAAGAAAACCCTCAAGTATCTCATTCGTTGGCAAGCACCTCTTGGATCCAGGAGTGGTAGTTGCACACTGTAGTGTACACGCCAGGTTTGTTTTTCTGGGCACATCCGGCACCCCAGGACACAACGCCGGTCAGTTTTCCATTACACACCAGAGGTCCACCAGAGTCCCCCTGCAGCCAACAGCAGACAAACAAAACATGACTGTCTGAACTAGAATAAGGGGAGAAACTGAGCCACACAAGAACATACACCCCCTCTCTCCTTAATCCTTCCCTCCATAGGAATCAATCACATTTCCCCACAAAATATTAGTTATTTGTGTAACCGAAGCTGTTACAAAAAATAAAATACATAAAACGGAATAAAATAATGTTACACGCTTAAGATAATTATTGAAGCTGGACACTATGTCAGATAAGAGTTTGCTCCCCTAAAGGATTTAACTTGTCATCCGTACAAACTTTTGTTCTTAAAATTACTGCTCTGAAGGCAAGGCAGGCCACAAGAATGAGAGATGAATCTGTCGATTTTGGTTTCTCTCACTTTCTCACTTCTCCAATCCTAAATTGAGCTTTCAACGTTTCAGAAGCAATTTGTAATAATAATAATAATAATAATAATAATAATAATAATAATAATAAATCCTCATGAAAATTGGTGAGCATTTTAGCGCAAATTTCTCCTAATGTACGTTTGTTTGCAGCTCTGACAAATATGCACACTTTTTGCAAGCAATTTCCCCATATATAATGCTATTTTCAATGCTGTTTTCACCAAAGCATGCCTATTAATAGATACTTCGTGTGCATTTTTGTTTGGACAAGTGCAGCACAAAATTCAGAGAAGTGCGAACTTCGAAGGATAATTGCATTACGGTTCACGTATTGCTTTGAAAGGCACGGATTAAGTAGTTTCTCATGAAAACGCAATGAAAATCAAATTTCTCCCCCATCCCTAGTAGGAACTGAGGACCTGTCTGAGCTGTTTTACACATTATGCAGCCTGAAAGGGCTAGGCTTGTGGGCCGTACCACTTCAGATTGCAGTGGGGATCGTCATATTTTTGGAACGATCCTCTCCTTGCATATAGAAAGCTGACATGGGTGGGAGAGCAACACTAACCCTTTCTCCCTGATGAGCTAATTTACTACTTTCAAGGAATGGATCAAGAAGTGATTCCCCCCCCCCCAAAAAAAACCATACTCTTTCCACCTTAATTGTGAAGTAATATGAACCCAAATTCTGCCACCCCAGTTTGCATCTCCAGCCTGGTCTACACATACATTTTTGATGCAGCAGACTGAACTGTGCCACTTGTGGCTACAGGAGCACGGTCAGAATTTTTAACCCACAGAGAGGTATCAAATCCTAGCAACAAGAAGATTGGCACTGCAGTGAGCAAATTAAGTCGGGGCATTCCACCCTGACCTGCTTTCCTTTCAAATTGCAAGGAGGAGCACCGTTCCTCATATTTCCAGTCAGGGGCGTTCCTAGCCCCATGGCTGCCCGGGGCGGGAAGCCAAGAGGCACCTCTGGGGGCGGGGCATCGCGTCGCGCGCATGCGTCATGACGTCATGACGCACGCACACGCGGTGACTCCCTACCCCCGGGGGATGCCGGGCGGGGGCTTCGGGAGCCTTTGCGGGCTGCAGATAGTCCCGAAGCCGCTGCTGTAGCACAAAGGGGTGCCAGGCAGCGGCTTCGGGACTATCTGCAGCCTGTAGAGACTCCTGAAGCCGCTGCCCGGACCCCTCGGGGGAGCACAAGTGGGGCAGGGAGAGGGGCAGGTCAGCGAAGATGGGTGTCACCCCTCCTTGCTGGCCCGCCCCTCTCCTTGCCCCGGCTCCGCAAGCCAGCCAGCGGCGCAAAAAGCCGCTGGAGGGCGGGAGCTATATTCGGCGCTGCCGGGGCAGAGCCGCAGGGGCGGCCAGAGAGGGGGGTGACACCCTGCCTCGCTGGCGGCCCCTGCAGCTCCACCCCGGCAGCACCAAAAATAGCCTTTAAAAAAATCCGGGGGGGCAGGGCCACCGCCCAAAGTGTCATCCCTAGCAGGCCGGTGCCCGGGGCGGGCCGTCCCCCGCCCCCCCTTGCTACACCCCTGTTTCCAGTGTTCCGGCATGAGGGCTGTTGTTCAGGAAGTCAAAATGAAATCTGAGATTTGTGGAAATAGGGGGACAGCCCACTAAAAGCCCAGCGAGGACAGAACATGCTCAGCGTCCACAGAGTGCTGACTGGCTATTGACGGGAAAGTGGAAAAACCAGCCAGGAAGGGGATGGAAGGGAGTATCATGATTCAGGGCAAGGCTAGGTGGCTGGCTGGGTTTACCGCAGCACTCTGAGTGGCCCCATTTTTCTGCGGGTCCTGCCTATTTAACAGAAAACAGTACGATTACCTCCACCTTACCCGGCATTCGTATTTGCGGCATTTCTGACAGGCAGTGCCGGATTTACGTATAAGCGAAACAAGCTATAGCTTAGGGCCCCACTCTCTTGGGGCCCTCCCAAAAAAATTAAAGGGGAAAAAAGAGACCTGGATGTACATTTCCAAAATATAAGATAAAAAACAAATAAAATAAAACCTACATCCAGCAACAGTGTTTTGTGTTGTATAGGCTCCTATTTGTGATGGGCAAATGGCTTTAGATACCTGTTAGGTCCATAAATTACCATATAGGATATATTCAACAACAACAAAAAAACAGTGACAATTTGTTGTTGACAGCTGGACATATAAAGGGCCCCATTACCTGATCCAGTAGCTTAGGGCCTCATCAAACCTAAATCCAGCCCTGCTGACAGGGCTTCTCCTTTTCCCTCTTCCAACCCGCCCAGTTCAAGAAATTCAGTTTCGCTCTTACCTGGCAAGAGTCTTTGCCGCCCTCTATGTAGCCAGCACAAAACATGTTGTTAGTGATGCGGCCAGGATAGGAAGTACGGCAGGCAGAGGAGGACAGAATCGGCAACTTCAGGCATTGCAGTTTGTCTGGGTATTTGACTGCGGGAAGAACAAAGGTGCGCCTCAGTTAGGGATGGTGTGAATCTGACCTGTTCGGCTCCCTGGCAGTAAGTTCAGCTCTCCACAATTCCACGCCGGTTTGCCACAGTTATTATTTTGTAAAGAAGGGTTTCGGGGCAACATTGTGAGGGATAAACGCCGTACCTCCGGAAGTCCGAGTGTTCCCCCAGCCTGAGACGAGGCAGTCCTCTCCTGCGCTGGGGCAGCTTGGGGAAATGTCAATGGGCTGGACAAAGGCGTTGAAAGTGACGGGCTGCGAGAGTTTGATCAACATGAAATCGTTGTCCGTGGTGCGCGCATCGTACCCAGGGTAGCGGATAGCTTTCTCCACCTGGATGTGCTGTTCAGTACCTTCCTCCTGGCTGGTGTCATGCTCCCCAAGGTGGGCCATGAGGGTTCGGGGGCTGGAGAGAGAGAGAAAGAGAGAGAGAGAGAGAGAAACCTCAGTGTGAACTCAGAGTGACTCACAGTAAACCTTCTCGAGAGCAAAGAAGGACAAAGCCAGAAGCAGGCAGGCAGGTTGTGATTTTAACCCGGCCTCAACCTGTGCTCCATCCAGAACCTGTCTTTTTAAAATCACGGCTCAAAATCACGCCATCAAAAATATGCAAGAGAGCAAAAACAACAAAGCCTGTGCAGAATGCCTTTCCTGCGCCACTACTTCATACCTGCAAAGTGCTCCAGGGAAAATGGGCACCCTAGTTTTTTTCGTGCAAAATCGCGGCAGCCATTTTGGGGCACATGATCTGGTGCTGTCTTGCCTCCTCAAAAGTGTGGGTCGTGCGACTCACCCAAGAAGACGGGCATCCTGGTTTTGAGTCTCCAAATATTGGATGGTATGCTACTGAACTATGGTCTAAAGATGACAAGAGGCTATTTTGTATGGTTTGTTTATATGCTCCAAATCTTCCACTAACCTTTTTTTGTGACCCCTCAAAGTCTTTACACCAGGGATGTGGAACTTCAAGCCCAGGGGCTGGCTATGGCCTCCAGTCTCTCTATCTGGCCCTCAGAACTCTCCCTCCATCGCCCTGCTTCTCACACTGTGTTTTTGCCTGACCAGGTGTCTTTGAACTCACTTAATGCCTCTTTTATGGATGGAGAACATAGAAGGGTGTTTCAGTGGGTGTGGAAATTAGCCTACTATACAAAGGAAAAAATGTATATCCATGGCTGTGTCCACATTTGCCTCTGGCTCCGCCCACCACTGTCATGTGGCCCTCTGAAGGTTGCGCAGAAAGCAATGTGGCCCTCAGGCTGTAAAAGTTCCTCAGCTTACATATTAGCTGAATCATGATCAGGACAGGCCTACATAGGCCCAATGCTTTTTTCCAGCTGCCATTGTTAATATTTCTGCTCCATCCAGTGCTGTCTCCTCTCACCCTTCCCTCCTGCCTCAGTTTCCTGTGGCAAGAGGGAAGATGTAGTTTCATTTCATTTATTTTTATTTTTCAAAAAGGAGAGCGACAGCTGGAGCAGACCCACAGGTGGCTGCTAGAAATAGGTATTGACTTAATCTGCAACCGTAAACACAAGTCAGATTTGCCCAAGTTCTTTATAACTTGTGAGGGGACCTGTTAAGGGAGAGATTTAAGAGGCCAATGGAACGTATAGATGGATTGATTTTAAAGATCTGCAGCTAAAACTTTCTGCAAGTCCAAATAACCAACCCCCGCCGTTGCAATGAAGACAAGGAGGGTTTGTATAATAATAATAATAATAATAATAATAATAATAATAATAATAATAATAATAATTTGTATTATAAAATTTATAAAATTATAAACGGTGTGCAAAAAGTGGATAGAGAAAGGTTTTCCTCTCTGAACGCAACAGGACTTGTGGATATCCATGAACCTGAATATTGTTAGATTCAGTCAGCAGAGTTAAAATGAAGCGCTTCTTTGCTACGGTGGAACTCTCTGCCACAGGAGGCAGTGAGGCCACCAGCTTGGATGGCAAAGGAGACTGGACCAATTGATGGAGGAGAAGGCTTTCAGGGGCTACTAGCCAGGATGACTCTGCTCCACGTCCACAGACAGAGGCAGTCATGGTTCTGCAACACCAGCTGCTGGAAACTGCAGGAGGGGAAAGTGCTCTTGTGGTTAGGTCCTGCTCGAGGGTTTCTCATGGGCATTTGCACGACCAATGTGAGAACAAGATGCTGGACTAGATGGGCCATTGGCCTGATCCAGCGGGCTCTTCCTGCGTTCTCTTTTTGTGCCAGCTCTGCTCTCAAAACCTTCTCAACTGCAGCCTCGACCTGCAGGCAAAGCTTTTGCCTAGCTAAGCTGAGAGGCAAAGCAGAGTGAGGAACGTGGCCTGCTTAGTTTAAGACACAGGCGCGGAGCTGGTAAGAAAACGTGGCCGCCCAGGTTTCGACGACTGGGTAAACGAGGGAATTTGGACAGTTAAAACGCCGGGAAATAAAATCAAGTCTTTAAAAGACAACCGGGCAACTGATGGCTGTGGCTTTACATAAGGCGTTCCATAGTAAAGGAACAACAGCATAAAATATCTGTTTCGGGGTTACTACCCTATAGGGTGTGGTGCCACAAGTAGAATTTCAGGAGACATAGTCCCAAATTGTTCCAGGCTTGATACATTAGCAACTAAACTGTGAACATGCCCCAATACCTGACCAACAGTCAGTGCTGTTCCTTCAGCACAGGTGGAAGACATGCATGTGTTCAGGTAATACCTGGCCGCAGCAATTTCTCACCACCTGCAGCTTCCAGACTAATCCCAAGGGAAGCCCCAGCCTGAGTGAATTGCAGTAGCTCAGTTTTGAGGTTACCAACACATGAGTAAAGCCATTTCCCGTCCCCGGGGAGATGACGTTGCAGGCTGGGAGCAAGCCCTCCCCACGTGCATGGGGCGGGATAGCCCCTGCGCCATCGGTTGGTCCTCGGCCGCGTCAACCCAAGGCTGTCCAATCAGGACGGTCTGGGGGCATGGCGTGGGTGATTTAAACTGCCCACGGCCGAGGACATGTTCCTTTCCCCCCTGCTCAGACAGTTCTCCCACCCCCCACTCCCTTAGGTTAGGCTCTTTATTTCCTGACCTTGCTATGGATTTCGTTTGGTCGCCTGTTTTTTAACAGGGGCCTTGTAGGAATTTTTTTTTCCACTTGGCAAATTGGTACCGGCCGTTTGGTTTTTTTGCCTACCTCGTAGCAATTCGCCACAACTTTGTAAGGTTTGGCGGTTAGGCATTGGAGTATTTGGTTGAAGGTGAGGGGGGGGGTAGTGGCCATCACCTACCCCTCCTATTTCAAGGATATTCCGTTAAAGGAATCCGAGGGGCATGGTCTTGTCCGAAGCCCCAGACGGGGGGCTAGGGCCATGGCACAACCCCTAGCGGTGACCCTGGGGGAGTCCTAGTTGATGTGCATCAGCAGGGCTCCCCCTTCTGGTGGTTAACCCTTCCAAGACTCCTGCAGACGGGCAGGAGTCAGATATAGTTGTGTGGTTTCCAATGCCTAAGCCAATACCACTCACATTCTGTAACCAATAAAGTTGTGGCCTTTTTACCCATTAACCTAAAACACTTGTTTCATGTGTCTTTATTCCACTTCCTGGGAGGGTTTGGGACCTTGCCACGCGAACAGCAGCTCATCTCCTCCTGCCAAACCCTTCCTGCACCGAGGAGTCTGCAATACAGCCATGCTTGCTCCGTATAAACCCATCGATCCTACACATTGAACTCACGTTTTGTAGCAGTGCGCAGCTGAGATGACCCAGCGGTCATTGATGAGGGAGCCGCCACACCACCGGTAACCAGCACCGTAGGTTAAGAAGACTTGCCAAGGCTGGGAGTGAGCCGGACACTCGTACCCTGCGATGATCTTATCGTCGTCATCGTAGCCGTTCAGCGGTGTAGCTGCTGCAGGAAGACAAACAAGCGTACACCGTCAGTGGAGATTGGGGTTTGCCTGTTCCTCCCCCTGGCAGGGGTTCCTGCGCCTTAACACAAATGGCAGGCCTTTGTGGAGCCCAGCAGGGTCTTGAGAAGCCTTCGGATTTTAGTAGTTGTCTGGGACTGGGAAGGCAGATGGGTTTCTCAAGCAACGGGCAGGTGATAGCACATGGCGAGTGTGCAATGTTTCGCATGCCCCCTGGAAAATCCCGGACGTCCCGTTTGTTATCGCGAGTGAACGGCGGTCATTTTGGTTGCCGTGATCTCGCATGATTTATTGTCGCAATTCCCTCCCTCGCCACATGCACGCTTTTTCGGGGCTGTCTTCTTGCATGGTACCCCAACACACACGTTTGTGAGCACGGTGCCTGAGAAAAACACCACATTTGGGGGTGGGGGTCCATGATGTGAAATTGTGTGAGATTGCAGCGACCAAAATGACCGCCATGCTCTAGCAGTGAAAAAACGGGAAGATGTTGTCTCGGAAGATGAAACAAAATAAAAATAGAAAAAAAATTCCTTCCAGTAGCACCTTAGAGACCAACTAAGCTTGTTCTTGGTATGAGCTTTCGTGTGCATGCACACTTCTTCAGATACACTGAAACAGAAGTCACCAGACCCTTATATATAGTGAGAGGGTGGGGAGGGGTATTACTCAGAAGGGTGGTGGGAATGGATGATTGGCAACATCGCCTCAGATGTTAGGAAGTGGCTTGGACTAGATGACACTTGGGATCCCTTCCAACTCTATGATGCTAAGCTTCAGGAGAGAGAGAGAGAGAGAGAGAGAGAGAGAGAGAGAGAGAGAGAGAGAGAGATCTTACCTGCCGCACCCAGGAGAACCGCCAACAGGAAAATCGCCATTGTGTCACAACGAGACAGAACGGTGGTCACCCTGGATCCTTTATATTTTAGCCCTTGCCTCCCCTTATCTCACAGCTGCTCAGCTGACAGGCCAAAAATAGAAAGAACAGCCCCCACTATCTACGTTTTGAGGGAAATAGTTGTCGGTTCCACCTGACACATTCCCTGGATGGGAATTTGAAAATAACCCAGAACGGCGCACCCTGTTCTAAAAGTGCTCAAGGTAACGTAGCCCTTAAAGCGAAGGGAAGTTTCTTCCTCCTCCTTCCTGACAGTCCGTTCTCAGCATTGAGGCTTCCATGGACTATTTGCCTTCTCTCTCATAAGTCGCTATTCGGATTTTTGAGACATAAGGGTGCAAAATGGCAGCCACAGCTGGGCCGAGCAATCCAAACGATAGGCACCTGAGGCAAATGGAGCTTCGGATCCAGGAGATGTTGGGTTCTCCTGGCTAAACTGGGTCTGTGCTGGTGTAAATTCAGCTGGCTTAAACCCCTCAGATGGGGTTTTGCACCAATTCCAAACCACCCTCACTTCAGCCATGTGGACCTAGTAACGTGTGAAAGAGGGCTGGGAAACTGTGGCGCTCCAGATGTTGATGGACTCAGGAGTGCCAGCTTGGCCCCACAACTGTGGCCTTGGGGCCGGAATCTGTGGGTGCCCAGCCCCTCCTTGGGGAATTTTGTGGGTGCTCAGGCACCCAGGGCCCCAAGGAGCTGGCATCTATGGATGGACTCATCTGTCACCTGGGAGATGGAACAAACTTGTTTTCGCCTGCTCTGGGAGTCCACGTCATCTTTTCTGCCACACACAACACTTCACTCCAATTGTGATGGTGAACAGGCCGGCCGATGTGAGCAAACAAAGCTATTCGCAGTCAGCTGCTGGCCTTGAATGTTGCTCCATGATCAATGAGCCTCGCTCAGCCAAGACACCTCACTTCCCCCCCCCCCCCCGAGGGTTGGACTGCCCTGCCATGACTTTTAATAAGTACAGATTTTTGTCCCCATGCCAAAGAAACGGAAGGGGTCAAGTTTACTCCGACCGCAATTAAATTACTAGCGCTTAATGGGTTGCTAATTTCGCGGAAGGACAGCTTGACTGGCAACCCTGGCGTGGAAACACAAGGACAAGCTTGTTTGCCAGCAGGTGACGGTCTGTGCTTGGCAGGTGAAGTTTCTGCACCTTGCCAAGTTAAACACACTTCAAAGGCAGCTGTCTGGAAAAGATATGTACCCTCAGGGCAGGGGCGAATTTCCGAGGGGGTCAGGGAACAAATAGTATTTGGCTGCAAGCTGTAAGATATCCCAACGGCACTCTCACACACACATGCCATGTTTGAAAAGCTGGTTTAAAATTATTTCTTGAATGCTGGTGCCATAATAGGTAAGAATTAAAAAATATGCACCGGTGTGAAAGTGTTCAGTGCAAATGTGTATGAGTTCACGTGGGTGTGTATTGCTTACAAAAGTGTGTGCTTCTTCACACAGCGCATAACTATGGGAACTCACACCCGCAGGAGGCTGTGAGGGTCACCAGCATGGGTGGCTTTTTTAAAAAAAGGATTGTTGGACAAATTGATGGGGGAGAAAGATATTGATGGCTTCTAGCGGTGATGGATCCGCTCTGCTTCCATGGCTTCTGAATACCAGTACAGGAGGGGAGAAATGCTCCTGCGCTCAGATCCTTTTTGTGGGTTTCCCATGGGCATCTGGTTGGCCGCTGTGAGAACAGGGTGCTGGACTAAATGGGCCACTGTGCTGATCCAGACGGGATCTTCTTCTGTTCTCGTGTTCTTATGAGGTGGTCCCACTCGTCCACACTCAGCACCCCTGTCCACAAGTTCCCTGTGAAGAGGGATTGACTGTTAAACCACTCTGGGAATTGTAGCCAGTGTGGTGTAGTGGTTAAGAGCGGTGGACTCATAATCTGGTGAATCAGGTTCGCTTCCCCGCTCCTCCACATGAAGCTGCTGGGTGACCTTGTGCTAGTCACACTTCTCTGAAGTCTCTCAGCCCCACTCACCTCACAGAGTGTATGTTGTGGGGGAGGAAGAGAAATGAGATTGTTAGCCGCTTTGAGACTCCTTCGGGTAGTGATAAGGCGGGATATCAAATCCAAACTCCTCCTCCTCCTCCTCCTCCTCCTCCTCTTCTTCTTCTTCTTCTTCCTCCTCCTCCTCTGTAACGGGGAATAGCGGCCCCCACAACAACGCTCTGCACCCTTAACAAACTACAGTTCCCAGAATTCCTTCAAGGAAGCAACGACTGCTTAAGGAGGTGTCATATTTTAATGACAAGGGATGCATGTGGCCTTAGGTCCTGGTTGCCTCAAGGACAAGCTGAAGCTTTATTTCCCACCTCAGTCACTGAGATCATCGGCAGGAGTGCCACTGGTTGTTCCCTGAGCTGGCAAGGCTCATTTGACCAAAGAAGAAGAAGAACCTTTATTATCATTGGCTCACTGCTGTGAAATTCTCTGGCAATAGAGAAAGCAGATAACTTCCATTTCCTGAAAAAAATTCTATTCTTCCAGGCCTATGCAGTCAATAAAGAAGGCATCTTTCCACAACAGTTAGCTGATTACCAGTTTTAACTTGGTGTATGTTTATTATTATTATTATTATTATTATTATTATTATTATTATTATGGTTTATGTAAAATTTGTTGTAATCTGCTTTGTCTTTTTTTGGTTTATTTTTTTTACAAATAGTTGTTTATAAATATATTCATTTTGAAAAGAAAAAGAATTAAAGAAGTCTTGGGTGTACCAGATGATGGTTTTATTATTTGCAGGGCTGAGTGACCTGAGGCCAAGCTTTAATAAAAACCATTTTAAGCCGCTCTGACACCAGAGACTAGCAGCTTGTTCATACAGTAATTGGTAAATTTTGAGGGGCAGGAACTTTTCATGAAATCTTCAGAACAGATTATGGGGAACCTCCAGCTCTTGGGCCAAATTAGGCCTGATAGGAATCTTCATATATTTTTCAGGGTGATTGACAAAAGGGCAACCCCACCCGTCTGTCAGCGTGGCCTGTGGAGGAGCTCAGGATTCAGCCCGCCTAGATCCTGCATTGGATTCTTATCTCATTATACATAACAAAGCCATCTTTAGCCATCTCACCCCTTGCCTTTCCCTGCAAGACTAATTGCAGCCGTTTAGAGTCGTCAACAGGTTTTCCACACTTATCAGCCTATCACCCATTCCCACCACCCTTCTGAGTAATACCCCTCCCCACTCCCCCACTATATTTAAGGATCTGGTGACTTCTGTTTCAGTGTATCTGAAGAAGTGTGCATGCACACGAAAGCTCATACCAGGAACAAACTCAGTTGGTCTCTAAGGTGCTACTAGAAAGAATTTTCGATTTTGTTTTGACTATGGCAGACCAACACGGCTACCCACCTGTAACTGGAACTCTGGAAGATATCCTCATTCTTGCTGTGAAAATAGTCCCAGAATTCTGTTTCCTTGTACTCCCCTTGTACTACACCACTGCAAATTTGTCTCCTAAGCAAACAGGGTGGAGATTAAACAGAAAGCCACATGTATTAGTGTATGCCATGCTACTGGACCATCGTAGGATGTTTCAAAGCTCCCCACAATGGCAAAACCAAGAAGCCACACTCTCCAATTTCTTAGGTTTTTAACCACATATTATTTCACTTGTGCGATTTTCTCCAAGCCCTGGAGGTGGCGCTAGGCAGCAGGACATGTTCAACTGAAGCAACGGAAGCCTCATCGGTGATGATGCAAACATACCCACTGTGGTTTTAACCCAGTGTCAGGATCTGGGAAGGTCCCCCAAAGAATCACAGCTAAATATCTGTGACAGATGGCCCTCTAAGCTCTGCTTAAAAACCTCCAGGGAAGGAGAGTCCACCGCCGATCAGCTCTTGCCACCACAAAGTTCTTCCTGATGTTTAGTCGGAATCTCCTTTCTTGTAAACTTGAAGCCATTGGTTCGGGTCCTAGCTTTGGGAGCTGCAGAAAACAAGCATGCTCCATCCTCAGTGTGGCGGCCCTTGAGATGTTTGAAGATGGCTTTGATACCTCCTCCCATTCTCCTCTTCTCCAGGCTAAACACACCCAACTCCCTCAACCGTTCCTCATACGGCTTTGTTTCCAAATGCCTTTACCATCTTGGCCACCCTCCTTTGCACACCTTGCACCTTGTCCGTATCCTCTTTAAATGGTGGCGCCCAGAACTGGACACAGGACTCCAGGTGTGGTTTGACCAAGGCAGAAGAGAGCGGAAGTATTACTTCCCTTGATCCGGACACTAGACTGCAGCCTAGAATAGCATTCGCCTTGTTTGCTGCTGCATCACTCTGTTGACTCATGTTCAGCTTGTGGTCTGCTAAGACCCCTAGATTCTTTTCACATGCAATGCAGGCGAGACAGATCCTCCCCCCCCCCAAAATACTATATTTGTGTGTCTGATGATTTCAAATGTAGAAACTTACATTTGTCCCTGTTGAAATGCATAGTCAGAATGCTGGGAATTCTAGCTCCCTCTGACCTCGTGATATCTGCCCAAAGTTCTTAAGGTGACAGAATGAGTGGCAGGGAGGGGAAGTTGGTGGGTGGCAGAAATTAAAGTCCGCTTGCATTTAAAGGAGAACTTACCTAACTTGTGCTTTCCGAAGCACTGCGCGAATCAAATCGTAACCATCCTTCGCGCACTTTCCTGAATTTTGCAGCGAGTCCTCGAACCAGGTAATGTGTACAAGGATGCAATACGCTGATGTTTGCAAAAAAAAAAAAAAGGAAAAAGCATGTGCTGGTGGAAAATAATGCACGCCAGAGATAGAGTTAGAAATTGTTATATCGTTATATTTTTAAGTAAGTGATAAGAGAAGGTAAGAATATTGTTGTTATTAGAAGTAGATTAGATATTGTTTAATTGGGAAGTTACTTAAGATATTTGCAAGGGACGCAGTAGGAGGAGACAGGAGGAAGTCCTATTAAGATGTGAGGAAAATATAGGTTGTTTAAAATAATAGCTTCTTTTGTTGTTGTTGTTGTAATGTTTTGTATGTTTTCTTTTTTAATGTTGTTTGTTTGAATTGTTTTTGTTGTTTTTTGATGTTTTGTTTAAAAAATTTCTAATAAATATTATTATTTTTTAAAAAAGGAAAATAATGCATGCCAAAATGGCTTCGCAAAAAAGGCGTCATTATTGTTTTGTCGTTGCAATTTATTGCGTGCCCATCGCACAAAATTGCATTCAAGAATGTGTCTGTTGGGATACATTCACAGTGAGAAGCGGGTGAATTTCCACGATGCCCTTTTAACATAAATAAATAGAATGCAAACTGATGTGGAAGTGTGGAGAACTCATCTAGAGACTGGAGAAAAATGAGGAGCTGAGAGAGAGAAAAAAAACCCCTGAAATGCCTCTCCTTGTTTTTTTAGGTCATCGGTTGAAATGTCAACACTTTCCTCCCTCCCAAAGAAAGAATGCGACTCACAAATGAGCACTTCAGCAGGAAAGGAGCTTTATTCATTTCCTAAGCATTGGAGCATCTTTACACGCAAAACGTATGAAAAAACGAAGGCTTCCCCGAGCCTCAGCGACTAGTCTCTGCAGAAGGGAGAAAGCTGGACGACATTAACTCTCACTTTGCATCAGGTGGTAAACTTGGTCGGAGAGTATGTCCGTGTAGGTCCTAATCTTTGACATGCTGCTTTCGTACAT
Source organism: Lacerta agilis (assembly GCF_009819535.1). Taxonomy (NCBI): domain Eukaryota; kingdom Metazoa; phylum Chordata; class Lepidosauria; order Squamata; family Lacertidae; genus Lacerta; species Lacerta agilis. The sequence goes on along the minus strand of NC_046319.1, from coordinate 75,495,657 downwards.
ATTTCTGGAAAAAGGATAAAGGAAAGAAGGGTTGAAGGTGGGTAGCCAGTGGCCACATCCACACCATATATATATTTAAAGCATAGTGACATCGCTTGAAACACTCACGGGGTCCCCTTTTCCAAAGAACTCTGGGAGATGTAGTTTGTTAAAAGTGCTGGGAGTTGATAGGAGACCCAGCCCCTGTTCCCCTCACAGAGCAATAATTTACAGTGTTCCCTAGGAAGAGGGATTGACTTGCGAAACCACTCTGTGAACTGTAGTTCTGGATGGGGAATAGCGGGCCTCCTAACAACTCTAGGCACCCTTAACAAACTACAGTTCCCAAGATTCTCTGGGGCAAGCCATGACGGTTTAAATTGGTATCATAGTTCTGCAAATACAGTGGTACCTCAAGTTAGAAACGCCTCAGGTTACAAACTCCGCTAACCTGGAAGAGTTACCTCGAGTTGAGATCTTTGCCCCAGGATGAGAACGGAAATCGTGTACCGGCGGTGCAGTGGCAGCAAGAGGCCCCATTAGCGAAAGCATGCCTCTAGTTAAGAAACCGTTTCAGGTTAAGAACGGACCTCCAGAATGAATAAAGTTCGTAACTAGAGGTACCACTGCATAGGTTCTGAACTCGGAGTGGACCCATTGAAATTAATAGATCTGAGTTAGTCATGTCCATCAGTTTCATGGAGTCTACTCTGAGTATGAGTAACACTGGCTACAACCAGAAATTATTGGAAAGCCTCCCTCCGCCCACCTCCTCTCTGGTTGTCCCCTGCCTTATCCTCACATTATTGGCTTTGTGACTTCCAGATTTTGGATTTTCTCTAGCCAGCCCTGGGCTGTGCTGGAAATTTGACTCCAGGCGCCTGTGACTTTCTCCTTAACTTGAGCGAACACTTCCGGCTCCTGGGCTTCTCGTTTCTGAACGCGAAAGCTGGAGACTTCTGCAAAAAAGGCGAACAGAAAAGGAAAAAAAGGTAAACTGCTAAGATTTTGGGGACCAATTGCTTTATTTATGGTTTGCGTTTCTCGGGTGATTGAAACGGTGACTTTTGTTTTGAAGTTATTGTTCAAAGAGAGACGTAAATTCATTAAGGGAAATGAAACCACGGTGTGTTCAGTTTGGGCCTTCCCTTATGACCAGGGCCAGTCCATGGCATTTTGCTGCCTGAGGCAGATGACAAGATGGCGCCTCCACCATTCTGTATACAGAGGGTGACTGGGCTGGCTGTGAAATCTTACTTTAAAGGCGGCATGTGGATAACATCTTCCCGCACACCTGAGGGCAGTACGCTAATTTAGGGGGTACCCTGTCAGAAATACCTCGGATTCACGTGGATTGCGAACTTGTCGTGTCTCCTTTAATTATGTGCCCAGGCGGAGACCACCCCCACCCCCCACCCCAAACCCAAGAGCCACCCGGAAGAAATGGAGGACTCATGCCAACGTGTTATGGGATTCAGTTGGCCACAACTTCATTTAAACTTTCAGATTTAGGACTTCCGGCGAGGTCGCTGCCGCGGGCGGTCGTGGGTCGTCTCGGCTCCGTCTTGGTCCGAGACGAACCAGTCCAGCCCGGGGGTTGGAGCCCCGCTACCGCTAAGCGGGGCTCCGGTGAGGCGCGGGAAGAGCGTCCCGCGCCTCGGGCTCCCCGGCAAGGCCCGCTAAGCTCTGCGCCCTTCCCTCGCTCCCCCTGTAAAGGGGGAGTGGGGGTGAAGGGAATGCGAGCTGGGCCATTAGGGGAAATGCCCCAACCGGGCGGAGAAGCGGCATGCACTGGCCGCGACGAGCGACAACGTTCTCCCTGCAGAAGTTAAAAGGATTTGAAGCCCGGCGATTGTGAGTACTTAATTGCACTAATTTGTGGACTTAACAACTTAATGACCCGGGAGATTACAGGCAAAGGAAGCCTGCCTCTTTCACTTCGGAGATAAGAAAATAACGCTTCACTGATAGACTGTTGCTACAATGATGGATACAAAGTTTTGACTTTTTGCTAAGTGAGACTATTGAGATTTCCCTTTGGGGAAGGAGGATGGAAAATATCTCCCTTTAAAATTGTGGTTCTTACGCCCCGGTTTCGGGAAAAATGGCGATGAAACTTTGAGATGGAGAGGAAAATTACTGGTATTAAGATGGAGGAACACTGAAATAGAAACTGAAATTCGATATCTATGCCCGTCTCCACCATGTTGGGCTTTGTCTTTGAACTTGTTTTGAACTCTGGACTAACAGAGGAGGAAAAGATCATTTTCCTGAATCTGGAACTACTTAATGAGAAATTGAGGGTCTTGAGTGTGGGCATGAAAAAAGATGTGTTGCCTACGGAGGAGACCTTCCAGGTGTTGGACTCTATTGAAGAAAGCCTTGGCAAAGAGCTGAAGGGGATGATAGACGAACTGTCTGAGATGGCATGGCGGCTTCGACAAGAACCGTCCCTTGGGGGTGGCAGACCCGGGACGGAGAAAATTGCTATATCCAACCCCCGAGGTGAGAGCTCGGGAGTGAGGGACCAAAAATTTAGATACCTACAGATGGAAGAAGAATACAATATTAAATTGGAGAAGCTGGAAGAAGATCGATTGTGTACCCGGATGCTCGAGGCAAGGATTGTTATGGACTTTGTTTGGATCTATGGACTTTTGAGAAAAAAGGACACTCTGAGAAGTGGTTCCAGTGCAAGGCGGAGAAAGATAGTGGACAGAGGGGGGATAGGGTGAAATGTATTAAGGGTAAAATATAATTGATTGGTTATGGAACTGAAATCAGGGGGTTAAGATACTAAGATCTTTTTGTTTTAAGAAGTAAGGGGATATTTGGAATTTTTTTTGTTATTAGCAGCAGTTTAATGGGAAAAAGAAGTTAGTTTTGATAAGATATAAGACTAAGATTTTAAGAATGTATTGTTATTAATTACTATGAAGTTCACAATTTGATATGATTTTGCTCAAGAGAAGAGGTAAGATATAATTGCAAATGGAAGACAAGAAGAAGTGAGATATAACCGTAATGTGAAAACAAGATTTTAAGAGATTTGTTTAGATTTTTGCTTTATAGAATTTAATTTTTTTTTTGAGAGATGAAGTTATTAAAATAGTTTTTGTATTTGGAACCGAAGCAGAAAAGGCAGGGGAAGTCACCGTAAAAGATTCGAAATAAGAATTTTTTTTATGAATTTGGATAAGGAAAAGAATCTTGTTATGTATATGTTTGTGTTAGTATTTGTTTTATATTAATGTGGGTGGGTGATGGTTTAGGTTGATGTGGGTGTGGGATTCTTTGTTCTGAAAAATACCAATAAATTCTTCATAAAAAAAAAATAAACTTTCAGATTTAGGAAGACCTTGGCTTAGGCATTGGGCGTGTATTCCTCCCAGTCCCCAGCCAGGGATCTGAAGAAGAAGAGGAGTTTGGACTTGGTATCCCGCCTTTCACTCCCCTTAAGGAGTCTCAAAGCGGCTAACAATCTCCTTTTCCCTTCCTCCCCCACAACAAACACTCTGTGAGGTGAGTGAGGCCGAGAGACTTGAGAGAAGTGTGACTAGCCCAAGGTCACCCAGCAGCTGCATGTGGAGGAGCGGAGACGCGAACCCAGTTCACCAGATTACAAGTCCACCGCTCTTAACCACTACACCATGCTGGCTCCCTGATTTGAGGCACATCAGGGTAATCATATCTGTCTGGGAAGTGGGCTGGCTCTGGAAGACATTTGTTTACGCAGGGTGCCCGCCCCCATTTCACCACAACACTGGGGAGTGCACTGACAACCTTTCAGCGTATGGCCAGTGACTCCCCTCCGACTCAGCCCCTTTAACAGGGAACCCTGGGATCGCCGCTGTGGGGGCGTGCATCACCACTTCAGGGCCAGATTTAGGTTTGATGAGGCCCTAAGCTACTGAAGGTAATGGGGCCCTTTACCAGCTGTCCTTTGTCAACAACAAATTGTCGTTGTTTTTTGTGTTTAATATATGCTATATGGTAATTTATGGACCTGATAGGTATCTCAAGCCATTTGCACATGTTGCCATGCAACCAGTCCATGCAGAATGTAGGCACCCTATATATAGAAATGAGCAAAACAGTGATATTTTAGAGAGCAGGCTAGCAGGCGGGGCCCATTACTTACATCATCGGAGCCTACAACAACACAAAACACTGTTGCTGTATGTAGGTTTTATTCTATTTGTTTTTTATCTTATATTTTGGAAATGTACATCCAGGGGTTTTTTCCCCTTTAATTTTTTTGGGGGGCCCAAGAGAGTGGGGCCCTAAGCTATAGCTTGTTTAGCTTATACGTAAATATGGCACTGCCACACCCACACCCCATTTAGTTGTGCCATCTGCCAAGGGGAAGGCAAAACCTGCCAATGCAGGGAAATTCCTTCCCGGTCCCTTAAGAGCAACCATCCTAAGACCGTAGCAGTGCCCGCAAACCCGTAAAAGAAGTAAACCTGTAATAAAAGAGCATTAAACAAAGGGAGGGGAGGGTGGGCGAAGCTCTGGAGCTGACTGTGCGCTCCCAGGTAGGCTCCGCCCCTTTCAACTGCACGAAGAGCTCCGCCTCCTTCCGCCACAGATAGGTTCACTTGGACTGAGGTTTGGAGGGAACCTCAAAGGGTTGTGACGTGGGGAGACGGACCAGGAACTTCTGCCGTTGTCACAGGGATTGGGGCGCCACGAGCAGCCACGCAAAGGGCTCCCTCCGGTTTTGATGGGACAGCGGTCATTCCACTGTGGCGTTCGCTTCCAGCTGCCGCTGCTGCCCTCTCTTCCGTAAATCTGGAGATTCCCCATGCAATCGGTGTAGTTCTCCGGATTTTCAAAGCCAAAGGAATCTCCGGATTTAAGAAGGAGGAGAAAGTGTGACATGGAGAAGGGGGGAGGAATTCAAGGAGATGCAAGGAATTGGCAATCCATATTAAGTCAAGGTATGGACGGGCCCATATCCCTCAATGGGGAGGAATGGCCAGGGGCCCTGGTAAAAGGTAAAGGGACCCCTGACCATTAGGTCCAGTCGCGGATGACTCTGGGGTTGCGGCGCTCATCTCGCTCTATAGGCCCAGGGAGCCGGCGTTTGTCTGCAGACAGCTTCCAGGCAGGGCCGTCTCGTCATACGGGCAGGGTGGCGTGGCGTGCCAGGGCGCCGGGCCCCCCAGGGGCGCCCCCGCGAGCCCGCCGGCATACTGGACGCCCCCTCCCCAACCCGCCCCCGTCCCCACGGGCGGGCGGGCGGGCGCTCGTGCGCTGGCGGGCGAGCTACAAGTCGGCCGCCCTCTGGAGCCCCAGCTGGAGCACTGGGAAGGGCGCGCAAAGCCCCACGCCGCTCCAGCACCACGCCCCTCATCCCCCGCTCGCCCACCCCCCCCTCCTGAGGGGCAGCCAGCGCGGGAGGGAGGCGGGCGGAGAGGAGGCACGCCGGGGCGCCAAGGGATCGTCGCGCCACGGCGGCCGATCCCTTTAAGACGGCCCTGCTTCCAGGTCATGTGGCCAGCGTGACTAAGCTGCTTCTGGCGAACCAGAGCAGCGCATGGAAACGTCATTTACCTTCCCACCAGAGTGGTACCTATTTATCTACTTGCACTTTGATGTGCTTTCGAACTGCTGGGTGGGCAGAAGCTGGGACCGAACAACGGGAGCTCACCCCATTGTGGGGATTCGAACCACCGACCTTCTGATCGGCAAGCCCTAGGCTCTATGGTTTAGACCACAGCGCCACCCACATCCCTAGGGGCTCTGGAGGAACAGCCAAAGAACTGCCATCATTGTCCCCCCCCCATCACCTGAGCATCTGCAGCCTGAGACAGTTGTCTCAGTATGCCTAATGGCAGCGTTGGTCCTTCTTACAAGAAGTAGCGATGTATGAGGTGCAAGCTTTTTACATTTAGATCGTCGGCAATATATAGTATTTCCATGAGGACTAGTGGCAAATTATAGCTTTACCAAAAGCTTAAAATGCACGTTTTTCACTTCCACGTGTCTCAGTTCAGCATGTCATTAATGCCAAAAGACACGTCTCACTCCAAAAAATGTTAATGTTTTCAAAACGAACCGTTCTCATGGTCAGATTCTGATTAAAGCTGCCACATTATATAGTTCAGAATATATGATAGTACTGTTGCCACCGACTCCTCCCCCCAGGCAACAATTCAACAGGTGCTAGTTGGGTGACCACCTGCAATTGAGGATGGGGCTCCTGTACCCTTAATTAGGGTTGCCATATGTAAGGATTTTGGGGTGCCCTGGTTTTTACTTTTTGAAATATGGCAACCCTCTACCTTAACTGTGCAAAAAATTCAGAAGTGCAGCTTATCCTGCAAAGAGAACCAAAAGGCTGAAGCAGTGACATTTCCACCTTCCACATAAATCTGCATTTTATCAGCTTAATGGGGTTTAAATGCACACAAACGGTAAAAAGTGCAGGGAGCTTTCGGATTCATTGCAACCCTTTGGGATGTACCCTGTTCGAGGGCCCTTTCGCCTGATCCTAGCTGCCTTTTACACTGCACATCGAAACATAAAACCATTCGTGATTTCCACTTTATCGGAGACCGAAACACAGTCGCCAACTGTTGTGCACACCACAAACATTTAACACACACTTTTTCGCCGCCCGCCAAAGCATCCTGGGAACAGCGCATCGTTAAACTATGGAATTCTGTCCCACAGGAAGCAGTGGTGGCTTTAAATGAGGATTGGACCAATTCATGGAGGTGAGAGGCTATCAGCGGCTACTGGCCAAAATAGCTATGCTCTGCCAGCTGCTGGGAGCCACAGGAGGAGAAATGCTCTTTTGTTCAGGTCTTGCTTGTGTGTTTGGCATCCGGATGGCCGCTGTGTGAACAGGATGCTGGACTAGGACGGGCCATTGGCAGCTTCGTATGTTCTTATGATTCACCCCTCACCGAGCTACGGTTCCCAGCAGCCTTAACAAACTACAAATCCCAGCAATTTGGGTGCGTGCGCTTTCAGTGTACAGACACCCACATACAGACATGCCTTCTCAAATCGGCAATCGGAGGAAACTTGCCTGAGCAGAATAGCACCAACAGGATCGACACGGCCACAAGTTTCAGATCCATTTTCACAACCGCTGCCTAGGATGTCAAAACACAAACATTCACTTTGGTAAACCGAGTTAGGAAACAGGCAAAGCTGAGCCCCTCGCGGGATATAGCTGGTTCTGCGGTTTCCCAGCCAAAATAAATCCTCCCCCCTGCAGCTCAGTCGGTTAAGTGCGAGACTCTTGATCTCAGGGTCATGAGTTTGAGCCCCACGTTGGGCAAAATAATCATACATTGCAGGGGGCTGGACTAGATGACCCTTGTGGTCCCTTCCAACTCTATGATTCTATTATTTTTATTTTACTTAAAAAAAGAGAGAGAGAGCCGGTGCTGGAACTAGACTGTGGAGATACATTTCAAATGCTATGAAGTTCACAGAATGACCCGGGGCCAATCACTGTTTCTCGGTGCAACCCACCTCACAGGGTCGTTGTGAGGATAAAGGAGTGGTGGTCGTGGATGAAGGGCAGGGCACAAGATGGCAATCGATATCTTATTCATCCCTATCCACTTACTGCGGAGTCCCTGGCGTTGCCGACCCAACGGCCATGATATGTGTTTGCTGAAACATTTTGAATCTCACAAATAAAACATTGCCAGATAAAACACAGTCCTTTCTCATCCTCTGTGCTAGGAGGGAGGTTTGCACTGTTCGGGGTTTTTAAGTTTAATTCAGCCAAATGAGCAGATTCATCACACACACAAAAACATTTTGCTTTTGTTGATGGAAGGCAAACAACTCTGGCAATAGAACAACACGGTTGGGAGACATTTTTCTACCCTGCAGTATTGATTGATTGATTGATTGATTGATTGACAAGTGGGGACAGCTGCTGTTGCATTCTGGTCCTGCTTGCAGGGTAATGTGCATTCTGCAGTGACCTCCTTTGCAACGTCTTATTTTGAAATCTTTCAGATGGTATTTTAAGCTTACTTGTTGATTTGCATCGTCTTGAATGTATACTTTATATCTGATTTTCTTTTGCAATGCTTTATTCTGGATTGGTTTTTTTTTTAAAAAAAAAATTCTATTGGATTTTACGTTACAAATTTAAATTCAAACATTAAACACCAACAGCCTCATTTAGGATTCCCTGAATGTTTCAAGTTCCCTCCGTTGTTCTGTGGTTACCATTGTCAATCTTTTTTTCTTTTCAACCGCTTCCTTTAATTTTCTCTATTTGTTTTTTTTTTTTTTAAAAAAAGAATCCATTTCTACCATAGTTTTTCGTACTATGCTGGATTGTTTTATTTGACATTCCAGCGGAGGTTGTAAACCGCTTTGAGATTTATTTATTTTTTAAAATATATAAACCAGTGTAGAAAATGAAAACAACAATTTTATTGGTCCTAAAAGAACAGGATGCTGGACTAGAACATTTCGACCTGATCCAATTAATCTTCTTATGTGCTTAATGAAGCTACCATAAATCACATTCACAGTACACATTTCGAGGTATAATGCTGAATGCTGCCATCCAGTAAAGCCGAGGTGGGGAACATCTTCAGATGCTACTGGACTACAACTCCCATCATACCTGACCATTGGCCATGCTGGCTGGGGCTCATGGGGGTTGGAGTCCAACAAGGCATCTGATAGGCCATAAATCCCCCAGCCCTGCAGGAAGGGCTGCAGACTTTTCAATAACCTCTGCCTTTTGTATCTCTGACATCTGTCCGAGATGCAGGGATTAAGCAGGTGAAGCTCTCCCTGGCATTATATATTTAGTGGGAAACGCGGGCCACATGACCCAGAAGCTATACGCCGGCTCCCTCGGCCAGTAACGTGAGATGAGCGCCGCAACCCCAGAGTCGGACACGACTGGACCTAATGGTCAGGGGTACCTTTACTTGCTTTGTTTCTGCATGGAAACACGTTAAAGCCACAAGAGCATGTCCGGTGGAACAGACTCCCACAAGATCTAGGTGAGATTCCTGCACCGCAGGGGGTTGGACTACATGACCCTTGGGGGTGGGGGGTCCCTTCCAGCTCTACAATTCTATGATTCTATGAAATACGGCGGCTAGTAGAAATGGAGACTTACCTCTCAGTTTAAATTGCCGCGTTCCTTCTTCTTTGCTGTTAGGGAGACCTAAAACTAAGCACAGAAGATATACAGGTAAACAGTAAACAGAGCCCATTAGGGACAACGCTTCTTCCCGTTTCGGAATCAGAGGTCAGCCCTTGACCTCCTTAGAACAAGAATTCCAAAAGGCCTGTTTGGTTTCCTCTCGGAGGCCATTGCATCGCACAGTCACATTTCCTATCTTGTTCTCAGATATGCAAAAATGTAAATGGACTGTGGGCAAGGCATCCAAGGATAACAGACAACTTTTTTTTTTTAAAGTTGGGGGAATTATAACACCAGTTCCTAAATTCTGCAACACTCCCCCTCCCCTGGCATTGGTCCCTGGGTCTCAAAGGAGCACATTCTTATTGTGGTGGATCTCCCCGTTGGGTCCTGGCGTGGCCTCAACTTCCTCATCTGTCGCATGGGTGCAAGGGCCAAACACGCCGACGGCTTTTCTCCCCCATTTCCCTTGTCAAACCTGGCACCTGTTGGTCTTTCCAAAGCTACAAGGAAGATGGCCGCAGAGTTAAGCCCCTGAGTAGACAAGCACACTCACTCTCTGCAGCCGCCGTCGTCTGTGTTACCCTTCCCTGTTCCCAGAATTAGCCACCGCACATTTATATGAGGCGGCGCTCTTGCACCCACAGCCCTCTTCCCCCACCTTCTCCCACAATCCTCTGGCCAAACGGCACATCCCCTGACGTGTCCAAAGTTCAAGCAAACAGGTCTGAGCTGCAACACCGATGGATGAGAGTTTCCAGCGAATATTCGCCTTTGTGAGCCAGCAGGCTGGGGGGCTCAGCTGAAGAAGAGTTGATAAAGTTCTCCCATCCATTACCAACTTTGGAGCCCCAAGAGTTTAGGACATGAAGTAGAGCCCTTCTGGATCAGGCCAAAGGTCCATCTAGCCCAGTGTTTCCCAAACTTGGGTCTCCAGCTGTTTTTTGAACTAATAATAATAATAATAATAATAATAATAATAATAATAATAATAATAATTTATTATTTGTACCACTGGCCCTGCTAGCTAGGGATGATGGGAGTTGTAGTCCAAAAACCACTGGAGACCCAAGTTTGGGAAGCACTGATCTAGTCCGACGTCCCGTTCTCACAGTGGTCAGATAGATGCCTTTGGAGGCCCCTCTAGGAGTGCAACAGCGCTCTCCCCATCTTGGGATTCCCAGAAACTGGTACCTAGAGGCATACTGCCCCCAACAGGGGCTATTAGCCACTGGCAGCCACCCAGGGATTGGCTTAATCCGTATGGAACCAGCCCTCCATATTAGCAGCTTAAAATGCAGTGAGGTCACTGGAGGCAGGGATGTCTTCACCTGATACACAGGACCTCCAAGGGTCCCGATTTTCCAGGGACAGTCCTGGAATTACAAAAGCCATCCCTGCTTCTGATTTGATCCCAGAAGGTCCTTATTTCCCCTGCCAGCACTGAGGTCTGGGAGCAGAAAGAGCCGGCGCTTGTCCCAAGTGATGACGATGCCAGTAGCAGCGGCGAGGGAACATCCTGTTGCCTCTCCATGGTTGCTGCTGCCAGCCTTCCCCCTGAGGCCCAGCCCTATGTTGTTGCACCAGCTCTGAGGGGCAGGCAGAGGGCAGGGCTGCCCTGGGTGGGAAGAAAGGGGGAGCGGAGCACAAGGAGTCTTGGTGTGTGTGTGTGTGTGTGTGTGTGTGTGTGTGTGTGTTTTAAAAAAAGATGCCTTGTGTGTCTGCATCTAATTCTGCCCTAATCTTAAATTTATTTATTGGTGTGTGTTTCTCTTTCTATAAATCTGCCAAAGAATAAAATAAAATAAAAACGAGATTAAGGGGTTTTCTAAGGATGGTGGAGAAGGCGTGTGCTGTGTCTTATTGGTGAAGTGGTTGTGGCATTCGCCCTTCTTTGGGTAGGAAATGAACAAAAATTTTCATCAGAGGGAAAAACTCACGTCATTTGAGGGAAAACGTGTCAAAGGGAAAAACTGGGACACTGTATTCGGGGATGCCATATTTCCATTCGTTTCTCATGAGAGCACAGGGGTCCTTTTTGGGCGCTGTGATCTCTTGTGATTTTGTGCCACGGTTCCCCCTGAGATTGTGGGAAGGGGGAACTGTGGCGTGCCCAAAATGGCCACCATGTTCTCTGGAGGAAAATATGGATGACACAGTTTTTCCAGGACAGTTGAGGGGTATTGGGTGTGTTCACATCACTGCTTCTGGTTTTCTAATTGGATTGAAGCTGGTCTGAGGGGAAAGCCTGCATCGAGCAACAGGATTTGTCAAGAAACTACAGGATTGCCATGCATTGTGACTAATTGTGGGATATGTCAGTCACATCCAACATCCTAAGAGAGGACTAACTGCCTCTATGTGACAGTCAGTTTGGTCCGTTGGTCGGTTAGGCTGCTGCTGATAGAATTGTTAAGTAGTAAATGCTCTGATGGAGTCTATTTAGGACTCACTAATATCTAATATTAGAAGACGCCTGCTTCTTGGGAGGAAAGCAATGACAAACCTAGACAGCATCTTAAAAAGCAAAGACATCACCTTGCCGACAAAGGTCCGTATAGTTAAAGCTATGGTTTTCCCAGTAGTAATGTACGGAAGTGAGAGCTGGACCATCAAGAAGGCTGATCGCCGAAGAATTGATGCTTTTGAATTATGGTGCTGGAGGAGACTCTTGAGAGTCCCATGGACTGCAAGAAGATCAAACCTATCCATTCTCAAGGAAATCGGCCCTGAGTGCTCACTAGAAGGACAAATCCTGAAGTTGAGGCTCCAGTACTTTGGCCACCTCATGAGAAGAGAAGACTCCCTGGAAAAGACCCTGATGTTTGGAAAGATGGAGGGCACAAGGAGAAGGGGACGACAGAGGATGAGATGGTTGGACAGTGTTCTCGAAGCAACTAACATGAGTTTGGCGAAACTGTGGGAGGCAGTGGGAGACAGGAGTGCCTGGCGTGCTCTGGTCCATGGGGTCACGAAGAGTCGGACACGACTGAACAACTGAACAACAACAACAAATATCTAATATATAGTTTATATCTTTGTAACCTAAGTATGTATTCAATGAACCCTGCATATTTTACATAAACTAAACCATTCACTATTCCATTATTACATCCATCAAAACTTACTTACACTGTTGAATTTATCTTAATGCTGCCAATGTTTTCAAGCGTACACAATTTCCCCTCATATATTCAATAAACATTTTCCAGTCTTCTTTCAGCGTATGTTTTTCTTGTTCTCTTATTCTATAATTTAGGTCTGCAAGCTGCACATATTCCATCAGTTTAAGTTGCCATTCTTCTTTAAGTGGGACCTCGCTTGTGGGCTGGTCCACAACAATTTGTAGTGATTTCAGATGGAACAGCGAAGGCTCTGATGGGCACTTTTCTAGGAGGAGATAGGCCTCGCTGAACATGGCTGCCTTGGTGTTGAGATAAGATGCATAAATCCAGTGGGATTATTCTGAATGAGGAATTGGGCTCACGTACCATCTTGCCCTGGTGGATATCTCAGTCAGTAGAGCATGAGATGCTTAATCTCAGGGCTGTGGGTTCAAGTCTCACATTGGACAAATGCAGTACAGAAGGTTGAACTAGTTGACCCTTGAGGTCCCTTGTAACTCTACGGTTCCATGATTCTATCCCATAGCTGTCAACTTTTCCCTTTTTTAAGGGAAATTCCCTTATTCCGAATAGGATTCCTCGCAAGAAAAGGGAAAAGTTGAAAGCTATGTTCTATCCGCAGCAGCAAAGTGTTAACTATGCCTGAATACAACACAGGAGCCTCCCTGGAGAAATTCCACGAAGATGTAGGTTGGGCATAACTTTTCTCTCTCTGTGTATACACAACGTGGAAAGTAGTTGTGTGAATGCACTGGCTGAACCAGAAGCAGTGGAACAAGGCCTTCCCCCCTAACCCGCCACACCCGGCGATCGCCTCCCCCAACAGTGGGCAAGGCCTGGTAGGGCTGCAAGTCCAAAGGGCTGTTTATTCAAGGATGCAAAGTGATGAGCAGGCAGAGCTTGGGGTGACAAGGACAGTTTGCTTAGGCCTTGTGCAATGTTTGTCCCCGGTCACTGATCAACCAACTTTATTCTGGGGGAGCTTAAAAAAACAACCACCCCCACACCTCTCATAAGCAGAGGAAATCTCTGGGCTCCAGCCAGGGGACTTGGTTGTGGGGAGGAGAAGACAATGCTAGTTTATAACTAAGATCCATCAGTGTGGCTTCCTCTGAGTCTCAGGATAAATACTCCTTTCTGAGCACTATCAATCAACCCCGGAACATGTGATGGGAGTATAACAACAGGGGCTGCTTGTGAGCACCCAGTATGTCAGGCTTTGTCAACCTGGTGACTTCCAGATGTTTTGGACTACAACTCCCATCAGCTGGAGCTGATGGGAGTTGTAGTCCAAAAACATCTGGAAGGCACCAGGTTGACAAAGGCCATAATATGCTTCCCTCGGGAGAAACACATTTCAGGGATTGGGGGCAAAACTTTCTCCTCCAAGCAATGTGGCTTCCAGGCAGCCCAGACACATTTATTTTTCAGATATTAACAACCATTCTCAGATTTTATTACTATTATTATTATAATGTTGCCAGCTGACCAGGGAAAAAAAATAAAGCTATTTAAGCCTCCTCCTTTACACAGCAGTTTGATCTCAAGACATGAGCAAATGTAGCTTTTCACCCAGCGTTACGGGAAGTATGAACTTCCCCTGATTCCTGTAGCTGCAACGTTTGTTTCAGAAAAGAAAAGAAGTTGGCAACCTTCCAATTGTGGGCGATCACTTGTCTGTGTTATTTACTCATTTCCCCTTTTCTGAATCTCACCTTTCCACCCAGAAGGAGAGCAAGACACACAGTAGTTCAGGAAATGTTGCCCTGATTCCACGTGGGCTTGAAGAGCGTTGAAAAGACACTTATTCCAGGATCGAGGTGACAGCCCCATAAACTTTGCAATGCAAAGGAGAGCGAGAAACCAGTTTGGTTTGGTACTGATGGTGCTCATCAGTAAAACACACACACACACACACACACACACACACACAAACACACACTGCACCCACCAGTCCCCTCAAACACCCTCCCCTTTCTCCTGCTTATTGGGATCAAAATTTGTGTCTTCCTTTCTACAGCGGAGAGGAGATACTTTGGGATGTCCAATGCGGCGACAGCACAAAATAACTTGAGATGAAACCTCTCCTGCAATCTCAGCACCTTTAAAAAGGTCTATGCCTTGGGTAGGGAACTCGAAATGTCCAGCAGGGCCATATATCTATGTTGGATATTCTCTCTGTGCGTGAGAGAGAATCATTTGTTCTAGAAACAGAGAAGAGCAGAGGAGAAGATTCAAGGAGCTGCAGAAGGCTGAGATGGTGCAATTTTCTTTGAGAATTCACTCCTGCGACTTGCAAAGTTGTTTTGTGAGATGGGGGTGGGTCCTCTGAAGCTCAAAACAACTTCCGAGTCTGACCGTGTGAAAATCTGAACACACATGAAATGTCCTGCAAGGGGGGGGGGGGAAATAGTTTTGCTGGGGGGGGGGCAGCTTCAGGAAATTGCTTGAGAACTCGGAAGGGGAAGGAACCCAAATCACAATTCTTCCTGCCCCGTGATGAAACCTTTGGAAGAAAACCTAACCAATAAACAGATAACAATTGCAATAATAATTGAGATTACAGAGTGAGGAATCTTCTGTTTATTTGAGGGTAATAAATGATTTCAATAAATGCGTAACAAAAAAATAGAAAATGAAGGAGCCGAGGGAGAGGTGTGGCCATGCAGCCCTGCGTCCTCCTCCTTCCAGATTTTCCTGCACCTGGAGAGAAATAGATGTTCCTCCACTGCAACCTGCTGGCGGTGGAGAGTCATATGCAGAACATCCTTCCAATCAGAGGTGTGCGATGGTGGGGAAGGGATGGATTCAGTCAGATCCCTCGCTGGAAAACGTCGCCTTGACTTTGTCCTTCACCTGCTGGAATCTTTCAGAGAGCCAGTTCCTGCCAACAGGAAAAGGCAACAGTGAAGAAGCCCTGCCGCCCTCTCCAGGGTCTTTGCAAGACACGGCACTTGCTCGAGGGGGGGGGCACCATCCCCCCTCCCATCCCCCACGCTACCCCTCCTCCCCCCCAATTTGCTGTTAAACAGTTCTGCTGCCTCTAATGCAGTGCCTCCTGAAATCTGCCTTGCCCCCTTCTCTACCTTATTCTGAGGTGAGCGGGGTCCTTCTTCAGAGGGAGGCATTCTGGGGGCAGGGGGCCCCAGCGGGGAGCATCTGTATCGTCACCAGTCCCCCAAGGGTTTATAAAACAAATTTCTAGCTGACATAGGAAAGTGGCAGTGACTGGGGAGAGTGCCTTTTTGCCCTCCCGCGTTCTGTCCCGCTCTGCTTTCTCCACCTGCTGGTGGCTGGGAGAAACTGATGTTTCTCTTGAATACCCGTCAAGATTGGGGAAAGATGTTGCTCTCTGCAGACCCTTCACTTCCACAGTAGTAGCCCCCTTTCCTTTGTAAACCACCCCACCACCCCCAGAAATGCAGGGCCTGGTGCCTTCTAGCCAATCTAGCCGGAATCCAGTTGGAGACCAACTTTGCACTCTGAGAGAGGAAAGACCGGTATAAGAGCCCGCCTTATATTTAGCCTGAATCTCGGTCCATCTTCTAGTTCAATATGGTCTACTCTGACTGGGAGAGGTTCTCCGGGGCTTCAGATAGTGGGCATTCCTAGCCTTTCTCTGGAAATGCCAGGTATCGAACCTTCTGCATGCAGGGCCACTAAGCTACAACCCACAGGAGCTTTCGGGTTCCTTCTGGGCCTTAATGGGAATTGCTGAAAAGTCATAACTCAGATTCATCGAGGAGAATGACTTCTGGTTGTTGGAGCTTCTCACCCTGCTTTCTAAGTAGTTTAGGCAAGACATTTTGCCAGGCTAGGGGGCTCAGGGCAGGCTCTGCGGCACGCAAAACTCTGTCTGCTCCACGCTTCTCAGAAGTTGCCAAGGTAGGTGGCTTCCCCTCCCTGAATTTTTGCCCACCCTATGGGCACTGGGAGGACAGATCCTGAAGTTGAGGCTCCAGCACTTTGGCCACCTCATGAGAAGACTCCCTAGAAAAGACCCTGATGTTGGGAAAGATGGAGGGCACAAGGAGAAGGGGACGACAGAGGATGAGATGGTTGGACAGTGTTCTCGAAGCTACTGGCATGAGTTTGGCCAAACTGTGGGAGGCAGTGGATGATAGGCGTGCCTGGCGTGCTCTGGTCCATGGGGTCATGGAGAGTCGGACACGACTGAACAACAACATGGGCACTGTAGTTTACCCCCTCACAGAGTTAGAATTCCCAGCAACCATTAACAAACTGCAGTGCTCAGAAATCTTTTTTTTGGGGGGGGGGGAGAATTCTGTGTGCACACAGCCCTGGGTTTCAGGCCTCTCAAGGAAGCCGCCAGATATTCACCTGGCTTTGGTGATTGGCTCACTGTTGTGGATGTCCTGGAGAACTGTTTTGGTCTTCTCTCCAGCGTTGCCAATAAAAGTCTGAACATTACGCTGGAAGTTCTCGAATTTTTGAGACAGGGTCGGCTCTGTCGGCCCAACCTCAGTGGAGGCTTGGAGAAAGCAAAGAGAACAGCGAAGACAGTGAGAAATGGATTGCACAGCTTGGAAACTAAACATATCTGGTTTTGCAGTATGCCCCGACTGCCCTCCTTGCACGGTTGAACCAAGTTTCAATTGAACCAGGGTATGCAAAACTGTTAAAAAACTAACCTCGGTTAGTTAGGGCTGCCATATTTTGAAGAGCAAAAAAGAGGACACATCTGCCAACTTCTACTTTTAACTACGGATTCCCGTGACGACTCTCGTTTTTAATACCCCTACTATACGTAGGCTACAGAAGCTGTGATATATTGCTAGTATTCCTGTTCTTAACTTTCAACAATTTCCATATAAATTTTGATTCTCGCCAGTTTGAAGGCATCTCAAACCTTCCTAATGGCTGAAAAGGTGATAACGGAGAGATTGAACTCTCTCATGCCACTTTACACAGTCAGCTATCAGACAAAATATTCATATATTTCCAATTATATGGCTCCAACCTATTATGAAGAAGTCTGACGTAAAATACAAATTACAGCCAATTGAACCCCATTTTTTTGCATGATAACGAAAAGCAGATTTCTCCCCCCCCCCCCCCGCACAACAAAAGGATGCATAAAGTTACCTAAATTAAAAAGTAAGGGAGAACGTATCCTGCCCACATAGTAAAAGAAACCCACACTTTTTTAATTTCCATGCCCTAGTTTAAAATCAACGACTGTTGGGAACAATAAGCAAAGGGAGAGGGGAATGTAAAGGACAAAACAGAAATATAAAAAGGGCAACCTGCACTGTAGGGGCGAAGCAATTGCTTCTGTACTGGCAAAACACACATGTGCACCTACAACTCTGAGCCACCGTAGCATTAAAGAGAGATGCCTCCTCTATTTCTTTTTAAGATGCACAGATTGGGGGATGAACACCTGCATTTGGTGTGGGCAAATATGGAAAATAACCACAAGGAAAGGGGGGGTGGGGAGAGAGGAGAGGCAGAACATGCAATCGACTGAGACAACACGTAGCACCAGGAAGCCCCAACCTAGGTTACAGTTGGTGCAGATGTAAAGCTGAGCCATGGTTAAGGCTGACAAGGGAAGGGAGGCTGAGAAGGAGACAAGAGGCAGTGCCTGACCTCTCCCAAACTCTTAACCAGGGTTAAGGTATCAACCATTAAGCCTTTGGCATTGGGCCATGGGGCTGCTGCATTACCCCAAGGGAAGCAAAGTGGTGTGCTATGGCTGCTACCTCTATGGTCTAGTTTTCTCCCCTGGAAGAGAGAGAGAGAGAGCATGGGACCCCTCTGCTCTTTCTAAACCCATGACAGTCGAGCATAAGGGGGAGGTTGGATTGCAGCCTATGTGTTTTGATTCATGAAACAAACAGGATTCCTCTCATAAAGCTCACACCACAAAACTTCAAAACGGGAAGTGATCTTGATTTTTATTTCTTTAAACCTGCGATCTCTGAGGTTCCTCTTGCTATCTGTTAGAGACATGCAACAGCAGGGATCGTTCAGTTTGCAACTTAAGGGTTAATTCTGATGTTAGCAAGCAAGCCAAAGTGGAGGTGTTGCTTAGCAACTAAACATAGTGGCATGCTCTTTGCTGAGACAGCACATGCTTTGATTGGCTGCGAAGTTCTGAAGGAGCTTTCCTCTGTATGTTCATCTGAAGGTCTTCCTGCCCTGCACAAGGCCTGAACTAAGAAAGACCCCACTGCCACAAAAAACACCCTCTCTCTAGTTCTTTCTCCTCAAATTACACAGTGTTTTGTTCTGTTTTCCTCAGTAAAGTTTTACCAAGCCTTTTCTCATTATTTAAGTGACTTTGCTAAAACTCTCCAGATCACGTCCAGCCCACCTCCCCCTCTTATTTTTAAGACTCTGTTGCTTCCAAGACTCACACCCACTGAACATCAGTGCCTAACGCAGATCCTGCCCACAAACTTGGCCAGCTGCACTGATGGGAAGCCAAATGTTCTCTGGCCAGGAAAAAAAAAGTGTTGGTGCTTTCATATGAGGAAAAACATATATGTTGCCCGGCTGCAGTGATAGGATCTGCACAGACATGTCAAATGGGAACAGCTGTCAGAGGGAGGGGCTTATTTTGGGCCCTGGGAAAGGTCCAGGAGCAGGAAGGTGTGGCAAGGATCCTTTGCCAAACCTGCGTAACTAGAGTTTCCAAATTAGCCCGTGGAAGAGAATAGATGCAGTCTAGCCTGTTCCAGTCGCATTGGTGGCGCTGCATAATGAGCTAAGAAAAGGGTTTCGGCTCCTACCTGTCACAACAAACAAAGCCATGAGGACCACTGCAACAGAAACCGCAAGCTGCATGGTGTTGGATGATCTTAGAGTTCCTGGAGGAAAAAAGGAAGGAAGAAAACAAGGACATATATAGGTGGAGCTGGTTAATAACTGTGACAATGATGTCGAAATGCTCACGTGCTGCCTGATGACTGTGCCTAAGGTTGCCCCCACATGACTAAGTAATCCTGACCTGTTCCCACAAAATTTGTGTGGAGCTTCGATGCCCTCAGCTGTTCATTGAGCATTCATTCTGATTTGCCTGCAGGGAGGTCAGATGACATTGCATCCAGCCAGCTATATCACTTCACACTTCCCAGGGCTTTCCCCATTACTTTCCTTCCAGCAAGAAGTCCAGTTTTGAGAAGTCAGTTTGTTGCACAAGATTAACTTCAGTCGTGCAGCCTGAGTTTGCTGGTATGTTATCAAACCCCACCCAGAACTAGCAACAGTCTGGAAGCACCGTAAGAGGCATAGGGGCAGGGACTGGTTTAAAAGAAGAGAGAGTTGGCAACCCTTGCAGCAGAAATCTTCGGCACCTTTACCAGGTTCAATACACATTTAAAATTCTCAACAACGCTGCAAATGGCTTCTTTTTCTTTCTCATGTGCTTCTTCACCCCCCCTCTCGTCCCGCCTCTGATTCCCCGCCTCCACCCAGAAATGGAATGATGTTCTGCCTCCTCTCTTGAAGGACAGAGAAAGACAATTGCCACCTGTCACCTGACGAGGCACCTGTGCGTTTCACAGCTTGCCAGCTGACAGGCAAAGCTTCCCCCCAGCATAGCAACGCAGTTATGGAAGGATCCATCACCGGTTGAATTTCTGCCTGGTATGAAACTCATGATGGCGTGAAGTCTCCATTAAGGAAGGAGGAAAGGCAGGAGTCAATGCAGCCAAGCTAGATGACTCACGATAAATTTGAGTCGCTTGCATGGCTGTCTGCTCTTGGTTTAGAAGAGCTTCCGACCGCGATTTTGGGGAGGGGGCATGTCAAAGCTTCACCTGCTTCATGCAGCTGTTAAAGGCATAAAAACACAGGTATGTCCTTTTATACCAGTGGTTCAGTATTGTATACACTGGCTAGCAGCTGCTTCGCAGGGTTGCAGGCTGGAGACGTTCCCAGACTCACCTGGAGAGGCCGTGGATCGAACCTGGGATTTTATGCATGCAAATCAGGTGTTCTGCCACGGCTAGGAAATTGCAACCCTCTGTTAGTGGCAAAGGCTAAATCAACCACTTGGAAAAATGAGGCAAAAAGCTCTCTTAGGGCCGTACTTCATTGCCACCTCCCTCTGCCCACTAAACTTTCTGAACCTTGCTCCCGTCTTCTGAGTCTCTAGTCCCATCTGTTTGCCCCCACACACAATCCTGTACTTTTGCTCGGTCTCATATTCTTAGGTTTGCTTCATAAAAAAAGTGTAAAGCTGTTTTTTTTTTTTTTTAAAGCAATGCAGCATTTAACAGGTGACGCTCTTGCTGGCATGGAGATGCAGCGAAAGCAACAGCTTTCCCTGCTAAATTTCCGTGCGGTAAATTCCCGCTGTTAAAGACGCAGGAGTGAGGCCACTCGGAGAGAGAGAGAGAGAGAGAGAGAGAGAGGGAGAGAGAAAGTGCTCCATCTTCACACACTTCTCATTTAAGATGCCACCGCCAGGGGCTCTGCATGAACTTGCCACGTCTAGATTTTGAAATATAATAATAATAATAATAATAATAATAATAATAATAATAATACTCTAATTTAGTCACTCTATTTGAATTCCCCTTTCCCCACATGCCAACTGAATCCATTTCTAGATTTCCACTTACTTGCAGCTGGGAGTGGAGACGAGAATCCAAGGTGAAATCGGAATTCCTTCCCAAGCTGCTGCAGCTGCTCCCTATAAACCTACCACCCTGCCTCCGACATCCGCCCCTCGGAGGGCAGCAACCTGAGCCTTTCTGCTCTTTCTCCTCCCCTCTGCAATGAGAAGGTTGCTCCATCCCCTCCAGGAATTTAAACTGCTGCCAGGGATGCTGTAAGAAAATAAGGAGTAGGAGTGTGTGTGTGTGTGTGTGTGTGTGTGTGTGTGTGTGTGTTTGTGTGATTCCATTTCCTCAAACTTTAAAGTCATTGGGAAGTTGGGGGTAGGGGAGAGAGAAGGAACCACCTTCCATGCAACCCAATTTCCTTGTACTCTTGGGCTGCCTGAGCAGTTTGCAAAAAAGGCTGGGGAAAAGAAGAGACCAGCCTCCCTTCTTGAGGCTTCCCGGATAGGGTTTTGCCTCTAAGAGGCTTTCGTGATCTGGAAGGATAATTAGCCCTGAAACACAGTTAAAGGATAGCTCAGCTGGTTAGAGCATGGTGCTGATGACATCAAGGTCGCAGGTTCGATCCCCCTGTGGAGTAGCTGCATATTCCTGTGTTTCATGGGGTTGGGCTAAATGATCCTAAAGGGTCCCTCCCGGCTCTACGATTCTATGAATGAAGAGATTGTGGTCTCTCAAGTCATATTCCCCCCCACTTTTTAAGTTCACACGTGGAAGCATTTGTGTCTGATTTTCAAAACGCTTAGTCTGTGGGGCTGCCTAAAGGTGTCAGATTTGGAATGTCAAGAGTTTACATTTTCAAAGGTTGCAATCTGTCTAACCTGTAAGGAAGGAAAGAGAGTCCAAAACCTTCTGAGGTAGCCCCAAGGCCACCAATTTGGAAGGCTTTAAGAGAGGACTGGACAAATTCGAGGAAGATAAGGCCTCCGCAGTAGGAGACAGTAATCTTTCTGGAAACTGCCGGAGGGGAGAGGGCTCTTGTGCTCGGGTCCTGCTTGCAACTTTCCCACAGGTATCTGAGTGGCCGCCGTGATATGCTATCCATTGGCCTGTTCCTGCAGGCTCTTCTCATGTTCTTTGGGTCAGCAACATGCATATGATGTGAGCGGTGAGACTTAAAAAGGAGGCACCTTTGCTCAGTCAGAGAGCTCATGTTTTGCAAGCAGAACGTCCTGGGTCTAATCCCTGCTACCTTCAATTTTAAAAGAGACGATCAGATAGATAGTGATGATCTTTGATGTGCTACTGAGATTTGTTAACGACCTTGAAGACCTTCCAAAAGACAGAGAGCAAGCAGATAGGCAGATGAAGCAAGCGAGAATACATAGCCCTGAACACAAAGAGTTGGTTTCTATACTTCAGGGGCATATTCTCACATTGTGTGTTTTCAGGTGCAACACAGGAAGCTGTCTCCTACTGAGTCAGGCCATTGGTCCATCTTGCTCAATATTGCCTACTCTGACTGGCAGTGACCATCCATGATTTGTGGAAAGGAAGGCATTAGGGAGTTTTGTACATTTTTACCCATCCCTCCTCTCCCATCCCACAACACATTTAAATGTGTATTTTCTCATGCATTTTTTTTTTTAAAAATGGGCATTCTGATGCCTTCAAACAGCCAAGAATTGCATTGCAGTACAGGAGAAGTGTGAAGACCAGTGGATCGCTAAAATACGTGCCACACATTAGTCCGAGAGGTGCAGGTCAGAAAATATTGTGCAGGAATTCACAAACACCATCTTCCTCAGGCTTCTCTGCTCATAACAAATTGGTTTATACCAGGGGTCAGCAAACTTTTTCTGCAGGGGGCCAGTCCACTGTCCCTCAGACAGTGGGGGGCCGGACTATATTTTTTGGGGGGGAACCCTACCAACTCCCCCCCCTTCTCCACAGCACTGGACGAGCCCCGGTGGCTGCTTACCTGTGCCTTGTGAGTGGCAGGGGCTGGTGGCAGAAGTGGTGGAGGGATGATGAGCGGTGCAAAAGGGCTGGCTCCGGAGAGGGGCTACTTAAAATGGCACTCAGCCAACCGTGGCTCAACAAAGCCCAGCCCGCTTCCTCCTGTAGGCAGGGCGGGGGGAATCCAGGAGGAGGGAGGGAGGAAGTGCTGCCAAAGGGGAGGAAATAGTGCAGCCCGAACAATCAGAATCCCCATGCCGATCCACGCAGCGATTCCTGGACCGTCCACAGGCCAGATCCAGAAGGCAATTGGGCCGGATCTGGCCCCCGGGCCTTAGTTTGCTGACCCATGGTTTATACAGCATATTTTTCTGAATCAGCAGCTCCCTTCTTGCTCTTCTTCCTTGGCCTGCTCCGAAAGTCGGCAGAACAGGGCAGGTGTCAAGGTGCAGAGCTGTTCTCAGTCCCATTCTTCCAAGACTCAGAGCCACCGTCCTAGTCCTCATGCGGCAGGGGGATGCAACAAATCTGTAGGCTACACAGGATGTCATCCCCTTCCCTGGGCAGGGGTGGGGGAGAAACCCGATTCGATTTAAAGTTGAACTTGTCTTAATTTGCGATTTCCGAAACAACACGTGAACTAGAACACAGCCGCCTCTCAAAATTCGAATTTTTCTGAATTTGTTCATGCTGCTCTCCCACCAGGCAGTGACAACAGAAATGCATCTGTCTGGTTTAAGTGTGCATATGGACGCATATATTCGTGAGAGTGACATGCAAACATGCATTGCGTTAGGCAAAACTGCTCCCCCAAAGCGTGTCAACAGTACTTGTCAAAACAGCACGCAAATATGTGTCGATTGGGCGAAATCCGCACTAAAACGCTGGAGGCTTTTTAAAAACAAAACAAAACTTGCAGATTGCTGCAGAGCTGTGGAATTAAAGAATTTGGGGGGGGGTGTGTGAGAGAATCTTTAATTTGTGAATTAAAGATTTGGAAGGTTGAGAAGCTGAGGGGAAACCAAAAGCTCCCAGAATCTGTGGGGCAATCTTGGGATGTTTTCTGAAAACTTTCATCTCTCACTTCCCTTCTCTCTCTCTCTCTTTCCCTGTGCCTCCATCTGTTTCCCCAGAACAGATATTGGGGGTCTTACACAGGCCATAATGCCTGAGGAGTCTCAAGCCTTCCTCACAGATGTCAGTGGTTGTAGAAGCTTCTAGCATGTACCTCCAGAAGTTTCCCGTTATTTTAAAGCATGCCCTTATTTGTGTGTCTCTCTAACAGCCCTTTTGTCTCTAACCTATACAGCTCTGTGGAACAAACAGTCCCTTTCCACAATGTCCCCTTTCTACCCAGTTTTTGACCTGGCAACCCCACTCATCCGGCCCGGGGAGGAAAGGAGGAGCCTGGAGGGGTTATTTGCGTTCATTGCAAAATGTTTGTTCGGAGATCCAAGCCTCCTTCCTTTCCCCCTTCCCGGTAACAAAATGCTGAACGACAGTAACCCCCCTCCTGGGATCTTTTAGGATTTATTTTATCTCGAGGTCCACATTTTTAGATAAACAGCCCTGCTTAAGAAATCCTTTGTTTTTGTTGAGAAACTCAACTCTCCCACACCCTTTCCTCTTGTGGATTTTTTCTCCTTCTTTCTTGCACTGCAGTCTTTAGTCTACACACACACACACACACACACACACACACCGTTTTATTCAAGCTAGAATCAATGCAGGCTTGCATATTTGTACACACAGTCTAGATCTATTGCCTAATTTTTGCCCTTGGAAAGTGCTTCTCGGGTCCTATCTCTAGAAATAACAGCCTGACCTTTGGGTGGGGTGGGGTGGGGAGTTTGGGGGCAAGTAGACTTCTTGAGAGTCCCATGGACTGCAAGAAGATCAAACCTATCCATTCTCAAAGAAATCAGCCCTGAGTACTCACTAGAAGGACAGATCCTGAAGTTGAGGCTCCAGTACTTTGGCCACCTCATGAGAAGAGAAGAATCCCTAGAAAAGACCCTGATGCTGGGAAAGATGGAGGGCACAAGGAGAAGGGGACGACAGAGGATGAGATGGGTGGACAGTGTTCTTGAAGCTACTAACATGAGTTTGGCCAAACTGCGGGAGGCAGTGAAGGATAGGCGTGCCTGGCGTGCTCTGGTCCATGGGGTCACGAAGAGTCGGACACGACTGAACGACTGAACAACAACAACAAGACTTCTGGGGTCAAGACAGGAAAACAACCCCGGAGAAAGAGAAATCTGTGAAGGTTTTTAAGGCAGCTTCAGCAAAGGAGTGAGCAGAGTTGAATTGGGGGAAAGACCCACTTCGTAGAGCACAGCAGCCTTCCAAGCGATCAGCAGAATATTTCTGAACTATTTTGGAGCTCTAGGGCTCGCAGGCAAAATACCACAACGACATATAACAAGGGGGGTTATTTAGCTGTGATTCCTGCGTTGCGTAGGGTTGGACTGGATGGCACCTGGAGATCCCTTCCAACTCTACAATTCTGTGATAGAAACTGGCTTCATTCTGAAAATAAAAGCTTATTGCGGATTGATTCTGCATCACCACATAGCGCAGTCCATTCAAAAGGAGATTAAAACAGTTAAGAGTATCAGAAGAGTCCTGCTAGATAATGCTGATAGCCCCCCCTGTCTGGCATCCTGTTCTCAAAGCAGCGACGCGGATGCCTGGGGGGAACCCTCAAGAGCCCTCTCCCCTTCTGGGATTTCCAGCAACTGCACCACTACTGCCTACGACCACCTGTAATAATAATAATAATAATAATTCCAGTTACAGGTGGGTAGCCGTGTTGGTCTGCCATAGTCAAAACAAAATCGAAAGTTCTTTCTAGTAGCACCTTAGAGACCAACTGAGTTTGTTCCTGGTATGAGCTTTCGTGTGCATGCACGAAAGCTCATACCAGGAACAAACTCAGTTGGTCTCTAAGGTGCTACTAGAAAGAACTTTCGATTTTGTTTTGACTATGGCAGACCAACACGGCTACCCACCTGTAACTGGAACTATGGAAGGCACCACATTGAGCCGCATGAAATGGAAGTCCATAAATCTCACAAAGAAACTGGCACAGAATTTTTGGTATCTGAAGAAGTGTGCATGCACACGAAAGCTCATACCAGGAACAAACTCAGTTGGTCTCTAAGGTGCTACTAGAAAGAACTTTCGATTTTGTTTTAATAATAATAATATTTATTATTTGTACCCCGCCCATCTGGCTGGATTTCCCCAGCCACTCTGGGCGGCTTCCAACAGAAACCAAATACAACAATATCAAACATTAAAAACTTCCCTAAAAAGTAGCTTTCTCCTCCGTGAAGCTGGTGGTCATCACTGCTTCCTGTGGCGGTGAGTTCCATAGTTTAACTATGCACTGAGTGGGCGGTCCCAGAAATGGGGCGTCCGTCCACCCCAATGACCCTGTGAGTAGTCATATGCCAAGATCACAGTCACCCCTTCCTTCTTCCTTCAGCTTGGGCATGTGCAGGGAGGAAGGGGCAAGAATGACTTAATCAAAGGGAGGGTTTTCAAATGCGTTTCCAGTAACCACACCCATCTGGGTGGGTGGCAAGATCTAGAACCTTATGAGGAACGGCTTAGGGAGCTGGGTATGTTTAGCCTGGAGAAGAGAAGGTTAAGGGGTGATATGATAGCCATGTTCAAATATATAAAAGGATGTCATATAGAGGAGGGAGAACGGTTGTTTTCTGCTGCTCCAGAGAAGCGGACATGGGGCAATGGATTCAAACTACAAGAAAGAAGATTCCACCTAAACATTAGGAAGAACTTCCTGACAGTGAGAGCTGTTGGACAGTGGAATTTGCTGCCAAGGAGTGTGGTGGAGTCTCCTTCTTTGGAGGTCTTTAAGCAGAGGCTTGACAGCCACCTGTCAGGAATGCTTGGATGGTGTTTCCTGCTTGGCAGGGGGTTGGACTGGATGGCCCTTGTGGTCTCTTCCAACTCTATGATTCTATGATTCTAGATTGACAGCAGCATACTGAAGATGTGCAAGGACAATTGCGGATTGAGGGGGGAAACTACATTTTGTGCTACAAACGAGTTAGTGTATACAGAGCCTTATGCACGCTATAATATTTTGGAAATGTGGGCTATCCGCAAATTATATGGCTCTTTCCTGTTCATACCACTTAGTGGTAAAACACTGACTAGTATTGCACATGTATCCAACCACCCAGAACCCTCTCATCAAGGTAGGATGCTCAAAGCAATAGATGGACCATTATATTATTTGCAAATCAGGCCTTATTGAAGACCCTCCAAGTGTCTCCATTTTCCAGGGGCGTCCCTGATTTACAGAAGCTGTCCCAGTTTCTGATTGCATCCCATAATGTCCCACTTTTCCTTAGGATGTCCCTATTTTCATTGGAGAAATGTTGGGGGGGGGGGTACAGAGATATCCAATACCTGAACTGTCAGCAGGCAATCCTGTATAGGGAAGGCTTTTTAAAATGTTTCATGTTTCATTATGTTTTTTATATATGTTGCAAGCTGCCCAGAGTGGCCGGGGCAGCCCAGTGAGATGTGTGGGGGTATAAATAGTAAAATTATCCTTATGGAATGGGACGTCCCTATTTTCATCGGGGAAATGTTGGAGGGTATGTCACCGTTTGCAAGTAAACATACCGAGGGCCAGGTTGCTAATCTAAAATGCATAACGTACCAGAACTGGTCATGAGATTCTCCGTTCATTTCAATCAATCAATCAATTAATTAATGATTAATGCATTTATCAAGGTAAACAAAATAGGAAATAGGAAATTCTTTCCAGTAGCACCTTAGAGACCAACTGAGTTTGTTCTTGGTATGAGCTTTCGTGTGCATGCACACTTCTTAAGATACGAAAGCTCATACCAAGAACAAACTCAGTTGGTCTCTAAGGTGCTACTGGAAAGAATTTCCTATTTCCTATTTTGTTTCGACTATGGCAGACTAACACGGCTACCCACCTGTAATTTTATCAAGGTAGTTTACAAAATAAAAAAAAGTCACAAAGCCCATTTAAACAACAACAGAACTAAAACGGAGCATTAAAGCCCAACATGAACAGAAGTTTAAAACCATCCACCTCGAAGCAAAGCAGGATAACAGTGTTTTTCTGTCAAAAAACGAAGAAGTCGTCATCAGTTGATTAAATGCAGATGATGAATTGAAGGTTTTGTATTGGAACTGTACAGGCTACTTTCCTTCTTTTTAATTTTTTTTGTGTGTGTTTTAAATGATCATCACCATTACTGTGGTACCTCGGGTTACAGACACTTCAGGTTACAGACGCTTCGGTTACAGACGCTTCAGGTTACAGACTCCTCTAACCTAGAAATAGTACCTCGGGTTAAAAACTTTACCTCAGGATGAGAATAGAAATCGTTCAGTGGCCGTAGCGGGAGGCCCCATTAGCTAAAGTGGTACCTCAGGTTAAGAACGGTTTCAGGTTAAGAACGGACCTCCAGAACGAATTAAGTTCTTAACCCGAGGTACCAATGTATTATTTTTAAATAAGCCATTTATTTTCCTTTGGACCTTTTTTTTTTAAAAAAATACATCTCCCCCCCCCCTTCCTAGCTCAGGTTTTCTGCCCGTGTTGCGCAAGCTCCCTGAAACACCAGCTGCATCAGTAACCAGCCAACCCCAAGCAAAACACAAAGTCTCTTTTCGAAAGTGCGTCCTCATCGCTTTCCAAGAGAGTCAGCCTGGCGGGGCCCCCGCAGTTTGGAGAGAGCATGGAAGAAAAAGTTGCCACAACCTTCGAGGTCTGGATTTGCTCAGGGAACAAAGTCCCACAGGCATGCCTCAGCATCAGAAGAACGTGGCGGGACAGTGATGTCATGTTGCCCTGCGGCAATTCTCACGCACAGGTGCCTTTAGGCCCCTACTATTTCCTCCTTGTTCCTTTGCTTATCGCAGGGATTATTTTATCAGGGGGTGCTTTTTCAAGCTTCCATTTTTCTCCGTGCCAGGAAAAGCTGCCTGTTGAATAAAGCGACTTGTTAGAATGCGCTTAAAGAGGGGCGAGTCTCTCGGTTTTGGAGACCGACACTGCGCAAGGAAAATTCCACTCGCGCCGTGAGAGTTCCCCCACTTCTCCTCCACCCCAAATCCTCAACTGTCTGGAGCAGATTTCGAGGGAGGAAAGGAGAGGTTCCACCGCACAAGCAGAAAAGTCTGTGCGAGTTTAGCGCCGTTTCAGAATTATAAAATGATGCGTGTCCTGCGGAAAGTGGCTAGGGGGAAGCTTTTTTCTCGCTCTCTCATCACGCGGGAACTTGTCGGGCCCCCCAGTGAAGCCGAATGCTGGAAGATTCGGGACAGATAGAAGAAAATGAGCCCTCACACAGCGCACAGTTAAACTGTGGAACTCACTGCCACAAGAGGCAGTGCTGGCCATCAATTTAAGAGAGGATTGGACAGATTCATGGAGGAGAGGGTGAGGAGAGGAGAGGTGCAGGTTTCTCACAGGCACCCGGAAGGCCACTGGGAGATCAGGATGCTGAACCAGATGTCCTGTCAGCTTGATCAGGCAGGGCTCTTGTTATGTTCAGCATTGGGTATGACCCTGAATTGCCATTCCCACCCCCCCAGTTTAAGTACAGTTCCCCAGATTTCGGAATGTTTGCAATTTCTTTAAAATCACCAAGATTTTATTGTACGGTTCTTCTATTATCCACATTATCTGCAAGCAACTTTGCCTGATACAATGGTTTCTTGTATGCTATTTTCAATAATAATAATGTGCATTTTTATGCCCCCCAAATATGCATGCTTTTTTTTGCATTATTTGGTTGGAGAACTACCGGTATGTTGCAAAATGTGGAGAAGCGCAGATTTCCAGAGATATTATTTATTTATTATTAAATTCCTGCGGGAATTCCTTCCTTCCTTCCTTTACTGTTCTATGAAAGAGCGAGAAAAACCCTCCCTCTATCCACTCGTTTTCTGTGCATAGTTTTTGTAAACTTCTAGCATGTCGCCTCTGACTCGCCTTTTCTCCAAGCTAAAAATGCTGCAGCCTTTCCCTCATGGGGAGTCGCTTGATCCCTTTGAACATTTTCTTGAACATAACTAAGCCAAACACATGTCACCAGCCAGGCCTGATACCTCCCCGGCGCCTCTTGAGGGCTGTCACACATCATCCGGCCAATGAGCCGCATTCGTGTCTGGCTTGATATTCTCACGTCATGCAGGCTGTATTCGTATTCTTCTATGTTCTCAGTCATGCTTTGGCGGCTTCTTGTCCCAACTTGTTCCTCTTCTTTGGCCCAAGCTGCATGGGTAGCTTCCCTAAAAAGGACTTGTTTTTCCACCCCGTCCTCCACAAAGAAATGTTCATTAAAATAAAACACGGGTGCTTTCTAAATACTGATACTCTGGCTGATCTGGTGCCACGGAGCTCCCCAAAGCAAGCTCTGCTCTCGAAGGACATGTCTCTGCTTGACTCTGAAAGTCTTATTACCATCTCTTTGTATCATATGTGTGCATAGCAGCCACTCTAGAGACACGCAGGGTGAAATCCCAGTTTCTGGTACCTGTTCCTAGTAAACCATTGCCCCTGCACGCTCTCCCTCTCGCTCCCTCCCTTTCTATCTCTCTCTTTTGATGTGAATTTGAAAAGTTGTCATCGTTCAGAGTGCATGCATGCATGTCTGCTGTTGTTGCCATCTGTCTGTCTCGAGAGACGATGGAGTGCGTCTCCTGGGATGAAGTCAAACTCTGCTGTGTTAGCAGCATCGAAGTGACCTCCCTGGGGCAAAATCCTGGGCAGTGTGGATGGGAGTCTGGGGCTGCCCAGATGACAGGACTCGCTGTTGTGGTCTAAAGCAGTGTTCCTCAACCTTGGGTCCCCAGATGTTTTTGGCCTACAACTCCCATCATCCATGACCACTGGTCCTGCTAGCTATGGATGATGGGAGTTGTAGGCCAAAAACATCTGGGGACCAAAGGTCGAGGAACACTGGTCTGAAGAAAAGCGTAGCAAGATGTTTGGCACCAGCTTGGCTGCAGGAATTGCCGGAAGGAGGCGCACAAGGCACCATCCAACCGCCTTAGGGACTGCACCCCAGGTTTTTGTAGGGTTTACTCCTTAGCCATTTCTTCTCCCAAAGACGTTCTGCAAGGCAGCAGAGATTTAGGATCTGAGTTTTCCTTCTCCTAGATGATGAGTGACCTTCTTAGGTGGACAAGCCGCATCTGCCCCTCTCTTCTTTCTACAGCCTGTGCAGTAACTGCCTTCTTGACCGTTGGACCCTCTCTTGGTCTCGTCTGCTCAATTTGCATGCAGGGAAGTCCCTGACTCACTGAGGGTTTGAGACCTGTTGTAACACGGGGATCCTGATTCAGCAAGTGATTTCAGCTCTGACATAGCAGGCAGGAGACAGCTTCTTCATGTAACACTCCTTATTCAGACAAACAAGACTGGGGAACTGAGGAGAGGGGTGCTACATTTATAGGGACAGAAAGACTGGCTAGAAAGGATAAATTTTGGAGGGAACAATCTCAAGCAATCACAAAGCTGCCTTTTGGTGGGAACCAATAAGACTGAGGATCCAAATGCAGCAACTTGAATGAACCAATAGTAGCTGTTCCTTCTGGAACAGGAAGGCAGTTACTTTTCCCTAATGTGAATACAGACAATAGCAATACAGATATTATAACCCTTGAATCAATACACAACAAGACCCATCAGGTACCCTCACCTGGTTTAGCAGGCCAGTCAAATCTGTTCCTCGGTTGTGGCTGCTGTCGCCTGCTGACAGCTTCTAGGAGCCACAGGTGAGAGCTGAATGCAGGGTGGGGACCAAAGGGGGACAAACTACCCCAGAAGGAGCATGATAGGTCCCCCACCAGAGGTGCTACCCCTCCCCTTAACACCCCATACGCATAATATGTCATCACTCATAGCCTTTGATGCTGCAGTGAGAGAAGGACAATTCCCCAAAGGGATCGCAGGGGCAGCCATCTTGGATTGCCACACTGTAAGTAGCCAAGGGATTACTGTGCTATCCTTGTTGTGAACAGCTAGTTCAAAGCCAAAGGGCAGCCAATGAACCAGAAATAAGAGAGTCCGATTGCTTTTACTCTGGGCCAGTTGCCAGAATTCATTGTGCAAGTGCCAGAAATTGGCAGGGTGGGCATTATATTTTTCATTGAAGCTGGGCTTTTCAAAAAGAAAAGAAATACAGTCATACTTTGGGTTACATCCGCTTCAGGTTGCGTTTTTTCATGTTAAGAATGCGGCAACCCCAGAAGTGTTTACTTCTGGGTTTCGCTGCGCATGCATGCGCAGAAGCAGCACACACACTTTGCGCATGCGCAGAAGCAGCCTATGCGCAGAAGCGCTCTATTGTGCTTTCACACATGCACAAAAGCATCACTCTGGTTGCGGACTTTTCGGGGTGCGAATGGCACCCCGGAACGGATTGTGTCTGCAACCAGAGGTACCACTGTACATTAGACAACATCTCTGGTCAACTGTAGAGTCTCAAATAGGTTGACCAACACACGCAAAGGTACATGTGGAGGATACCTTCACAGTTGCACGTCACATGCTGTGCCGAGCTCAGGCAGGCAGGCGGGTGAGGGCAGTGGCAGAGCAACTTGCTGACATGGCGGCTGTGGGGATTGTTATCACACCTGCCTTCCCATGCGACCCGAGTAGTGATCTGCCTTGGACTCTGCCCCACGGCTCCATCAGGTGATCAAAGTTGGCATCTTTACGGAAAGCTATGGGCCATCACACAGGAACAAGGGAAGCTTCCTCATATTGGTCCATCAAACTCCATACTGTCTACACTGACTGGCAGCAGCAGCTCTCCAGGGTTTCAGGCGGGAGTCTCTTCCAGCCCTATTTGAAGATACCAAGGATTGAAACTGGCACCTTCTCCCTGCAAATCAGATCTATGCCCCTTCTCCAATTCAGATAGCCCCTTCTTCCAGGCCCAGAAAACAATAGACTTAAGTTCTTCTTCTTTAACCTCCATCCTATCTAATTCCGTGAAGGCCTACAATCCAGTAAGTTCCCGTTTTATAGCATTCATTTTTGCCTGGGCCTGTGTGTGGCAGGACAGGCAAAAAGAAAGAAACCACTTGAATATACCTGGCAAAGCAGAAACAACCCCGGGTTTTTGCACCTGGGTGTTCAGAAACATCCTGCATTGCAGGGGGTTGGACTAGATGGTCCTCAGGGGTCCTTTCTATGATTCCATGCTCCCTGTGGAGCTGCAAAGGTATGCTGATGATTCGGGGTAACCAATGCCGTTTCAATTAGTTTACCTGTTCCTCTGCTCAGTGTGTATATCGGTTGCCGTGCAATGCAAAACGAAACATGAAACTCTATCACAAGAAAGGGAGACCCCTGTATCCAAAGTACATTTTATTCAGTTAACAGGTCAAAATGGGAAAGAAAGGGGAAAAAAACACCAGGAAAGCCAAGAAATTGTGGTGACAGGAATGACACAAGTGTCTTGGGTGTGAGGTGTTACAACGGGGAAACAGGGCAGAGCGCCCTTTTCTTGTCAGTGGTTCACAGGTGCAACAGCGGTTACTAATGGAGGACTTAGAAAGTGCTGGTCACCAGAGAAAAGTGTGTGGAATGTTAATTGGCCAAAATGGCAGCACTCTGGCCAAGTAGAGCTGGACAGGGAGAGGGACCTGCCGTGCGGTGTGAGGTTAGTATACAGCAAGGACCATCAATGCCCGTCCAGCCAAAGAGAGCCATCTTGGTTCCCATAGAAACGGATGTCGGCCATGTTGCTCTTCCTGGGAGCACAGACCAGACCTTAGGCCTCTGCCTGTGCCTGTGCCTGCACCTGTGCCTGAGCCTCCTTGACTTTCTCCACAAGGGCCTGGATCCGGGCAGTGAGGTCCTCCACCAAGGGGGCGAACCACTCGCGCACCTTTTCGGCCGTCTGGTCAAAGGAGTCCTTCAACTCCTGAGCTCGGCTGTTGAGTTGCTCGTGGACCATCTTCCCTTGCTCTCCGACGGCCTGCACCAGGGCCTGGAAACGCTGCTGCCCCTTATCGCGGATTTTGGAGAAATAGGGCTCCAGGCTCTGGCGCACAGCTTCCACCTTTTCGTCTGTGCTGGTCTGCACCTCCGCCCTGTAGGCGTCGAGCTTCCTCTGCAGGTCGTCGACGTCCTTCGTGAGGCGCTTCTTCATCTTGCGCATGTAGAGGTTGAACTGGGACCGCAGCACCTCCATGTTGTGGTTGAGCATCAGGCGTGCATCGTTGGTGTACTGGACCACCTTGCCCTTGGTCTCCTCCATGTCGGTCCGCAGCTTCTCGGACAAGGCCGACATTTCGGTCGTCAGGCGCTGCTGCGCATCCTGGGCGTAGGGGCCTATCTTGGAGCGCAGGTTCTCTGTGTAGAGGTCCAACTCCGCCATGGTGTCTGTGATAAAGCCGCTGGGGAGAAGGAGGAGGTAGCAGGGAAGGGTCAGAATCATGTTATTCTCTAGCAATAGGCCCTGCTGCCATAATTCTCACAGGCTTCAGATCTCTCCAGAAGGAGAAGCCATACAGACAACCAATCTATCCTGAGGTGAGCTTGCCCACCTTGGAGGAACATGGGTGTCTGTACCCCCTGATAAGTGGCAAGGAGAATTTGGCCACCCTGGCGCCACATTCACACCATACATTTAAATCCCTCGTATACTAGCAAAGACTCCTGGAAACCCCAAACAAACCCAGCAACTGCGGGTTATCTGGTTATCTCCCGCTTGGGCTACTGCAATGCGCTCTACGTGGGGCTACCTTTGAAGGTGACTTGGAAACTACCAACTAATCCAGAACACGGCTGCCAGACTAGTAACTGGGAGTGGTGGCTGAGAACGTATATCACCAGACTTAAGAGGATTTACATCGTCTCCCAGTACGTTTCCAAGCTCAATTCAAAGTGCTGGTGCTAACCTTTAAAGCCCTAAACAGCCTCATTGACCTTATATACCTGAAGGAGCGTCTCCATCCCCATCGTTCAGCCCAGACACTGAGGTCCAGCTCCGAGGGCCTTCTGGCGGTTCCCTCCCTGTGAGAAGTGAGGTTACAGGGAACCAGGCAGAGGGCCTTCTCGGGAGTGGCACCTGCCCTGTAGAACGCCCTCCCACCAGATGTCAAGGAAATAAACAACTATCTGACTTTCAGAAGACATCTGACGGCACCCCTGCATAGGGAAGTTTTTAATGTTTGGTGTCGTATTGTGTTTTAATTTTTTGGAAGCCACCAGAGTGGCTGGGGTAGCCCAGTCAGGTGGATGGCATATAAATAGGGAATTATTATTATGGGTGCATTGAAGTCACAGCTCTACAATTCCTAGCACTTTTACGAACTACAGTTTCCAGGATTCTCCATGGTTGTTAAAGTGGTATAAGAGAACATTAAAAAGATGGCATAGATGGGGCTCCAAGTCAGATTTGACTTACATGTGAGATAAAATGGTCGCCTGCCACCAGACTCGGTTTGAGCCATGAACAAAAAGCTATCAGCCACTCAGCCAGTCTCAACTCCAGCCCCTATGACTGCCAAGGGCCAGCCAAGTGTTTGTGGTTGGAAAATCTAGCTATTAGAGCTTCCAGGAAACAACAAAGCAACACATTTAAATCACCGGCCATTTGCTTCCCCCTTTAATGTCTCCCATCTGTGAGGGTGGCTGCCTGACGCCTCCTCTAGCCTCAGGGCTGGATTCAGACCTTTGGAGACCCTAAGCGCTTAAAAGATTTTGGTATCCCCAAAGATATCTATTTCAAAATATAAGCAGTAATAAAGTGTGAAATAAAACTTTTTATTTTTTTGAAATGAAATGAAACCTACAGTAAGATGGAAAATAAT
This sequence comes from Lacerta agilis, assembly GCF_009819535.1. Taxonomy (NCBI): domain Eukaryota; kingdom Metazoa; phylum Chordata; class Lepidosauria; order Squamata; family Lacertidae; genus Lacerta; species Lacerta agilis. The sequence continues at coordinate 75,460,057 of NC_046319.1, read as the reverse complement.
GTTTATTTTCCTATATTCGTATGAATAATGTTTCTTTTTGTTCAGCTGCACCGTATGGTCTATAGGGTAAATCTGGCAATGGGTGCCCCCCCCTTTCCCTTGATGCCCTAAGAATGTGCTTATTTTGCTTATCCAGCCCTGCCTATCCTGGCTACACTGTCACATCGGCTTGTGACTTACCCGGTACATCTTCCACAGTCAGCACCACAGAGAAAGTGGACATGTACTGGGATTTATGATACTCTTCTTCCAAACAACTATTACTCAGGGAAAAGGTCACCAAATTAAGCTGACTAATGCTGGCTACACACTCTTGTTTACTCTGCATCCAGTGTGACCCCAGTGCTGGTTTAAAAAGCAGTGTTTACATGATGATTATCCACAATCCATATCTATCCTGTTGTTTCTTATGGAATACTGTGTCTCAGTGCATTTCCCCCCTGCAAACCAGCACAATTCAAAGTGTTGGTGCTGACCTTTAAAGCCCTAAATGGCCTCAGCCATTTATATACCTGAAGGAGCGTCTCCACCCCCATCGTTCTGCCTGGACACTGAGGTCCAGCTTCAAGAAGAAGAAGAAGAGTTTGGATTTGATATCCCGCTTTATCACTACCCTAAGGAGTCTCAAAGCGGCTAACATTCTCCTTTCCCTTCCTCCCCCACAACAAACACTCTGTGAGGTGAGTGGGGCTGAGAGACTTCAAAGATAGCCCAAGGTCACCCAGCAGCTGCATGTGGAGGAGTGGAGACGCGAACCCGGTTCCCCAGATTATGAGTCTTCCACTCTTAACCACTGCACCACACTGGCTCCTTCTGGCAGTTCCCTCACTGCAAGAAGTGAAGTTACAGGGAACCAGGCAGAGGGCCTTCTCAGTAGTGGCACCTGCCCTGTGGAGCACCCTCCCACCAGATGTCAAAGAAATAAACAACTATCTGACTTTTAGAAGACATCTGAAGGCATCCCTGTTTAGGGAATCCACCAAGAGTGGTTGGGAAAACCCAGCCAGATGGACGGGGTATGTATAAATAAATAAATGACAAAAAGAACATCCAACTGTGTTTCAAGCTGGCAATGTGTGCATAGCCTAAATCATCCTTCAGCAGGAGCCTGGCAGTAATGAGGGACCACTCTGGAAGATATTGTGGCCCTATCAGGGTGTGAGCCAATCTGACAACGCCAGTCTCTTAACACCAGGCCCCAGTAAATTTCAAAGCTCTGTTGGTTCCAGAACAAATTAGGGATGCAAGAACCGAAGCGACATTTTGCAAAGGACCTGACAAATTTGAAAATTCTAAGGGCTGATGTCCAAACAAACAAAAAGATTATAAGATTATAAAATCCAGGTTTTTGAAATTGTACAATTCCGATTGGGATTCCTGCCATGTAAGTGTGATATGGGCTGTGTACATACTATACCTTTAAAGCACATTCGAAATGCATTCTTTCCCTCAGAGAATTATGGGAACAGTAGTTTACCCCTCACAGAGTTACAGTTCCCAGGAGCCCTTATCAAACTACAGTGCCCAGAATTCTTTGAGGGGTGTGTGTGTGAGGAAACATGCTTTGAATGTGCTGTAAAGGTACACAGCCTTCATACACAACTGTGTTTCAATTCTAATAATCAGATATCACCCATCTTAAGATCTATGTATGTCATTCTATGAGATTTAAGCATAGCTGTCAACTTTTCCCCCTTTTTAAGGGAAATCCCCTTATTCTGAACAGGATTCCTCGGAAGAAAAGGGAAAAGTTGACAGCTATGGTTAAGAGCAATGTGAGCTTGGACTCTTTGGAGCATACACTGGGGCTGTGAAAACTCCAGTTGAGCACGTGTCATAAATAAAAACCTCACCTAGCGCCTGTACCCACTTAAAAGGAAGTAGCAAAATCACTCACTCCAGTTCCTTGCTGAGCTGCGAACTCTTGATCTGAGCGGTGACATCATCAGCCGCATCCCCAATCCTGGTCACTACGTCCCTGAAGACATCCACCGTCTCCTCCCATTTGGATTTTGCCTCTTCTTCGGGGACAGGGTTGGCCCAGGAGCCTGCGTGGATTAGGAAAAGGAGGGAAACATTCAAGGATCTAGAAAACAGGCCAAACTCACGTCCCACCAAACTGAATGAGGGGTGCCTGTCAATATGGGGCATCCCACCAGGTGGGGCCCTTGGAATCAGCGAAGCCACACTCCTGCGAGTGATGGCAAGGGGGAAACAGGAGGCAAAACATGAAGGGATTTATGCAGTGTAGTCCTGCTCAGAGGAGACCCACTAAAAACAATAGGCATGTGTCCGTTGATTTCAATGGGCCTCCTCTGAATATAACTTTGCTGGAGACACGTCCCCAATTAAAAAGGCACTTCCTGTTGCAGGGGGGAAGTGCCGCCATCTTGTCGCCTCTTCCCATCGCTAGCTAGTGTCTCAGCGACTGGAATGGGATGGAACAGCTTGAGCGTGTAGTTTGTGACTGTCCAGTGCTTTGGTTTTCAAAATGCCGGTCGTTTTCCAAGCCCAGGTGGAAGTGCCATGCACCTCCTTCCCTTGTGTTATCAATCGATGGCACAAACGTCCTTACCTAATCCCAGCAGCTCTTAGGGCCGATGTTACTTTCACAACTCAGCATTCCTAGATAGGGCGACCCATCTATGGGGCCAAAGGTTGCGGTTGTTAAACACAAGTCCTAAACTAACCTTGACAAGGCACCTGCATGCCGGAATAGGCAAACAGCGACCTACTTCAGCCTAGCGTGGTCAGTCCAGCCCCACACGGAGCCTTCCCTTCTGGTGAAAGGGCAGCCCGCCCACCCCAACCTTTCCCCTTAGGATGCATTTTCTTCCAATTTGTTTGCAGGTTTATCCTGCCCTACCCTCCGGAAACTCCCCACTTTATCCTCAAATCAATCCTGCGAGGTAGGTGAAGCCGGATGACTCAAGGCCAACCATGTCTCTCCCCCCAATCCTAGTCTCATGCTCCAACTACTGCACCGCACTGGCAAGCTATGAGAGGGGGCTCCCTCCTTCAGCAATAGGTCACTTCCCTGATTTCATATTACACATTACACAGTTGCACAACTGAAGCGCCCTGTGCCCCTGAGAGATGCCACCAGCCAGGGCCAGATTTAGGTTTGATGAGGCCCTAAGCTACTGAAGGCAATGGGGCCCTTTATATGTCCAGCTGTCCTTTGTAAACAACAAACTGTCCCTGTTTTTTCTGTTGAATATATGCTACAGTATATGGTAATTTATGGACCTAATAGGTATCTAAAGCCGTTTGCACATGTTGCCATGCGACCAGTCCCGGTCCATGCAGAATGTAGGCACCCTATATATAGAAATGAGCAAACCAGTGATATTTTAGGGAGCAAGCTAGCAGGCGGGGCCCATGACTTACATCATAGGAGCCTACACAATGCAAAACACTGTTGCTGTATGTAGGTTTTATTTTATTTGTTTTTTTATCTTATATTTTGGAAATGTACATCCAGGTTTGTTTTTTTCTTTAATTTTTTTGGGGGCCTCCAAGAGAGTGGGGCCCTAAGCTATAGCTTGTTTATAAGTAAATCTGGCATTGCTACCAGCCAGTCCAGACAGCACTGAGCTAGATGGACAAGTGTCCAATTTTTTTTTTTATAAAGCAGCATCCAATACACAGTGAGCAGGACAGTTTTTTAAAGTCCATGTAGCCAGCATCCCCATAGTTTTAAAGCACAAAAATTAAGTTAGCTCAGATTTCTGGCCGCTCCCAACAACGCAACCCTGATGTTCTGATGTGTCTAGTCTACCTTCATCCCTCCTTCCCTCTTTACATTTGCTCACGCCACGCACAACTTGTGGAGAAGCGATATTCTCCTAACAAACCATGGCATAAGACTAAGAGCTGATTTGCTGGATCGGACCAAATGTCCCTCTGGTCTTAGTTGCTTCTGAGGAGCTGACAAGCACAGCATCAAGCATATGGTCATTCCCCTGTGGTCTGTCCCCAGCATCTGCTTCACCGAGGTATACTGCCACCGTTTGTGGAAGTTCCACACCCACGGAAGAAAGAAGTCTGTGCTGCATTTGAACTAGCCTTTAAGGAGCATTGGGAAAGAGGGGACAAAGTGTGTTTAGCCTGTTCTGTGTGTCCGATTTTATTTAAGACAAACCACGTCTTCCAATTCCGTCACTCACCTCCCAGCAGGAATGCTGTGAAAAACAGGGCGAGGAATTTCATGATCACCGACTTTCTGGACCCTTCTGAGAAACGGAGACATTAAAAAATGGGACAAAATTAGGTAATGGAGTGACTCGAGGAGGGTGGGTGCTGGTATTTTCCTCCACCAGCAGGAATCTTTAAGAGAGACACACACAGGATTAATCGCAGCCCAGCCAACGATGAGACTATAACTGCTCAGTCCTGAAAGGGAGACCCCACTGAATGCCACACCATTAAAAAACAAAAACAAACAAACCCTACATTAAATATTTTTCTCCAAATGTCCTTAAATCGAAAACAGCTTTTTCCCTTTTGGTCGCACAGTCCCAGTCCACAATGCACATTAGAACCCACAAACCCCACACACCTTTTTAAAACAAGAAAAGTTTGTTCAAGGTTGCCAGTTATCCAGCTTTGCTCTCACCTTCCTTTACCTTCTCTTCCTCTGGAGTCTGGAAAGTGTTCAGCCAGACCCTCTGTGCAGACTTAAATACCCAGCTCAGCTGGTAAGAATGAGAGGGGGGGGGGGAGAGGCGGGACTGGCAGAGTCAGCAGCAGCAGCAGCAGTAGTCACAAAGTTTTGCCAAAGTGGCATCGGGGACAAAGTTTAACACACACACACACACACACACACACACACACACTTTGCACACACACTGCTAGGGAAAGTCTTAACCCTGAACTCAACAGAGAGAGAGAGAGAGAAAGGAAAACAAAATAGTTAAAGCAATATTTTTTTTTATTGCATTGAGTATGTGAACTTTTGACTGACACAAGTCTCCCCCATCAAGCAGAACAGAAGTTGTTAAATAATTCTTTTTCCTCTCTGCCTGGAGAACGTGGAGAGGGGCTCCCACACATTTCCCATGGCCATCTTTCTCCCGTTTTTTTGCAGCTATTTGCGCAAGCTTCACTGAAAATTGTTTTCTTGCATGAAATGAATTGTGTTCTTGGGTGGGGTGGGGTGGGGGAAAGGATGGCATTGATTAAAATGTGTTTATGCTACAGTGAGGCCCGAAATGGGCGGTCGAAGTCGGACTGAGTTAACATAAAACAGTGGGACAAAGTTGGGGAAAGGGTGATTCATTGGGGAGAAGCAGCAGTGGGAGACCATGCAAAGAAAGCTCTTATCCAACAATCTTTTCTCCCTTATGCTTCTGTTCCCAGTGGTGACAAACACATATTGGAGTACCCCAGCAGAGGTAACAGGGAAGAAGGTGAGGGAGACAGAAGCCCCCACTTCTCCATTTGCGCCTTTTCTCCTCCAAACTATATCCTCCCCTCTACTGCCTTTCAACTGTTTTGCTGTTGAGACTTATCCGTTCAAGCCTGTTGCTGAATGTGTCACTTATGAGTGTCCGAAAACAAATGTACACATTTCTACCACGTTTTCAGGCGCAACACAAGTGAATCCTGACAGTAAGAGATGCAGTCAACTGTACACAGTGTTTTTGTGAGTTTCTGGACCCTTGGAAAATCCATCTGGGATTGTCCACACCCCTACTTGGCAGGTAGCAAATGCCAGATCTGTCAATAGGCAGACACCTCAAGTTATACCAAGGTATATCGAGTCAACTCATAGGAACAGACCCTGTTAGACCCTTGGTCCAGCTAGCTCATTAATAGCAACACTGAATGGCAGTGGCTGCTCAAGATTTCAGGCAGAAGTTGCTCTCAGCTGTATGCCAGGTGCTGAACTTGGGAACTCCTGAATGCAGTGCTGGTACTCTGCCAATGCTTGTCTACTCAGGCGTAAGTCTCATTGAGTTCAATGGGGCTTACTCCCAGAAGTGCGCATAGGGTTGTAAACCAAAGTGGTTTATCCATGTCATTTATTGAGACATCGTTGGGTTGCAAACCCCCCAAACTACCTAATTCATATTAGTGGGCAGCAAAAATAATATTTCATGTTATGGGAAAGGAAACAGGAGGTGTATGTTGATCTGGCTTAATCCCATATGAAACAGAAAAGGGTATGATATTGCACACCTGACAAAACTAGAAAGGGGTTGAAATTTATCAATTAATGCACTCTTATGCCACTTTAACAGGAATCCTGGGATCCTCCAGAGCATCCTGGGAACTGTTGTTTGTTAAAGGTGCTGAGAGTTGTTGTTGTTGTTGTTGTTGTTGTTGTTGTTGTTGTTGTTCAGTCGTTCAGTCGTGTCCGACTCTTCGTGACCCCATGGACCAGAGCACGCCAGGCACACCTATCCTTCACTGCCTCTCACAGTTTGGCCAAACTCATGTAGTAGCTTCGAGAACACTGTCCAACCATCTCATCCTCTGTCGTCCCCTTCTCCTTGTGCCCTCCATCTTTCCCAACATCAGGGTCTTTTCTAGGGAGTCTTCCCTTCTCATGAGGTGGCCAAAGTACTGGAGCCTCAACTTCAGGATCTGTCCTTCTAGTGAGCACTCAGGGCTGATTTCTTTAAGAATGGATAGGTTTGATCTTCTTGCAGTCCATGGGACTCTCAAGAGTCTCCTCCAGCACCATACTGTAATTCAAAAGCATCAATTCTTCGGCGATCAGCGTTCTTTATGGTCCAGCTCTCACTTCCGTACATTACTACTGGGAAAACCATAGCTTTAACTATACAGACCTTTGTCGGCAAGGTGATGTCTTTGCTTTTTAATATGCAGTCTAGGTTTGTCATTTTTTCTGCCAAGAAGAAAGTTGTTAGTCAACCACTATTCCACTCCCAGAGCTGCCATTCCCAGAGTTCTCTGGGAAGAGGGATTGCTTGTTAAGCTACTTTGGGAATTGTAGCTCTCGGGCGAGGATAGGGATCGCCTAACAACTCTCAGTACCCTTAAAAAACTACAGTTCCCAGTATGCTTTGGGGGGAAGCCATGAGACTTAAACTTGTATAAGAGATCTTTAGATGTATGGTGTGAATGTAACCTTGGTTGCTTTGGGTGAACAGCAAGACAGTGTCTGGCTCATTGAAGCCTTTCATTCAATGTAGTGATGACCAGACGTTGCCCTGAATCTTGTTTCACCATTGTCAACGGGACAGTGCCTTCCAGGGCACCTGAGCTTAGGAGCCTGCAGACCACACGATGCCGTCCACTATCATCTGGCCACCGCTCCCAACCCCCTGCAATTGCCGCCTGAGGCAGCCAACTCAATCTGCCCAACGGTAGGGCTGGCTGTGAATGTTTCTCCCCACGGTTTATCTGCCCACAAATAACAGTACAGAATTTTGAGATGCCATTTGTGCACCACTCTAGACAGAACTTCTAGAGGCGAGGTGGGGTTTTACTGGGGGAAACGTCATTCTTTGCAACTAGGATGCAGGAAGCAGGAAATCGTGGGTGTCCTGTTGCAAACGTCTGGGTTGCTGGGACGGAGGAGACTTCTCTTCTTGTGACTCTGTTGACAGGAGGGATTTCGTAAGGGTGCTTTGAGAGAGAAGGGTTAGCAGGGTTTTGAGCCAAAGAGGCTAATTCACCCTGCCAGGCACATGCTGAACTGAACAAGAAACCGAGGCCTAACAAAATGAGCACATGCAAGGCACAAACTCTTGCAGACACCCACAACCCGTGACAGTCTGAGGTTCTTCCTTGTGCCACCAGCTGTTTTCTTGACAAGTGCTAACAGGCCTCTTGCTGCCTTAGCAGCAGAGCAAACCGGCACACATACAACCTGCGTGACCCACCAAGACAAATGGAGCCCACAATCCATTCAGCTTGGCGGGTCGCGGAGTTGCCTGGACGGATCTGAGGTAAAGCGAGGCGGCTGTTTCAGGCAGCAAATTCGGGGCGCCATCGAAAGGCAGCAGATGGAATAACAACCACCAGCAAGGGGAACGACATCACAGGGATGTGCCTTTTCAGGAGTCAAATGTATTGGGCTCAGGGTAACATTTTGGTTGTAAGTTGCTTTGGGTTGCTCTGGGCGAGATAAAGAGGATGGCAAATTTAATTAATTAATTAATTAATTAATGATTTACCTACCACTTCCCCCTCACCGCCCACTGATGTCGGCCACATGAATACCATACGTTTAAAACACAACAATACAATTTTAAACGGTCATGGGTCATGGCTCCCCCCCCCCGAGAATTCTGGGACCTGCAGTTTGTTGAGGGTGCCGCAAGTTGCAAGGAAATGCTAGTTCCCCATCCCAGACCTACAATTCCCAGAGTGGTTTGGCATTAAATCTTTCTCCATGGGGAAGTCTGGGAATTGCAGCTCTGGGAGAAGAGTTTGAATTTGGATTTGATACCCCACTTTATCACTACCCTAAGGAGTCTCAAAGCGGCTAACAATCTCCTTTTCCCTTCCTCCCCCCACAAAAAACACTCTGTGAGGTGAGTGGGGCTGAGAGACTTCAAAGAAGTGTGACTAGCCCAAGGTCACCCAGCAGCTGCATGTGGAGGAGTGGGGAATCAAACCCGGTTCACCAGATTATGAGTCCACCGCTCTTAACCACTACACCACACTGGCTCCACACTGGGAGAGGGAGTAGGCGCCTCCTAACAACTCTCAGCATCCCAGAAATCTTTAAATACGTGGTGTGAATGTGGCCTTTATCGCCTCGCTGTCACCGCTGTCCTTGTTTGGCCTTACTGCTTTTCCTGAGCCGCAGGAGTTTACTGGTAATTGCCGCGTCTACCACTGAAGCCTCTTTCACTGTGAATTTCCTGTGGTGTATCGGGAACAGGACTCCAAGCCCCCAAATTTCCTCCCACCCCGGATAGCTCAAACTACACAGCCTGTCCGTTTTTAAGGAAGTAAGTCAACAAGAGAGGTGGAATTCCCCACCACAGACTGTATTTGGGGCTTTTGTATGCTTGGCTGAGGTGCTGTGATGAATACTACAGTAGGGTCTTTGAGGTGCTCTAAAAACACCTCGGTGTCTAAAAACACATGGGTAGGAAGTTCTATGAAACAGTGTTGTTGTTTTTTTTAACATCAGCGCCATTTCACACACCCTTCTAAGCACAAGCACACACACAAACAAGTTCCTTTCTCGAGCTTCTAGTTAGGAATTAAGCTGAGGCACAATGGGAGTTTTATTTTCCCAGCAGAGCCCTTTCTTGCTTTACTCACAACAGGTAAAAAATAAATAAATATTTGAATAGGTGACTTTCCCCCCAGTCTGGAGATATGGCGATGGGGAAGCGATCACCTGTTGGGACGTCTGCCTACTGTATTGCAGCTCTTAAAGAAGCCGCTTGCTTCTGGAGGCCAAAGTCTTCAGCTGGGGCAATTGCTACCTACAAAACAATATTTCTCCCACCACCACACCATTGTTTCTTGTAACAATTGGGCCTTGAGCTTAATTGGCTGTGTTTGCAAGACTTATTAATACACAGTAGTTGCTGGTTAGTACCATGTTGCCAATGGATCAGAACAGCACGCTCTGTTCTTCTGCAGCTCTGGGTGGTTTTTACCTCTGCAGCTTGGAGGTAAAACTCTGTCATCTTCTAAGTAGCTAAGAACAGGCTGCTGTTAAAGGCACAGCTGCAGTGGCTGCCTGAAAAGTTGGCAACCCTGACTACTGTTTACCACCTCCTCTCCCGCACCCCTCCTGTTGTTGCTGTTGGCGAAATGTCGAAAATAAGGAGGTGAAGTTCTTCCTCTAGGTCTTCATCTTTACCCCAGGAAAAGCTCCGGCTGCTTGATTTATCTGTGAAATACCCCTCCCCACTCTTTCACTATATATAAGGGTCTGGTGACTTCTGTTTCAGTGTATCTGAAGAAGTGTGCATGCACACGAAAGCTCATACCAAGAACAAATTTAGTTGGTCTCTAAGGTGCTACTGGAAGGAATTTTTTTAAAATTTTTATTTTGTTTTGACTATGGCAGACCAACACGGCTACCTACCTGTAACTGATTTATCTGCGTTAGGCTTTATCAAAGGACACAGGTGCAGGGCTGGTTTTAAAAGCTGGCAACCCAAGGGCTAGACAGCTCATCAGAAGCCCCTTCTAATCCCACAATTTGGCGGTAATTAATTCAGAATAAAAGAATGGGATCCTGGGAACGTCCGCTCAGAAAAGGAACTAGCACACAGCTACCCTTTTGAGCGGCTGCAATGCAAAGCGTGCTTCTCATTTAAAATCTGACCTAGAGTAACCCTCCTTAGCTCTTGCTGAGACCAGAGGTCAGGGTGACCGTATCTGAGGTTCACGGAGACACGCAGAAAACATCTTGAGGGTTTATTTTTCTAGCAGATAAGCAAACAGCTGGGGCTTCGTCACCACGTGGTGGAAACTGCCTGCAGCTAGTATTTTCTTCCTGACAGAGATCCCTGCGTGCCTTTAGGACAGCCTGCCTCAACCTGCTTCTTCTCCGGGCCTTTTGGGCTCTGATTCCCACCAGCCCTGTCTGAGTGGCAGTCCAAAACATCTGGAGAAGAAACAGGTCGGGGAAGCCTGCTTGCAGGTAGAAATGCTACAGGTCCAGCTTTTGGGGGGGGGCATAATAACATGCCTTTATATTACACTCTGTTGTTCACAGTATCATAGAATCATAGAGTTGGAAGGGACCCCCAGGGGCCATCAGGTCCAACCCCCTGCAATGCAGGAATCTCAACAGAAGAAGAAGAAGAGTTTGGATTTGATATCCCGCTTTATCACTACCCGAAGGAGTCTCAAAGCGGCTAACAATCTCCTTTCCCTTCCTCCCCCACAAAAAACACTCTGTGAGGTGAGTGGGGCTGAGAGACATCAAAGAAGTGTGACTAGCCCAAGGTCACCCAGCAGCTGCATGTGGAGGAGCGGAGAAGCGAACCCGGTTCACCGGATTATGAGTCTACTGCTCTTAACCACTACACCACATTGGCAGATGGTCATCAAACCTCTGCTTAAAAACCTCAAAGGAAAGAGAGTCCGCCACATCCTGAAGGAGACCGTTCCACTGCCGAACAGCTCTCACTTGTTCCAGGGTCAGTTTATGGCACCAACTTTAACCGCCGTATGATAAACTAACACATTCAAACAAGAGGCATTCCCTTTCCATTCATCTGGGTCCCACTCTTTTGTGTGTGGAGCATCAATGCGCGCAAAACAGCATGAGATTTTTCTTTCCACAGCCTTAAAGGGCAAGATCTTGACCTTTCCCCCCCCCCCCCCCATTAAGAAATGAGCGTATTCAACACTGCAGATCAGAAATACAAAGCATCGAACCGCATTTTTGAATTTGTTTAAAATTACATTCAAAAAAACCCCCAGAGATTTTCCTGTTAGGGATTTTACCCCCAGAAATTAAAAAAAGAAATGAGAACGCTATTTATGTATGCTGTCACAGCAGCTAGAATTCTTGTGGCTCAAAAGTGGAAAAACGAATCAGTACCGACAACCTTAGAGTGGCAGATGCTTATGTTAGATTATTTGCAGCTGGCGAAATTGACAGGAGGAGTTAGAGGAGAAATGACGCAGAAAACCTTTGGTGAATGGAAAATATTTAAAGAATACATAAGACTATATTGCAATAATAAGGCCATATTAGCAGAACTAGAGTGATACTTGTAATTAAACAAATATTGAATACTATTGAAGATAAAGGAATGAGAAATGAAGATCAAAACTGTGCAGACAATGATGTAATGAAAGCACATTAAGAAAGATCGGACGATTTGTATGTATGTGAGAAGTGTGGTTATGTAAACCAATTTTAACCTTTTTCATGTTTTCCTTTTCCTTTTTCTTTTTCTATTTCTTCTTTTTTTATTTGTATTGATGAGACTAAATATTTTTAATGTGTGTAAATAAAACCAATAAAGATTACTTTAAAAAAAGAAAGAAATGAAAACGAAAGACTTAAAACTTGCTGTTGTTTTCTCATCAACTTGCCAGCTTATTCCCCCCCCCCCAAAAAAGATCTGGCTCATTAATTTTAAACTCTTGCACTGAAATTGCTGGCACACCGTCCCTCTTGACGCGACGTGCCCAAGGGTCAGAAATCAAGTGTTATCTCCTTGCCACCCCGACGTGGCATTCTCATGCAGTCATACGGGAGGGAAACAGAGTCCAAGAGTGCTCTGAATACCTCATTTTGCCAACGGTGGAAGGGAAGGTGCAACAGCGCTGGCATCACTGCTATCAGAGATCAAAGCAGTAAGCGAGGTTGGATCTGCAAGTTGTCAAAGATCAGCTACCTTCCTTTCTGACCTCTCCCCACTTGGCCTGCTTTCACTATCTCAGCCACTAGGGACAAGCAAATCTGTCCGTTCTCATTTTTTCCTGCATTGTTTCAGTAAGTGCCTGCGAGATAGGTTCGCCTTTAAATGCAAAATGAATCAGATTTCCTCTCCCGTCTCTATGAGAGCAGCATAAACCTTTGCTCTGCAGCGTTCAGGTGTGCCGGAGGTGCGCGGAATTTTTGGGAGGGGGGGTGGGTCTTCCCAACTTTCCCTACTGCAAAGTTAATTCAGCAGCCTCTGACCCTCCTCTGGGGCTGTTGAGAGGCTGGTGACCCTTTCAGCACAAGTATGTTTCTGCTGAATTCAATGGGATTTACTCCCAAGCAATGCATGTGCAGGCTCTGGCTCAAACTGCAGGGAGTTCTGTGTCCCCGCCTCCCCGCTGTGCTTTCTAACAAATAAAAAAATAAAACAGCTCCTCGCCACGTCTAGAACATGTACCTGTATGGTTAAGACTGCTTCCCCTTCCTCTCTCCAGTCCTTTTTCAGTTCCGGATCACGCTTCACCAAGTGGCTTTGAAAGAAAACATAACAAGGCCCCTAAAGTTTCCCTCGAAGTACAGTGACACCCTGGTTCTCAAACGCCATTGTTCTCAAACGCTTTGGTTCTCAAACTCCGAAAACCCAGAACTGTTCCGGTTTTCGAATATTTTTCGGAAGCAGAAAATCCAGTTGGGGCACCTGCACCAACCAGAAGCTGTGCCTTGGTTTTTGAACATTTCAGATGTCAAATGGACTTCCGGAACTGATCAAGTATGGCGCTTTTGTTTTTGAGGTTTTTTCGATTAATTTGTTTTTGTGACTGTGTGGAACCCAGTTCAGCTATTGATTGATTGATTGTGTGACTGCGAAAATGGATAAAAGCCCCCCCCCATCCAAACAATGACTATCTTCAGTGCAATGACTATCTTCAATGACTATCTTCAGATTTTAATTTTTATCATCTACAATACTGTCTTATTTATTTTATAGTACAGTACATTGATTATTGCCTTCATTTTACGGATCAATGGTCTCGTTAGATAGCAAAATTCATGCTAAACTGCTGTTCCAAGGGTTGTTTTTAAAAGCCAGACACGAATTAATTCATTTTGCATTACTTTCTATGGGAAAGCGCGCCTTGGTTTTGGAACGCTTTGGTTTTGGAACAGACTTCCGGAATGGATTAAGTTTGAGAACCAAGGCACCACTGTATGAAAAATAAGCTGGGGGGGGGGGTATTTGAAAAATGACCAGAGAGAAAAGGAGCCTCACGTCACCCACTTTGCTTCTGCTCAGGTGCATCCTGCCCTGACTCCAGAGGAAAGAACTGTGCAACTTTCCACAACACCCTTTGTCTGTGTGGGCCAGCAGCACCATTACCCAAATAGTTTTGCAAGAATTTTTTAAAAGCACTCTGGGTATCCTCCAGCAATGTTTGCTCAGCAAGAGACTCCAGATTCACTTCAAAATGTTGTTTTAGGTGACATTTGCTGGCAACTCCAGGCCTGAGGTACAAAATGCTGAATAGCAAAACAGAAAACTCCTAATAACAGGCAGCCAAGCGTTTCAACAGAGGCAATTTAGGCAGTGTTTCTCTCTATACATTTTCTAGCAAGTGCTGCTAGAAGTAGGCATGTACAGGATTGCATTTGTGAATTTATTTAATGTAGTTGGTTGCGGTAAAACCGTACTTTAATCAGATTTAACCTTGCCCAAATCCAGGGAACAAGAGGGAACTAGACTTGTCATTGCTAGTCTTATGTAATGAGCACATGGCACAGTACCTAGTTTTTTCTAAGTGCTTATGAAATGTTGTTGTTGTGGCTGTTGTCATAAGAAGTCTTCCCACCACTTCCTGCCAATGTGCATCTGGGTTGCACATTTTCTCCATATGCCTCATTCAAAGTACCGCTGAAACAGGCTGGATTTATCTTTTTATGTGAATGAGGGTCAAAAGACAGGGCCAGAAGTTGCAACTACAGCATGTTTGGGGGGGCTGGGGGCGAGGGGGAAATTTAGTTCAGTTCACATGGAATTTGCACTTTCGGGGGGGGGGAAATAACCCCAAAACCAACGAGAACCGAAACACAGAAGCATCCTTCGAAATTTGCACGTATCCGAATTTTGTGGTGTGGTTCTCCAACAAAACAAAAAATGCATGTACCAGCGGAACTAATAATATATTAGTGAAAATAACGTACAGAATGCATTCTATTGAGGGAACTGCTTGCAAAACTATGGACATTAATTAAAATTGCAAACAAAGACTGTTTGCTAGGAGAAATTCTCAGTGAAACGCTGGTGAATTCCCATGATTTATTCTTAAAAGATACGATTCAAAAATTGCTACAGAAATGTGGAGAACTGAATTTCAGGATTGGAAAAATCGGGAAATGGGCTAAACCTAACTCGACAGATCTTTCTGTCAGTAGTGGAAGCCCATTGCCTTTAAAACGGTAGCGCTGTGTCTCTGAGGAAACAACCACAATGGGATCTGTGGGAAGGAACAGTTTCCCGGGGACCACAAGCACCCCCAGAATACTGCAGCCCGCTCTGTGTGTCTTTCATTTCATGACAACATAAGTAAACTTTTAAAATATATATATTCCATTCCTCTGGAAACCTCATCCCTAGAGATACATTGGATTCCAAAGTCCTTTTTCTGCCTGTCCTTCTGGCCTGCTGCTTGACCCCCACCCCCAGACCCCGTGTCATGCTCCTCTGGCGCCAACGTCTCCTCCTCTTCCTCTATCCCAGCAGTGCTGCAAATCCCTCAAACAACAGAACTTTTTTAAATTAAAAGAATAGATAATCAGAAAGAAAAGAATCTCTACATCTTCCCTCTGACTTTGATCTTGTGGAGTCTGATCCACTCACAGATCTAGGAGGGTTACTGGAAGAACAAGGCAACATTGTTTGGGGCAATTTACTGACGGGAAATCAGAGGGTGTAATGAATGACTCAGCCAGAGCCACACAAAGTAACTCATTGGCGAAATCTGGAACAAAGCGCCCAGGATCTATGCCTCTCCCCCATGCACCCAAGACTTAAGCAATTGGTCCCATCCACGCTATACATTCAAAAGCACACGGCTTCCTCCAGAGAATCCCGGGAACTGCAGTTTACTGCTCGTGGAGCTACAGTTCCCAGCACCCTTAACAAACTATAGTCCCCGGGATTCTCTGGGGAGAAGCCGTGTGCTTTATGGTGTGGATGTGAGTAGAAAAAAAAAATCAAATGGATATTCATGCCATGATGCACAGCTGATTTGCGATGCTGTTACAGCTGGAAGGTTTTGCCTGGTTTGTTTTTGAAACTGACTCCAAGGCAGCAGCTGCAGGGCAAGGAAGACAGTCAGGTTGTGCATCCACAGCAGGGACCAGAGGAGGAATGACCGCCGGGAGGAGCACAGAGAGAAGAAACACCGTGGCGCAACTGCAGCAGCACGACCGGACGCCTTCTTCTGCCCCAGCTGCAACAAAACATGTCTCTCCCATATCGGTCTCTACAGCCACAGCAGGCGCTGTAATCTTCACCCCCAAAGGGGTGTCTCCTGAGACAGACAGGTGCCAACCTGTTAAGGGTGGCAGGTTTTGCTCGTGCCGTTCCCACCCATTGCACTGAACTCCTAATGGGCAGAGCCTTGTTTTAAGTGGCAAGGGAATGGCTGCTTGGATCTTCTGCCTTGGGCAACCAAAATGTCCTACCAAGATGGTGGCGATGGGCATTGTGTGTTGCAAACGTTTCCTGTTGTGCTTGCAGTTGTAGTCATGCAAAGGCTCATGTCCTACTCCGTGCATAAGACGTTCAGGCTCTAGAATCCAGAAGACCAGGACTGCATGCACACCTCAAAGCACAATTCTCTCTCTCTAAAAAAAATCCCAGCCTATGACTTGTGATCAGCTGCTTTAACCACAGAAGGCGCAGCCTGCCTTTCTTTAGATGCTGAGACAGCAATGTACCCTGAGGCCTTTAGCTCTACTGGGATGGCACAATAAGCTGAAACAGCAAACCCTGTACGTTGGCTTATGGGGAGAGAAGAAACAGCCACTGCAGAGTTAAATCCAGCTAGAAAAACAGTCGGAGCATGGCATGTAGGAATTGGGAAATCAGCAGCAACACCAGTAATGACTCCAAAGACATGGTGTGCCAATTGGAATAAAACATTACTCCTTGTAATCCCTGTCAGCTGAAAGCAGGAGCGCCACTTAAGATTTTAGGGAGAGATTTCAACTCAGGTCAAACAGTTCGTTCCTTTCCCCCTGCCCAAAGCAAGGACCGTGGGCCAAAGCGGGCCCGTCAGTTTAATTGTTTATAACGGTTGCTATGTTTGTAGAACAAATAAGTTAGGCAGAAATATTCAGAATAAATAAATAAATAAATAAATCCTTCCAGTAGCGCCTTAAAGCTAAAGGGTCCCCTGACCATTAGGTCCAGTCGTGTCCAACTTTGGGGTTGAAGGAGCCGGCGTACAGCTTCTGGGGCATGTGGCCAGCATGACAAAGCCGCTTCTGGCGAACCAGAGCAGCGCATGGAAACGTCGTTTACCTTCCCGCTGGAGCGGTCCCTATTTATCTACTTGCACTTTGACGTGCTTTCGAACTGCTAGGTGGGCAGGAGCTGGGACCGAGCAACGGGAGCTCACCCCATCATGGGGATTTGAACCACCAACCTTCTGATCAGCAAGCCCTAGGCTCTGTAGTTTAACCCACAGCGCCACCACTTAGAAACCAACTAAGTTTGTTCTTGGTATGAGCTTAGTTGCTCTCTAAGTTTGTTCTTGGTATGAGCTTAGTTGGTCTCTAAGGTGCTACTGGAAGGATTTTTTTTTCCATTTTTATTCTGTTTCAACTATGGCAGACCAACACGGCTACCTACCTGTAACTAGAAATATCCGGGTGCTTCTATGGAATATTGCATGTGCAGTTTTTAAGAAACACAAGAAAAATTCCACTCTGCTGGAGGAAATGTGGCCAAGTTGGAACCTTGTCGTGGTTATGTGAAGCTCTAACTATATTTTGGAAGACAACCTTTCAGTAGATTAGCACAACTGCCCAACAACCTGTACCCCGTAATTGGCTTTCCTATATTAGCAATTTTTGACACGGAGAACAGCGGCTTAGTGTTCATCCACACTTCTGCTTGCCCCATGCCTAGAAAGCATGGTGGGTTTGAAAGCTTATCTGCTTCTCCCACACTTTCTAGGCATAGGGCTAAGTGGTTTTGCCTTTTCAAGATGTTCTTTGGTTAACTCTATTTTGGGTGGCGAGCAGGGGTGGCACTTTTGTTTTTTGTAATGACTGTTGTTTATCTACTTGTAATAAAATAAACTTGTTATCAGTGCAAAAGAAAAGAAAAGGTTGGGAAGCTGCTCTGCTTTCTGTTGTAAGCCACTAACCTGGGTGGCATGTAAAGGTAAAAAAGGTAAGGCACCCCTGGACAGTTATGTCCAGTCAAAGGCGACTATGAGGTTGTGGCGCTCATCTCGCTTTCAGGCCGAGGGAGCCGGCGTTTGTCCACAGGCAGCTTTCCGGGTCATGTAGCCAACATGACTAAACCGCTTCTGGTGCAACAGGACACCGTGACGGAAGCCAGAGCGCACGGAAATGCCGTTTACCTTCCCGCCGCAGTGGTACCTATTTATCTACTAGTACTGGTGTGCTTTCGAACTGCTAGGTTGGCAGGAGCTAGGACAGAGCAATGGGAGCTCATCCATCGCGGGGATTTGAACCGCCGACCTTCCGATCGGCAAGCCCAAGAGGCTGTGATTTAGACCACAGTGAACCACTAACCTTTGTGGCATGTAACCCTAAATGAAACCACGAGTTAAGGAGGAGCACACTAACTTGAGGTTCCCAGAGAGGAGATTGTGGCCCTAGCATTCCTTCCCTGGTCCTTGAAGGCCGGAATGTATGATGTGATCCTGTTTTTCCTGTGCTTATCTTTACGTGGTAGCTTCAGTTCCAGAAACTTTTTTGGAGGGGTGAAACCCATCCCAATCGAGATAAGGGTTTCTGGTAAGAAAGTCAACAAAAAGAGTCACTCAAGACAATGCTGAGCTCCTGGTGAGAGTACTGCCTTTATCGGGGGGGGGGGGGGGCTAGCTGAGAGCTGTCCTAAGAGGGGACCTGCCTCACCAGGAATGGGGCAGCAGGAAAAACAAAAGGACGTTTTTGCAAACTGACAACCCACAAGAGGCTAATTAGAAACAGATACATTCCAATTGCATTGACCAAGGAGTTGGGTTGCAACAGTCACAGCAGTGCTGACATGGGGAGCCTGTGACCCCATGGATGTTGCCGAACAACAATTCTCATCATCCCTGATGATGCGAGTCTAACCAGATGCTCTTCTCAGAGATCCAGAGAAGCCAAGAGCACTTCCAGCTGTTGTCAAAATATGAATGAAAACAAAACAAAAATATAGCAAGACGTAACTTGAATTTGACTTGCGTAATATTTTTTTTAAAACAAAGTCAAATGTCTCTATAGCTGTTTTTCTGTCTGAATGTGTCTGCCTAAGGACTTGCAAAACTTATCAAATGCCAAAAAAGAATCAACAAGTATCTAAAGGTGAGGCCTCCTTTGGACCTGAGCCCCCTGTTCCCCAAAATGGCCTTCCTGACCCCCCCTAATTGGCCCTGAGTCTACCATAATTGGGGGGGGGGTGTTTGTCACCCATGCAGTGTTGAAAAATCCTATTGCCTCATACTGAGTCTCAGCTGAAAAGGGTGGACTGCGGATGAGGGGGAGTATATTTAAAAGCAGAACTGGAACATTTTTTAAAAATGCCCTGGGTTTTCACATTTAGGGCAAAGATCGCTAAAAGTTATAATTGCAGTCATGAACATTTGCCCTTGTGACTCCACCTGCATAAGCAATTCAGTGTCCTTTCCGTAAAGGAATAAATAAATAGAGATATTTACATACAGTATTACTATTTTCGTGTATGGAATGGTTTTTCTGGGTTTAATTTGATCAGACCCTCATTTTATGATCAGGGGAAATCGTTCTTGCTATGCTAAGACTTGCACCACCGTAAAACAATTAGGAACCTGTTCTCCCTCCTGTTTTTTCAAACCTGAGCAACAGCAGTAGAAAAACAGAGGCAGGCTCTTTCAGATGTGGTTGGCCAATGGTTTCTGGACGATGGGATGACGCTGCAATTCCACAAACAGGTTTTCCACCCTGGTAGGGATGCTAGCAGGATTTCCCTGGCTTGGTGCATCGCATGTGGATCGAGCCCTGTGCGCACACCCTTGCAATGGTGTGCTTTCAAACTGCTAGGTTGGCAGAAGCTAGGACAGAGCAATGGGAGCTCACCCTGTTGCGGGGATTCGAACCGCCAACCTTCTGATCAGCAAGCCCAAGAGGCTCACTGGTTTAGATCACAGCGCCACCCATGTCCCTGCCTTGTCTCAAACCACACTTAATATCTGAAGAAGTGGGCCACATTCACACCATACACTGAAAGCACTACGGTGCCACTTTATTTTATTTTTAAAATATATTTATTAACTTTTTCAAAATATCAACAACATACAAATACACTACAATATAACAATTACAAACAAACTACAATAAAAAACAAAAACTTATTCATATAGACTGCTACTTTCCTTAACATTGTAACTTGACTTCCTCACGTCTGCCCTTCCTGCATTCATTGTCTCACATCTTTAGTAATTTCTTTACATTGCATAAACCTTATTTTACAAGAAAAAATCTATCCAATTTTTTTAAACTACTATCTTGATTCATTATCTCCAAATTCCTTAACACTTAACATAATTCTGAATCTGCAGTCTGACTTAATCTTCCAGGTTACATCTACATTTCATTCGTACTACAATTTTTTAAAATACAATTTAAATTTCTTCCATTCTTCTCCCACCACGTCATCCCTCTGGTCACGGAGCTTCTCGGTCATCTCAGCAAGTTCCATATAGTCTACGGTACCACTTTAAACAGTCATGGCTTCCCCCAAAGAATTCTGGGAGTTGTAGTTGGTTAAAGGTGCTGAGAGATGTTAGGAGCAGAGGCGGCCCTAGAGGCTCCCTTGTGCCCTTGGCAAGGTGCTGTATCAGCAGCAGCCCCACCCAAATAAATCACTGTCCTCCAGTGGGCAGGGGCTAACATGCCTCACTGTGTGCGTGCAAAATCTATAGGTAATACACACCCTCCACTGTCCCTGGAGACCCCTTCCACCCAGGAGCTGGCCCAGGGGCACCCAGCAGCAGCAAGATTATTGCACCCCCCCCTCCAAGCCCTTCGTGGGGACCACTTTCACCAGCCTCAAGGTATGCCCCTGGTTAGGAGACCCCCTATTCCCCTCCCAGAGCTACAATTCCTAGAGTGGTTAAGCAGTCACAGATAATTCTAAATATTGTAGCTCTGGGAGGAGAATAGTGTGTGGGGGGGGTCTCCTATTCCCCCTCCCAAATCTAAAATTCCCAGAGTTCCCTGGGGAGAAGGATTGATTTTCCACCCACTATAGTAATTGTAGCTCAGGGAATCAGCATTTCCTTACGATTTTCAGCACCCCTAACAAACTACAGCTTCCAGAATTCTTTGGGGAAAGCCACGACTGTTTGAAGCACAGGTTTTCAACCTTCTTGAGTCCAGGGCTCCCTTGAGCAACTACATTTTTTCTGTGAGAACCCCTGTGGGGCTCAGGAGCCCAATTATGTCACCTCTTGCCTGCAGAGCTGGCAGCCCCTCGCCCCTTTTCGAACACCCTGCCTTGTGGAGTGTTCCCTCAGCCTCCTCTCTTCTTCCCTCTCCTTGGGAGTCCTCCAGGCAGCCACGGCTGCCGCCCCTTGTCTCTGAGCTGCCCCCCTACCCCAAAGAGAGGTGCCTCCTCACACAGCACCACAGGGGCCTGGGAAGCACCCCCTGGCCAGCCCCAGAGGCACCATTCGCCTGGGGAGCTTGTAGCCAGGGCTGCTGCAACCAACAGCTGTGCAAGCCTTTGGGAGGTGGAGACACAAGAGGGCATCAGAGGAGGGAGGGGAGGAAAGAAGGACAGAGGCCAGGGTTGCCCACGGAACCCCAGACCATCATTCAAGACACCCTAGGGCCCATGGCATACTGGTTGAAAACCACTGGTTTAAAGTCAGATCATAGCACTTTGAATGTATAGTTCATGTGTGACCCTGGGCCTACCTCGCAGGGCTGTTGCATGCTAAAAGGGAAGGATTACACACACCACCTTGATATCTTTGGTTATGATTCACAGATCATGTGTAGAAATCCAGACAAGCAGCCGCCTTGCTTTAAACACAAGGCACACACTGGGGTGGTTTCAAGAAAAGAGCCCTGCTCTGAGTTACGGACTCATCCTCTCTGACTCACCTGTTCGTGGGGTGCCTTGTCCTTAGATTGCGCTGTCCCATTTTGATGCTCATACTGTACCTTGAGTCAATGGGATCAACAGGATTTGATGCAGCAATCATTCTGCAGGCTAGATAAATGTAGGAAAACTGCTCCACGCCGTCCAATCCAGTCTTCAATGCCCTCTAGCGGTGGATTGCTCATGTTGCATTTCATTTAACAGGGATAAATGTAAAGTACTACACTTGGGCAAAAAAAAAAAAAAATCAAAGGCACAAATATAGGATGGGTGACACCTGGCTTGAGAGCAGTACATGTGAAAAGGATCTAGGAGTCTTGGTAGACCATAAACTTGACATGAGTCAACAGTGTGATGCAGCAGCTAAAAAAACCAATGCAATTCTGGGCTGCATCAATAGGAGTATAGCATCTAGATCAAGGGAAGTAATAGTACCACTGTATTCCGCTCTGGTCAGACCTCACCTGGAATACTGTGTCCAGTTCTGGGCACCACAGTTCAACAAGGATACTGACAAGCTGGAACGTGTCCAGAGGAGGGCAACCAAAATGGTCAAAGGCCTGGAAACGATGCCTTATGAGGAACGGCTTAGGGAGCTGGGTATGTTTAGCCTGGAGAAGAGAAGGTTAAGGGGTGATATGATAGCCATGTTCAAATATATCAAAGGATGTCATCTAGAGGAGGGAGAAAGGTTGTTTTCTGCTGCTCCAGAGAAGCGGACATGGGGCAATGGATTCAAACTACAAGAAAGAAGATTCCACCTAAACATTAGGAAGAACTTCCTGACAGCGAGAGCTGTTTGGCAGTGGAATTTGCTACCAAGGAGTGTGGTGGAGTCTCCTCCTTTGGAGGTCTTTAAGCGGAGGCTTGACAGCCATCTGTCAGGAATGCTTTGATGGTGTTTCCTGCTTGGCAGGGGGTTGGACTGGATGGCCCTTGTGGTCTCTTCCAACTCTAGGATTCTATGATTTAAAAATGGTAATACAGTGGTACCTTGGTTCTCAAACGCATTGGCACTCAGACAACTTGGAACCCAAACACTGCAAACCTGTAAGTAAGTGTTCCGGTTTGCAAACTTTTTTCGGAAGCTGAACGTGCTCTGTTTTGAGTGTTACACTTCTGATTTGAGTGCCACACTTGCGTTTTGAGTGTTACACTGAGGTCTGTCTGTTTTTGCAGTTTATTTTTTGTCTTTGTTTTTGCAGCTCTTTGTTTTGTGGAACCCAGTTCAGCTACGGACTGACGGATTGTGTGGCTGAAGTACATGGTTCATTGCTTTCATTTTATGGATCAGTGGCCTTGTTAGAGAGTAAAATTCATGTTAAATTGCTGTTTAAGGGGTTGTTTTTAAAAGCATGGAACGGATTAATCCATTTTGCATTACTTTCTGTGGGAAAGCGCACCTTGGTTTTGGAACGCTTTGGTTTTGGAACGGACTTCCGCATCGGATTAAGTTTGAGAACCAAGGTGCCACTGTGACTTCTTGTTCTTAAGCCTTCGTTTCCCAAGGTATTTTTCCTGCACCCTTGAGACACATCTGCGTTTCACAATGCTTCCCACAGAAGCACTTAGGATGTGCGGCCTTTCCGTTTAAGGATTTATTTATTTTTAACAGGACAGTATTCAGAGAGCAGTAGCTGTATCCATTCGTTGTGGAGAAAACTACAAATAATCCTGTGGCACCTTCAAGTCTAACAAGTGGATAATGGACTCTCCTCAGGCCTCCCCAGTCACACACACCCCACAAGGCCATCCCTCTCACCAGACTTGCTTCACACTCTCCTTGAGTGTTTCTGCTTGTCTGGAATACGTCCTTCAGTTCGGATAATGGCTCTTGCTAACCCTGAACGTGTGAGCAACCGCGATGTGTATGCTGAAACTAGCTCGCTTTACGAAGGTAAAATTTACATTCAGTGCTCTGCCTCTGGCCCTGCCCACTTCTGAATGTGGCCCCCAGAAAGCAGGTCTGGAAGAAGACATGCCCCCCCCCCGAGCGCTGAAAAAGGTTCCAGGCATCCCCACCTCCATTTACACACGTTCTACTTGCGCATGGCCACATATATGCGCAGCGGCGGGAAATAAAAATTTAATAAATAGAATCCCACCAGGAAATGGCAGGAGAAAAACTATGGATTGACAAAGGATTTATAAAAAATAGAGTTATGAAAGAGCTGCTGAGGGGGAAATCGTTACATTAAGGTCCACAATGGCGGGGGTGGGGGTTAATTCATTTGTTTATGTAAAATAAAAAATGCAGAAATAAAATATTTTTTTTTAAAAAAAGGAAATGGCAGGAGAGAGCTGGAGAGTCCTCGTGGGCCACAAGGAGACCCCTCTCTCTGGACGTCAATGAGGGTGGTGGATGTCCGAAAGAGACTGGAGGCACAGTGGGGTTTTATTTAGGCTGCTCAGCCTCCCCGCCTAGCAGCTGACACGTGGGGTAGTGCAGCAACAGCTGCTTTCCCCCGTGTCCTCCAGGCTCCAGCTGGCCCCAGAGTTTCGACTCTCTTTGAGCGTGAGTTATGTGGAGCGAGTGTGGGAGAAAGAGGTGCAGATCAGGGGGAAATAGGCATTTGGAGGCTTGCGAGAGAGTGTTCCCCACTTTATGTGATTTCACATATGTGCGGGGGGCCTGGAACATAACCCCCACATAAGTGGGGGGTGCCTGTATATCCACCCTTGTCATAAGCTTTCATGGACATAGCCAGGAGGGGCAACTGCCCCCCCATCAAGTAAATAAGTATTTTTATTAAGTAGACTAAAAGTAGACATAATTAGAATATTTGAAACGGAAATGCTCTCTGAGGTCACTTGGATGATGTTGTGGCTCATTCTAGTGACACGACTGGCAACCCGACTGAGCGATAGACAGAGCCAGACAGAGGATGGCGACAGGTGGGTGTCCTGCCCATCCCCCTCCATAAATCCTGGCTACGCTCATGACTACAGTCCGCTTCATCAGATACATCCGACAATGCCGAGAAGACCCTCTGTCGCCTTTTGTTAGTGGATACTCATCTCCGGAGTTAAGAGGAGCCAAACGTAAGATCATCATCGCTGCTGATGAGTTCATAGATGTCTCGGACTTCCTCTTCCCCAAAGGGGCCTGGCCCACAGAGGCCATCTCACACAAATCAGGGAAGTGAGGGATGTCTCTGAGTCAATCAATTCCTGGAGATAAAACCAAGGTTGACAGAGGGATGTCTTCCTTGATGGAGGGGGATATCTTTTGTCCATTGCAGCCATCTCACTTTGCTTATCAAGCCGGAGTTTAGGCTATTCCAGTCAGTGCACCCCCTTTTGTTGTTGTTGTTGCAATGCTTTTTGGAGGCTTTGGCAATAACTCGGGGATGGAGAAGACGTCAGGTCAGCGCCCTGAGTTAATAAATGACAGAAGGCAGGGGTGGACCCGGAAGGAAAGGGTCATAAATATCTCTCTCAGAGCTCCCCCTGATCAGAGAGAGACCCTGCCTTCACTTCACTGGTTCTCAGGAAGACCCTCCAACTGAGCAACCATGAAGTTCCTTGTCGTCACACTGGCCTTGCTAGCATTTGTAGGTAAGTGAAGGGTTTGCCTCAGGCTGGAGGGAATTTCTGAATTCTTTTCAGGGGGCTGGGTGGGTGACCTCTTCGGTTTGCCCCATCCTTGGGGGTCTGGGGCACAATGGTCAAAAGATACATTGTCTACCAGAAAGTTAGTTGTTCGAGTCCACCCAGGGATGGCTTCGTGGATTCGAACGCAAGGCAGGATTCCTGCATTGCAGGGGAATGGACTGGATGACCCTCGGGGTCCCTTCCAATGCAATTTGTTTGTTTTTTTAATCTGATTGGCCCAACACCTCCTGACTGGCTCTCAATTCAGGTATGAACCAAAACGGTCCACAACAGGAGTCTGTGGACCACCAGTGGTCTGTGAGCTTCATTCAGGTGGTCCGCGCTTTAGATTGTCATATTGATTTTTTTAATTGAATTTGTTTTGCTTCTTTTATTTCTTACACAAAATCTAGTGTGGTGTAGTGGTTAAGAGCGTTGGACTGAGACTCAGCCGTGAAGCTCTCTGGGTGACCAGTCGCTGTCTCTCAGTGTAACCCACCTCACAGGTTTGTTGTGGGGATAAAATGGGGAGCAAGCGAACCATGTATGCCACCTGGATCTCCTTGGAGGAAAGGTGGGGTATAAATGTAATAAAGAAATAAAGAAGAAGAAATAATAATTAAAAAAAGAATGTAAGAAAAGCCAATGGCCAGGAACAGGCAAATGGCCCATCTAGGCCAGTTCTCACAGTGGTCAACCAGATGACTATGGAAAACCTAGAAACAGTATACAGTGATACCTTGTTTTGAGTCCGGAATCCGTTCTGGAGCTCCGGACGCTCAACAAAGCGCTTCTCTGCGCATGCTTCTGTGCATGCGCGAGCGGCAAACCTGGAAGTAACCCGTTCCGGTACTTCCAGGTTTGCCGTGGACGTTCGCTGAAATGGACGGTCAACAGGGCGGACGTTACTGTAAAGACTTCAAATCCTAATGTAATAAAATACAACATAAGAAATAAAAGAAGCAATTAGAATACAATTAAAAACCATACAGCACCTACAGTACCAGGTAGAAAAATCATTAAGTAGTATGACACTACCCTCAGCAATTATTCCCAAGGTTTTTTTGGGGGGGGGGTGGATTTCTCTGGTCCAGAGGTTATATTTTCTTGTTTTCTAGTTTGTTATGGGTTGCAGGGAGTCGTAACTCTGTGAAGGGTAAACTACAGTGTCCAGAATCCTTTGGTGTGGGGGGTTATGCTTCAAATGTGCTTCTGAGGTAGCATACAATATGCCACTAGATGGAATCAGGCTTGGAAAGGCGTGAGGAGGACACTTATTTGTCCTCTCCAATCCCTTGCTCCAAGAAGCTCGTGACACAAGGCAATTCCTTCAGGTTTGTTTCCTTTTATCCCCACAACACTCTTGCAAGGTAGTATAAGCCAAGAAATTGCGACTAGGTGAGGGTCAGTCAATGGGTTTCATGGCCGAGTGAGGGATTCGAACCCAGGCCTCTCTACTCCATCCTGCTTTCAGGTTAAGCCTTTCCCAACCTGGAGCCCTTCAGAGGTTTTAGACTACAATTCGCATCAGCCTCAGCCCTTGTGGGTGAAACTGTGCCTCCTAAGGAAAGGCATTTGTTTTTGCAAAACAAAGCAAAGGTTTGGTTTGTGTGCGGGCGTAACACTCTTCCCTCTTAGCTCTACCTCCTGCCACAGGTACAGCTGTTCAGATTTGCTTTTGTCTTCCAGGATCCCAGGCGTACGTCCTCCGAGATGAGCCGTATCCTCACCTGGCCCGGTTGAACCTTGAGCTTCAGGAATACCTGAGAAATGTCACCAGAGTAGTTGATGAAAAAATAGAGGTGATCAGAAGGTCGGAGCTTGGACAGTCAGTGATGTAAGCGATTCGAGCCAATATTTTCACACCAAGTGGTTCCCAAACTTATCCCCCCCACCCCACCAACCACTTGATGGCCTTGACGGACCACTTTATGATTTTTTTCTGCCTGGTGTAGCATTTGTGCTAGGTGCTGTATGATTTTAATTGTATTGTATTGCTTCTTTTATTTCTCAGAATGTGTTTTATTGTAGTTGCAACGTTGCAACGGCACTTTCTCACCCTTGTGCTGTTGGGCCAGCCCTCAATTAAATTTAGTGTGACTACCTTATGGTACACCAATTACACGGATTTCTACAATTTACCCCAGATTATCTAGTGGGGGACTTGCGTGAGGAAAAACTTAAAGATTTAGAGTCTCAGGCAGGAGCTGATCAAACAAACACGAAAAGTTTTATTAAACAAAGGGAAGTTTATGACACCAAGTGGGTCAGGAAACGAGTTATTTCGGGTAGAATTCAACTTAGTTACTTTAACTAGAAGATGTCTCAAGCTTAAACACAATATTATAGGTACAACTCTTCTTAAACTTCAGTTAGTAAACATCAGTTGGCACACTTCGGGTAGATAAATATTCAGGTTTGGGGAAGAGATGGTAAAATGTTCAAATCAGTGTCCCTCACTTAGATAATACAATACTTTCAACACTATACTGCATCCTTCACAGCTTAATACTTTGGTTCATGAGTGAGGGGCATTTTTCCTCAGTTACCCCCTCTTAACAATCCCACACCTGAGGTATTATAAATGGTATTACAGACCCAAGGGATCCCCTCTCCCCTTGTCACTGGGTTGGGAGTCTTCAGTACCTAGAAGAATTCTCCCCTCCTGGCTAGACTGACACCCAGGGAGCCTGAATTCCCACAGGATCTGTCTCTCCCGGTTCAGACTCAGCCGTCCCAGCACCCTCCTGTTTGGACACCTTCCTCAGACCCTCAGCCTGGTCTCCCTATCCGAGCTGCGAGGCTTTGTCCTCTCCCTATGGATAGTCTCCTCAGTGTGTACCTCCTGTTCCCCTCAGAACCCCTTCACCCTCTCTCCCAATCTGAAACCTGTCTAACCTTTCCAAACCCTCCCCTGGAACTCTGGCCAATCAGATGCTGTTGCCAGCCAACCGTTTGCTGGCCCAAAAAAAATAATTAAAAAAAATCAACACTTGGTGACCCAAACTGCCCAGCAAACAAACTTTTCCGTCACATGGTACAATTTGCATTCCATGGAATCCCATATCCACTGTCTCTTTTACCTTATGTCAGCCGGGTGGGTAGCAGATTGGAGGAGGAAGATGCAAGTGATGCTGCAAAGGGAGGGGGGGCACACAATGACATGCCCTCCTGCAGTTGGGATAACATCAGAGATGGGGAAGGGAACCTGGCCTCACCCCAGCTCTCCAGTCCAGGAGCTTCTCACTCAAAGAATGGAGTTGTGCTTACCTTTTGTGACTCTCTCTTATTCCCCTCCCCCCTGCAGAGACAAGCTCCATAACAGCTTTGCAAGAATCAGCAAGCGCTTGAGTAATTTGAAGGAGAAGTTACCTGCTGAGGTGGTTCAAGGGTACGACCTGGTGGTTGGGGCGTCGCTGGGCGTGGTGGACAAAAGTCTCAACACCATCCGTGCCTTGCATAGAAAGGTATCCCCTGCCTCAGATGAGCTGGCGGAGGCTCTGTACACCATTGTGGCGCCTTACGCAGATTCGGTCCTAGGGAAGGTGGGTACGTACGCAATGTCCTTGCAGCGTTCCCTCGTGGCCAAGGCTGAAGAGCTTAACCCCAAGCTGAACGAGAAGCTGAAGAAGCAGCTGGAAGAGCTGAAAGCTCAGCTGGCCCCATACGCCGAAGCTCTCCAGAAGGAACTGGAAGAATTCCGGTCATCCGTTGACCCCTATGTTGACCAGGCCCAGGAGAAGCTTGAGGAAGGAGTGGAGAGAATCAACCAGATTCTGAAGCCTTACTTCAGACGTATCTTCAAGGCACTCCAACAACGTGCCGAGGAGTTTAAGCAGTGGGTGGAAGCCCCCACACTTTCCCCAAGTCATTAATGATGGTGGTGGTTGTTTTGCACACGATGGAGCATGGAACCTTGGCCAACCCCAAAGCAGACAGAAGATGTGGTGGTCTCTTCTGCAGCTCATATAATAAACCAGATGTCCCTGTTGATGTCTACACATTGTTCCGGATATGTGGTTCCAATTTCTCATTACATAGCAGTAGCTTCTGTTGACTGGTTACAGGATTGTGTCTGTGCCATCACACCTAAGTCAAAGTAAAGGGCATTTCTGTTTTATTCTTTCACCCATAGTCTGAACTTTTCCTTCTTGTTCACTCTTAGTGCTCTGTAAACTTGGATTCCCTTAAAATAAACTAGAGTTAACCTTTTAATTTCCTCCTCTGCCTCAGTGTTGTCCACCTATGAGAATGCTTTTATTAACAGTTACAGGTAGGTAGCCGTGTTGGTCTGCCATAGTCGAAACAAAAAATAAAAAAAAATTCTTTCCAGTGGCACCTTAGAGACCAACTGAGTTTGTTCTTGGTATGAGCTTTCGTGTGCATGCACACTTCTTCAGATACTTTTATTAACATTACTAGAGATCATTGTTTTGGGGGGAATGCAAAAGATTTTGTGTGGGCATATATAGGTGTCTTTAGGCTTGGTTCTGGTAACCCTGGTATTGGCAGTGGTTTGAGGCTTTGATAAGTTCTGGTGGGTCCTAAAAGCTGCCTTTTGTTCATGACTAACAGAAGGCACTTTTCTCCATAGAGACGAAGGGAACAAAAAATAGGTCCATTCACTTCCTTCCTTTGAAGGAAAGAAAACCCCACAATTGCCCCCCCCTCCTGGCAATAAGGAATGCTGCAATGGGATTGTGCAAGTTGAGGGAGGGGGGAGTGTCAAAATCACTTTCTTCCATAAAGTAGCAAAACAACTTTTGCTTATCCCAATTGTTGGATTATCTAAAATAACAGGGGTGGACAAGGGTGGAAAGAATCTGTCCTCCCCCTGCCTTCATCCCAGCTGATTCTTGGGACCCTCCTGAACCACTATGAATTTCCTTGTTCTTACACTGGCCTTGGTCATCCTGACAATGACCATCAGGCTAGAAGCTGCCTCGCGTTCCCCTTTGTTAAACATTTTGAGACTGTTGGTTCGTTAATCTGTTTGAATGCCCCGTGTTTGCCTTCAGCTAGGCACTTGGTTAATTTGGAAATTTAAAATGTGTGGCCGCTTTCTACTTCTGCCGGTTTGCCTTATGACAAGACGACATTACTGAATTGTTGTTTATTGGAGAAGTTTCCAAGATTTTGTAATTGTTTTACGTCGGTTTTTCCACCCTTTGTTATTACTTTGTTCCCCACAATGGGATTGAAAATAAGTACAAATTAAAAAATGGTGAAATTGGACTCGCATATTCAGCAGCAGGGACACTTCCAGGAAAGCAAGCAATAAATGGAGGGGGGCGGCGGGTTCCTGTTGCCTTCATGTTCTGCATATGGGCTTTTCAGAGGCAATCAGGCTGGTCACGGTTGGAAAGAGGATGCTGGGGAAATGGGCACCCTCTTTGGGCCAAAGTTGTCCAGCAAGCAAGAGGGAGAAAGCAGAGATTGAAGCTCTCGCTCCTTCTCTTTCCTCTTTCGCTCCTCACCTGCCTGCAGACAAGAGACAGCAAGGCAGAGGAGCAACAAAGTCGAGGAGCTGAAGAAGTTGGCAGCGGGAACCCTGCGGGAGTACGGGCCCTGGCAGGTTCCAGCCCCACTTCTAGAACGTGGAAAAAGGTGGCTATTAAGTGGACTGGGGAGATCAGAGATAAAATAACTTAGCCATGAAACTCACAGTGTGGTTTTGGGCCTGTTGTCACTTCGTCATTGCCGAACCTACCTCACAGGGTTTTTGTGAGGAAAACACAGGGAAAGGCAGACCAAAGAGTGCCACCTTGAAGAAGAGTTTGGATTTGATATCCCACTTTATCACTACCCAAAGGAGTCTCAAAGCGGCTAACAATCTCCTTTTCCCTTCCTCCCCCACAACAAACACTCTGTGAGGTGAGTGGGGCTGAGAGACTTGAGAGAAGTGTGACTAGCCCAAGGTCACCCAGCAGCTGCATGTGGAGGAGCGGGGAAGCGAACCCGGTTCACCAGATTACAAGTCTACCGCTCTTAACCACTACACCACACTGGCTCTTTGGTGGGAAGGTGGGGAACATATGAACATAATTGTGATAAAGCATAATAAAAATAGAAAGAGTCTGTCTTCAACCTGCTTGCCTCCAATGCTTTCATTGAATTAATGAAAAACCCCTACCTAAAAATAAAAAAGGAACCTGATACCCCACCCCAATCTGTTCATGGGGGTTAGCAGGGATCGATGAAGACTGCCTTCCTTGAAGCCTCTTCTTTCATATTTGTTGCAGCGCTCTACCTTTGCTTAGCAAATTGGAGCTCAAGTTTCTGCTCATCGCTTCCCCGTCATTTTTCTGCTGGTGGATTTGGACACTGGGCCAATGACCAGGGTAGATAGCAAGGGGAGCTCCACCACCCTAGGGGCACCTGATACCCCCCCCCCACAGCCCTGCAACGTTAATGAATGACCCAGGAGGTGTGGATGGAGGAAGTTGGAAGTTGGAAGGGACAGGTTATCTCCCTCATAGCTCCCCAGACTCAGAGACAGCCCTTACCTTCATCCCAGCAGGTTCTCAGGACCCTCTGCTAAAGCACCATGAAGTTCTTCGTCCTCACACTGGCCTTGGCCGTCCTGACAGGTGAGTGGACGGTCGACATCAGGCTACCAGCTGCCTTGCGTTCCACCTTGTGGGGATATAGATTTAGTAACATAGATACTGTATTAGCTAAACTGAAGCTCCCTATTCAGTGGCCGAGAGGCAAAAAAACAGATTGAGTCAGGAGGTCTGTTGACTTCTTTATTTAGAGTTGTAGACCACTAAACTTTCCAGATGGGGTATGTAATAAAATTATTGGGGGGAGGGGGACAGGGACAGATAAAATCTACAGCTGATTAGAAACAAATTACATCAAACAATTATCAATAAAACACAATTGGAATAAGTATTTTTTTTGGGGGGGAAGCTAAATGATACATTTTAGTAGGCTTGCTGGGAAAAATGGGTCTTTAGGGTGAATGCAGAATGGCACATGACAAGGAGGAGCTTGCCTGCAAATAACCACTGCAAGAGGCATACATGTTAGATGCCAGTTACCCCACTTTTACTGCCCCTCAGTTGTGCCCCAATATGGGGAGAGCCTTCAGTTCATCTGATCAAACCCTGTCATGGCTGTCCAGCTTCTTCGTGCCTCACATTTCAGAAGTCCTAGACGTGGGTTTTGGGGAGCAAAGTTCATTCTGCAAAGCACCGTTGGAGGGTCAATAGCCAACAAGCGTATAGAGCTGACCTCTTTCCTGATGGTGTGCTGGCAGGCCAAGCTGGGCGGATGCTTTGCGGGGGGAATTGTAAATACTCCTTCAGTCTGAACCATTTCCATGTGCAAGTTGTGGACTCTCTTTCCTTGGAGGTTTTTAAGCAGAGGTTGGATGGATGCCTATCTGTCATGGATGCTTTAGCCAGGCATGGGCGTCACGAGGGGCGGCGGGGGGGGCGGTCTGCCCCAAGTTCCAGGGGAGGGGGAATGACACTTGGGCCAGCCCCACCCTGCCAGCGGGCCCCAAGCAAGCCGTGGAGCGAAGCCACTCCACCCCGCAGCCCGTCTGGGGTCCACCCGCATGGGTTTCCGGGCATGCGCAGTCTGTCCTGACGCATGCGTCGTGACGTCACGACACATGCGTCAGGACGCCCCGCCCCCAGGGGGTGCCTCCGTGCAGCAACGCCGCCCCAGGCACCCAAGAGGCTCCCTATGCCTCTGTAGCCAGGATTCCTACATGGAAGGGGGTTGGACTAGATGACCCTTGTGGTCCCTTCCAGCTCTGCAATTCTATTAGATTCAAGTGTTTGGGGGTTGTTGTTGTTTTTGCCCCAAGCTTTCCCCATGAAAACCAGCTCTTTAAGGCTGAATCGATCGATGGGCACGGAGTTCTAAAGTGTATTGTGATCACACTAAAAGAAGAGCTTTCAGATTCTGCTTGTGGGATTCCCAGAGGCATATGCCTTGTCACTATCACAAAATTTACAAATGCTAATGCATAATTATAGTACCAGTTTTAAAATAATATCTATGATTTAAATAGAAATAGAATGCAATGCACCACTGTGGGTGTCTAGGAGGAGCTGTCCGAAGTCTGGTGAGCTGTGCGGCTGTCTTCTCAGTCTGCTGCCCAGCTGCTAAGCATTGATGGGCAATGCCTTAGGATTCTTTACCTTTCTTTTTTCCCTTTTTAAAAATTTTCTTGGGTTTTACAATTTTAACAACAAACTATCATGTCACATATCAGTGAATACAATTCTCAAATTCCACCCCCCCATGACTTCCCTCAACTTCCTCTTCTGGTTTTTTGTTTTTTTTACATAATATCTTCTCCTGCTTTCTTTAATATGTCTTAATTTTTAATATCTTTAACACATTATTACTATACTCTCCACAGTTTTAACAACATCCTCATAGTTCCTATGTTTGTTTTGCTACTTGCAAGTGTTTACTCGAAACCTACTAGTGAGTCCGCTTCTTTGCATTGTTTCTCTAGATATAACATAAACGGTTCCCATTCTGTCTTGAAGTCTCTGTTGTCCTTGTCTCGTAGTCTTTCAGTTAATTTTGCCATTTCAGCGTATTCCGAGTTTTTCTTGTCATTCTTCTTTAGTTGGAACTTTGTCGCTTTTCCATCTTTGGCCAGCAATATCCTAGACGCAGTTGTAGCATACATAAAGAGTTTCTGTTTGTCTTTTGGCACATCTTGACCTGAAATGCCTAACAAAAAAAAAGCTTCTGGTCTTTTAAAAAAAGTTATCTTAAACATTTCGTTTTTCCGTTTCATTATATATCATTTGCCAATAGTTTTTTATTATTTTCCAGTTCCACCACATATGAAAGAAGGTCCCTTCTGCTTCTTTACACTTCCAACATTTGTTGCAACCTGTTCTATACATTTTAACCATTTTCTCAAGTGTAATGTACCATCTATACATCATATTCATATAATTCACTTTTAACGAAATGCAATATGGTCAAGTGACTTGGACCACACAGCCATTCAGGTATTCTCTGTGAAGTAGGACACACGCTCGCCCTACCGTACTCACAGTGTAGGAAGAGCTCCAAAGATTTCCTAGGGTGCTGCCACTTGGAGGAATCACTTTGGGGAAACTTGCATGCAGAGTGCCATGACAAGGAAGCTCTTCTTTGCAAACAAACACTGCAAGAGGTTAAGGCTGCAAGGGCGCGTACATGTTGGTTGGCATTTGGCCTGCTTCTACTGCCCCTCAGTTGTGCCCCAATATAGGGAGGGCCTTCAGTTCATATGATGAAATCCTGTCCTGTCCACCTTCTTGGTGTCTCATGTTCCAAACGTCCTAGACGTAGCTTTGAGGGAGCAAAGTCTGTTCTGCAAATGGAGAGTCGGCGTCCAAAATTTGAATAGGACTAATCTCTTCCCTGGTGACCAAGCTGGCGGTGGGGGTGCTTTGTGGGGAAATTGTAAATACATTACTCCTTCAGTCTGAACCGTTTCCAGATGAACAAAACTATGGACTTGTCCACATGTACATTTTGCTCTGCTCTTTCCAGGCAGAGGTCCACATTTTTCACACACTCTTTGTGCAAGGAAACGTTTTGTTCTGTTTTGTTTTTCCCCTTGCCTTGAGCTTTCCCCGTGAAAACCCATTCTTTAAAGCTGAATCGGAACAAGCATCAGTTAGAGTTTTGCACGGACTGAGGTTTGCTCCAATGAAGCTTTAAAGAGCAGGCTTTGGTGGGGAGCAAATAGCAAAAACCTGGAATTCTCCAATGGGTGCTTTACCTTTTTAAGACATACATCTTAATTATTTTCACGCAAACAGAAACATCACATCTATAGTTGGCCCTCAGTTCCTACATAACAACACTAGACTATGCTGCAGCCTCAGTTCCCCTGCAGACTGTATCTGCATTAGGACATACCGTTTTGGCTGAGTATAAGCCTCACTCCCCGCCCCCCAAATTCTGACCGCGAAAAGTTAAAGCGCGGCTTAAATTCGTGACCTTACAAAAATGGGCTTTTACGGAAACAGACATACAGTAAAACAGAACGGGTGTGAGTGCCTGCAGAACTTTAAGGGAGTGGCTTATATTTGGGTATTGTCTTTTATTTTCTCCTCCCCCCCCCCCCAGATTTTAGAGTTGCGGCTCATATTTGAGTGCGGCTTATATTCAGGCCAATATGGTAGTTTGTTAATGCGTATAAACTGGGGGGGGGATACAATATTTTCCAAATGAGGGATCTGAGTTAGAAATAACATGAACTATTTTGTTTCTACTTTTCTTGAGTGAGTGAGTGAGTGAGGCACCAGCCCTGACAACGGCCCTCTACGTTTGACCCTGAAGCATTACAGAACGGCGTCCATATGTCTCTCCATCAGAAGGCCAAGTTTTAGTTCGCAGCAGCTGCACCAAACAGGCTTTGCTCTTCCTGAAACAGACGCTGCAATGCAGATTTCCCCCCTTTCTTCCAGGCACTTGGGCTTCTGTCCGCAGAGGTGAGCCGAATCCCAAGCTGGAGCAGCTAATCGAGCAGTGGAAAAGGGAATGGGAACACGTTCGCAGAACAGCGCAAGGGAAACTGGACTTGATTGAAAGATCGGAGGCGGCCAGGGAGCTTAGGTAAGCCCATCAGACTTATGTTTCCAGCCTGTAGTACTCTCACTGAAATATACTCGGAGTCAAGTGTGAATTTCATGCTCTTTATTCAGCTCATAGTAGCAATGAATGAATCTTTCCCCCAAACGTCTGCTATATATACATTATTAACACAATGGGCCCCACATGATTGGCTAATTCTGGCCTACTTCTGTAGGCCAATCTGGTTGCGGATTCACTTCCTCCAGAAGTCTGATTGGCTGCTCTTGCAGACCAATCAGGTCGCTGATTCACTTCGACCTGGAACTGGATTGGGTGGTTCCTGCGGACCAATCAGACTGCTGCATTCTGGATCCTATTGTTCTAGGATTAAGCTCAGTACATAACACTCACCCAGCTTAGAAAAAAGAAAGAGATATTTTAAAGAATAAATGGGCGGGAAGTGATGCCAGCATGGCATTCTTGGGTTGGGGAGGGGAAAGGGTTGGAGCTACTGAATGCTAAGCTCCAGGCCCCTGAACCTTCCCCTTTCCACCCCAGTCAGCATGTGGGGCAGGGCTGTAGGTGCAGCAGTTGACACACTGCTCCGTGAAGACCAGCAGACAGGTATTGGACAGCTTGTCCCATGCCTAGAAAGCACAGAGTCCAAGTTGTTTTTCATTTCTCCCATTGGTTTCCCCAGAAAAAACCCCACTGCTGACTGCTGAATCAGAACAAACACCAATCTGCAGGAAAAAAAACTACTGACGCTTGTTCTGATTCAATGTCGAACAGTGGGTTTTCCAGATTTTGAATAAATAGGAATTGGATAGCACGGGGGGGGGGGGGGGGAGAGAGAACCCAAGCATCCAAATTAGAATGAACAATCTGTGCACATGGCTAAAGATCTGAAGAGAGAACAATTTGGGGGGAGGGGCTAAAGGGGAGGGAGAAGGGGGGAGAGGAAAGAAAAGGGGGGGGGGAAACTTAGGATAAATGAGTGGGGACAGAAGTACCGATATATACTGTAGTATATAGCCAATAATATGGTGATTTTGATGCATGTTATTGCTAGACCTCCTACTGAATGACTTTTTGTAACCTATTCGATGTCCCTGGGTGAAAGTGTGACTATAAAGAAGGTAAATAAAAGAAAAGAGGGGGGGAGAAGAAGAAAAAAAGAACAGTGGATTTTCCAGGGGGGAAACAGTGGGACAAGGGGATGTGTGGATGATCCCTAGCTCCCCCTTTTCCTTCTTAAACCTTCCCAATCCTCTGTTCTCTCCCTCCCCCATAGTGACTTGATTAAATCTGGCTTTCATAACATTGGGATGCGCTTGTACACCCTGGAAGAAGAGTTACCTGCTGAGGTCATACAAACCCTGGAGATGCTTTACAGTTTGCCATACGATGCTGCAAGTAACGCTGTCACCGTTCTATTTGCCCTGCAAGACTATGGAAGGCGTGACTTAGAAGAGCTCGGCGAAGCACTGCAATCTGCCCTGGCGGGTTACGTGGATCCCGTCCTAGAAAGGGTGCGTCCGTACGCAGCAACCGTTCGCAGTGCCGTCATCGCCAGAGCCCAGGAGATCAGCCTTAAGATGGATGAGAAGATACCGCAGCAAATTCAAACTCTGAAAGCCCAGCTGGAGCCACACATCAAGGAGTTTCAAGAATTCCAAGCATCCCATCAGCCCTATCTTGACCACGCCCAGGAGCTGTTCAAAAAAGGAGCGGAGACAATTCACAAGCACTTAATGAAGCCATACGTTACTCCCGTTCTGGAGATGTACCAAAAATTCAATAATGACTTATGGGCATGACCTGTGTTGTCCCCAAGGGCGTGATTTTTCTCACAAGTAACAGAGAATGACACCTTACCCCGCATCTAAACAGAGATCAGAATAAAAGGGCATACTGGTATTTGGTGTGTGCGTGTGTAAGTCTGTGATCTTCCCCAAATGGTATAATAAAGTAGACGTCCCTGACAACTTCTGATAGATGTGGTGCCTGTTTCCCCTCAACTGTCTTCTTGCTGTTGGCTGTTGCAAAGCCATCTTTTTGTCACAAGCAGAAGTGAAGGGCTCCAATACACCCGTAATCCAATATGTGGATTATGTTGTACCTATAAAAGCAGGGGACGCGGGTGGTGCTGTGGTCTAAACCACTGAGCCTCTTGGGCTTGCTGAGCAGAAGGTCAACGGTTCAAATCCCCACGACGGGGTGAGGTCCTGTTGCTTGGTCCCAGCTCCTGCCAACCTAGCAGTTTGAAAGCACACCAGTGCAAGTAGATAAATAGGTACCGCTGCGGCGGGAAGGTAAACGGCGTTTCCGTGCACTCTGCCTTCCGTCACGGTGTCCCATTGCGCCAAAAGCGGTTTAGTCATGCTGGCCACATGACCTGGAAAAGCTGTCTGTGGACAAACGCCGGCTCTCTCGGCCTGAAAGCAATATGAGCGCTGCAACCCCACAGTAGCCTTTGACTGGACTTAACTGTCCAGGGGCCCTTTAC
The DNA here is from genome assembly GCF_009819535.1 of Lacerta agilis. NCBI lineage: Eukaryota > Metazoa > Chordata > Lepidosauria > Squamata > Lacertidae > Lacerta > Lacerta agilis. Next base: position 75,421,720 of record NC_046319.1, on the reverse strand, counting down.
CTTTACCTTTTTACTTATAAAAATGTTGGGTAGGGGGAGCTCCACTGCCTTGGCCTGTGCGGTAGAAATGAGGAGGGTTCACTTTGTCTCTCCCTGCCATGCCCTTTGTGTAACAAGTGACTGGAGGGTCCCCTGGAAACAGCACCTTGTTTTGTGTTTGGTAACCTTCTCTGGAATACCAGGAGATATATGTTCTTTGGTGCTTTCTTGCCTAAAAGTTCCTGAACACTACATACTTCCAACGTATCGGGGAACTGTGAGACAACCCACCCCCACCCCAAACAATCTCGCCATGGAGATAGAGCAGGGTCTATGAATTCCCATGATAGATACTTCTTCTTTGGCTATCACTCATAGCTGAGTAAGATTGTCTTCCATAAACACAGTTTTAACAATGAGTCCGTAAGTGACTGTGGAGGCCAATTCTGGATCCACACGTCCTTCCACAGTGGGAACATTGGTTTCCGGGCGGGAGTTGATCATGGTGTGGATTTGCCAATCGTGCCTTCTCTCTGAGCATGCTTCTCCCTTGCATCCTGAGTTTGAGTGTCTTCAAAGCGTTTGGTAAAGGCTGTTCTCCAATTGGAGCGCTCACGGGCAAGTATTTTCCAATTGTTGGTGTTTATACTACATTTAAAAAAAATTGCCTTGAGGCAGTCTTTAAACCTCTTTTGTTGACCATCAGCATTACGCTTTCCATTTTTAAGTTCAGAATAGAGTAGTTGCTTTGGAAGACGGTAATCAGGCATCCGCACAACATGACCAGTCCAACGAAACAAAATAGAAAATTCTTTCCAGTAGCACCTTAGAGACCAACTGAGTTTGTTCTTGGTATGAGCTTTCGTGTGCATGCACACTTCTTCAGATAGCTCATACCAAGAACAAACTCAGTTGGTCTCTAAGGTGCTACTGGAAAGAATTTTCTATTTTGTTTCGACTATGGCAGACCAGCACGGCTACCCACCTGTAACCAGATCCTTAAATATAGTGAGGGAGTGGGGAGGGGTATTACTCAGAAGGGTGGTGGGAATGGGTGATCAGCTGATAGGTGTGGAAAACCTGTTGACGACTCTTAACGGCTGCAATTAGTCTTGCAGGGAAAGGCAAGGGGTGAGATGGCTAAAGATAGCTTTGTTATGTATAAAACAAAATCAAAAATTCTTTCCAGTAGCACCTTAGAGACCAACTGAGTTTGTTCCTGGTATGAGCTTTCGTGTGCATGCACACTTCTTCAGATATGTTCTTCTTTGTTATGTATAGTGAGATAAGAATCCAATGTCTTTGTTCAGACCAGGTTTCTCCATGGTTTTAAGTTTGGTGATTAGTTGCAATTCAGCCACTTCTCTTTCCAGTCTATTTCTGAAATTTCTTTGTATTAAGACAGCTACTTTGAGATCTTTTATAGAATGTCCTGGGAGATTGAAGTGTTCTCCTACTGGTTTCTCTGTCTTGTGATTCCTGATATCAGATTTATGTCCATTTATCCTTTGGCGTAGGGTTTGGCCTGTTTGTCCAATATAGAGAGCTGAAGGGCACTGTTGGCATTTGATTGCATACACAATGTTGGAAGATGAGCAATTAAATAGTCCTGAGATGGTATGTTTGATGTTGTTGGGACCAGTAATGGTGTTGTCCGGGTTTATGTGGCAGCAAAGTTGGCATCTGGGTTTATTGCAGGCTCTGGTACCAGTGTCCATGTTGAGTCCTGTTGTTGTATTATTGTGGGTGAGGAGCTGTTTGAGACTGGGTGGCTGTCTGTAGGCGATGAAGGGTCTTCCTCCCAGAGCTTGAGAAAGAGAACTGTCATTGTCTAGGAGAGGTTGTAGATCTCTGATGATGCGTTGTACTGTTTTAATTTGGGAGTTATATGTGATTACTAGTGGTGTTATGTTATTTTCTTTTTTGGGTCTGTCTTGCAGCAAGTTCTCTCTGGGTATCAGTCTGGCTCTGTTGATCTGTTGTTTAACTTCATCAGGTGGATATTTTAGTTCTAAAAAGGTTTGCTGTAGATCTCTTAGGTGAGAGTCTCTGTCTGTAGAGTTGGAACAGATGCGGCTGTAACGTAGGGCCTGGCTATATACAATGGATTGTTCGGTATGTTTGGGATGGTAGCTAGAAGCATGTAGATATGTTTGTCGGTCAGTTGGTTTACGGTATAAGGTGGTGTCTATGTGTCCATCCTGTATTTTTATAGTAGTGTCCAAAAAGTGTATTTCTTGCATAGATTGGTTCATTGTTAGGTTGATGGTGGGGTGAAAGTCATTGAATGTCTGGTGGAAGGTGTCCAGGGTCTGTTGACCATGTGTCCAGATAATAAAAATATTGTCAATGTAATGCAGGTACAAGAGAGGTTTGAGTGGGTAGGAGTTTAGGAAACGTTGTTCTAAATCTGCCATGAAGATGTTGGCACACTGTGGGGCCATGCGGGTGCCCATTGCTGTGCCGCTGATCTGAAGGAACAGATCCTCACCAAATTTGAAGTTGTTGTGGGTAAGGACAAAATGACAGAGTTTGGTAGCAAAGTCCGCTGTGGTTTTATCTGAAATGGTGTTCCTTATAGCTTGTAAACCATCGTTGTGTGGGATGTTGGTATACAGAGATTCCACATCCATAGTGACTAGAATAGTATTGTTAGGAAGGTTATTCGAAGATTGTATTTTTCTCAGAAAATCTGTGGTGTCACGTATGTAGCTGGGAGCACTGATGGCATATGGTTTCAGAACAGAGTCCATATAACCGGAAACGCCCACTGTAATGGTGCCAATACCTGAGATGATGGGGCATCCTGGATTTCCTGGTTTGTGTATTTTGGGTAGAAGATAGAAAGTTCCTGGTCGAGGTTCTGCAGCTGTGTTCATGAGGATCTGTTCTTGGATGTGTGGGGGTAACTCCTTAACAATCTTGTTCAGTTCTTTTTTGTATTCTTATGTGGGGTCTGAGTCCAATTTTATGTAAAAGGTGGTATTGGAAAGTTGTCTGTGAGCCTCCTGGATGTAATCAGTTTTGTTCATGATGACGACAGCTCCACCCTTGGCCGCCTCTTTAATTATAATGTCTGGGTTGTTCCTGAGATTATCTATGGCTCTCCTTTCAGCATGGTTTAAATTTTGTTGTAAGTGGTGGTGTTTTCTGGTCACATCCGTTTGGATTCTGCGGCAGAAGCAATCGATGTACAGATCTAGTGTGGTATTGCGTCCATCAGGAGGGGTCCATGTGGAGTCCCTTTTAGTGTAACATTTTTTCGGTGGTGGTTGGTGGTCAATGTTCTGTTCATTAATGTGTTTGGAGGGTGGTGGATGTTCCCCAGTAGGTTGAGAGATGTTGTGTTGTGAATATGTTCTTTGTTCTTTGTCTTGTTCTTGTGTGTGTTGGAAGTACTCCTTCAGGCGTAAATGGCGGAAAAATGCTTCCAAGTCCCCATAGAACTGAATCATGTGTGGGGATTTGGCAGGGCAGAATGATAGTCCACGTGAAAGGATTGATTCCTCAGCTGGGCTGAGAGTTTGCTGTGAGAGATTGATGATATTGTTGACCTCGTTGTTTTGATTGGTAGCCTGTAGGTTGGAAAGGTTAGAAAGTTTTTTGTTTTTCTGTTTTTTCAGTAACTCCAGTTGAGAGTGGTAAATGGTTTGCTTTTCCTTGTGGAACTCCTGCCAAGCTGGGTGAATTCTAATAGAGTTGTCCAGTACAGAGAGTTCCTCCTTTATTATCTTCAGTTTGGAGTACAGAACGCCGATCAGATGTTTGAGCAGCTTCAAACAACAGTCCAACGAAGTTGATGTTGAAGAATCACTGGTGATCTTTGCTTCTTCCAGTACACTGGTATTAGTTCACCTGTCTTCCCAAATGATGTGTAATTTTTTTCGGAGACACCGTTGAAGTAATCTTTCAAGGAGTTGGAGATGGTCTTTATAAGTGGTCCATGTTGCACAAGCATACAGTAAGGTTGGTAGTACAATAACTTTGTAAACAAGTCTATAGAAACCCTATGCTAGTGCCCTATGTGAACAAATGACATCCTCTTCAGGGATAGTTTGTGCCAATAAGAGTGATCAGATTGAGCTCATGCTATCGAACCTAAGAATATCAGGATGATAGAGAGGGCATTTTAAGAATAGATGATCTGAACTGGCTGTGACTGACCAGGAACGAGACCTTGAAGTCATAGTGGAAAGCTTGATGAAGATTTTGACCCAGGGTGTGGCAACTGTGAAAAGACCAATTCCAGGCTAGGGATCATTAGGAAAGGAATTGAAAATTTAAGATACCATAATGACATTATACAAACCTATGGTGTGACCATATTTGGAATACTGTGTACAGTTCTGGTTGCCTCACCTTAAAAATGATTTTGAAGTGTTGGAAAAGGTTCTGGAAAGGACATTTAAAAAATGTTGTCACAGTCTCTTAGCTTAGCTTACCTTGCAGGGTTGTTGTGACTATAAAATGGTCCGCTTATGCCACCTTGAAGGAAAGGTGTGATATAAACAAGTTGCTATGGCATTTTGGGGAGGAGGAGCATCAAAAATCAATTTCTTCTATCTATAGGGTGTCAAAACAGCTTGGCCTCACCCTGATTGTTTGGCTATCTAAAAGAACAGCCAATGAGAAGCAAGTCTCAGAACATCAGGGTTAAAAAGCAAGTGCATATATTGTCACCAGAGTTGAAGCTGAAACTTTGCCACCACCATGTGCTCATAAACCCTCCATTTTCTCCAAAGAGACCTGACAGATAAAGGCTGCCCCAAACAGGTATCTATGAACACTGCCTTCCACGAGCCCTCTGGGTATTTGTGTGTGCATTGCAACACTATTGCTTTGATGGAATTTAGTTACCATACATCGCTGCCTCCTCTGCTTTGTGCCAGTGGATTTAGACACTGGGGCAAGGACCACAGGAGATGGCAAGAGAAGCCGTGCCACAACGAGAGGCATCTGATCCCCAGTGCCCTTCTGTGTTAATAAATGACATTGGAATAAGCGGTAGATGTGGATGGAACAGATTCATTCTTCCCTTGCGCAATGACAGCCCCTGCCTTCTGAACCACCATGAAGTTCCTTCTACTCACACTGGCCTGACAAGCAAATGGAAGGTCAACATCAGGCTACGAGCTGCTCAGCATCCCCCTCTGTTGGATACGTTTTGAGAAAGTTGGTTAATCTGTTTGGATATCCTGCATTGCCTCCAGCTATTTATTTGGTTAAATCCTCTCTGTACTTTTGCAATGACCATGGGAGATAACAAGGGAAGGTTTCCCCCCTCAAAGGCACCTGTCCTCCAATAGCCCCACAATGTTAATGGGTGACTCAGGAGGCAAAGGAGGAGGAGGTTGGGGGGAATAAGTAGTCTCCCTTGTGGCTCCCGGGACTCAGAGACAGCCCTTACCTTCATCCCAGCAGGTTCTCAGGACTCTCCACCAAAGCACCATGAAGTTCTTCGTCCTCACACTGGCCTTGGCCATCCTGACAGGTGAGTGGAAGGTCAACATCAGGCTAGCAGCTGCCTTGCATTCCACCTTGTGGGATGTAAATTTAGCAACATACTGTAGATATTAGTTAAACTGAAGCTCCACGTTCTGTGGCTGCGAGACAAAGAACGGACTGGGCAAAATGGGTCTTTAGTCTGATCAGCCAAGGCTTAAGTACTTATTATGACTTCCTCTGCCTCTGCCTACCTGCCCCTACCTAAGGGTGCCCTTTGACAAAGAGGACAAAAGAAGCCGCCGGAGCTGTCTGCAGTCCGGTGAGCTGTGCAGTTGTCTTCTCAGTGCGGCTGCTAAGCACTGATGGGCAACGCCAAGAGCCCTGAAGCTCTCTCCGGGTTCTTTCAGCTAAAACTGGACCACACAGCCATTCAGGTATTCTCTGTGAAGTAGGACACACGCTCGCCCTACTGTACTCACAGTGTAGGAAGAGCTCCAAAGATTTCCTAGGGTGCTCCCACTTAGAGGAATCACTTTGGGGAAACTTGCATGCAGAGTGTCATGACAAGGAAGCTCTTCTTTGCAAACAAACACTGCAAGAGGTTAAGGCTGCAAGGGCGCGTACATGTTGGTTGGCATTTCCCCCACTCCTGCTGGCCCTCAGTTGTGCCTCAATATAGGGAGGGCCTTCAGTTCATGTGATGAAATCCTGTCCTGTCCACCTTCTTGGTGTCTTATGTTCCAAACGTCCTGGATGTGGCTTTGAGGGAGAAAAGTCCGTTCTGCAAATGGAGAGTCGACGTCCAAAAATTGAATAGGACTAATCTCTTCCCTGGTGACCAAGCTGGCGGTGGGGGTGCCTTGTGGGGAAATTGTAAATACTCCTTCAGTCTGAACCGTTTCCAGATGAACAAAACTATGGACTTGTCCACATGTACATTTTGCTCTGCTCTTTCCAGGCAGAGGTCCACATTTTTCACACACTCTTTGTGCAAGGAAACGTTTTGTTCTGTTTTGTTTTTCCCCTTGCCTTGAGCTTTCCCCGTGAAAACCCATTCTTTAAAGCTGAATCGGAACAAGCATCAGTTTGAGTTTTGCACGGACTGAGGTTTGCTCCAATGGACTTCCGGTGTGAGCGCCATTCCGTGCAGTCGGGAGCTGTCTCGGCTCTGAGATAGCTCCGGTGTCTTCGGGGTTTGGAGTGACCGCAACTGCGCTGCGGGCTCCGTTAAACCTCGGGAGGGGCGTCCCGAGGGCTTGGGTTCTAGCGGGCGCCAGATGTGCCAACCTGACTCTCGAGCAACCCTTGTAAAAGGGAGGCTTGAGCGAGCCAGGCTCCGGTGCGGCGCTGAAGAGCCATCGCTAACCGAAGACACGAAGCAGCAGGCACTGCCGGACTTTGAGTGCTCCGCATTTCCTCAATTTTGACTCAAAATAAGGACTCTGTAAGTACGGAGCATAATTCGGACTTAAAAGATTGAAATTCAGCTTACAGAAAGAGATCAAAAGAGCAAGTCCGTCTCTCTCTGACAGCGGGAAGTTTAAAGTAATACCTATAAACTGTAGCTGGGAAAGATCTGTCTATTTTAAGTGGAAAGCTGATTTTGTATACCTTAGAAAACCCTGTTTGGGGGGTAGACTGAGAGTTTGATTTTTTCTTCTTCTTGTGGATTATCAAACTAAAAGGAAAGACACCGTTAACCCCCTGGCCAAGGAGTCTGGGTCAGGCGGTTAATGGTGGCTCTGGACTGGATTGCGCACCTGGAAAATTACTGAGACCTCATAACTTCCTGCCTACTCAAATCCCACGGTGTCCTTGAAGCTTAAAGAATGATAGACTCAACAATGACACCGTTTCAGCAAGGCTATTGTTAGAATTTCAACTCCTTCAGCAGAGTGTTTTGGACAAGTTTACCCAGATTGGAACTACTTTAGCGAATTGTTTCTTAAATCCACTTGACGGAAACGATGGAAAGGATGCAGTTCCAGTTGATTTTTCTGAAGAGGAGGATACACAAGTTGGAAAACAAGAAAGGCTCCCTTTGCATGAGAGGCGGGGAGCCCACAGCTTGGACAGTACAAAGAACCCTTGGGGTGTGAGTCATAGGGCTCGAGAACAACAACCATGGAAAATGCAATATGTAGCTGAGAGTGGAGAAGAGACACTTTATGACGATGTCAGAGCAACTATTTATCAAGAAGAAAGCAACAATCTGGAGGAGAGGAAGCTACAACGAAGAACACCAAGATCAAAACTGAGTATGAAGGAAACAACAGAAGAAGAAGAAGCTGGAATGGGTGAATTTTTTGGGGGGGGACCTGTGGGGGATGGGAAAGGTAAAGGGAAGGGTTGTGATGGACAGGAGGGGGGTGGGGTAAAGGAGGAATATTTAAAGGGGATATTATAAAGGCTGACCACGGAATTCCGAAACCAGAGGGAAAACGGTTTATGAGACTGGAAGAAATATTTAGGTAATTGATAATATGTGTTTTTCTTAATATTTGAAATTGGAATCAGAAGAAATATAGGCTACAGTATAACAAAGTTTAGTTAAGAGAGGATAAAAGAGGTTGAGATGTGGAATTTGATGTTTTGTTTGATAAGAATAAGACTTAAGACATGTTGATTATAATTATAAGATTAAGATTAGGTTTAAGAAAGTAGATTTTACAATGTTACAAAGTTACTAAAGATTAGAAATGAACGCAGAACAGAGGATGTGAGGAAGTCCCAAATTTAGGATTATAAAGAGGATAAGGATGGATAAATAAGTGTTTTGTTTGTGTGTATTTTGGTTTGTAGTTTTTGTAGTGTTTGTATTTGTATTTGTATTTTGTGTATGTTTATTATTAAAATCCAATAAATTTTTGTTAAAAAAAGAGAGGTTTGCTCCAATGAAGCTTTAAAGAGCAGGCTTTGGTGGGGAGCAAAGAGCAAAAAAAAAAAGGGAAGAGCACTTGTCCACAGAGCTTTAAAGCACAGATTGTGCTATGTGACAACTGGGTGGGTTATTTGACATGTAGCTGGAACCGCAGGGCTTGTGTTTGGAAATGTGAGGTCCCCTCTTTAGTGTGACACTTATACAAGTGGTACCTCGGTTTTCGAACAACTTGGAACCCGTTGTTCACAAACAACTTGGAACCCGAACGCTGCAAAACCAGAAGTAGGTGTTCCAGTTTTCGAACTCGTTTTCAGAAGCTCCGTTTTTAGTCCCCGTTTCCTGTTGCGCTGCTAATTTGTGCCACCCCCCAATTGTAATTCAAGCCTTGCGTTTCCGATTGCAGTGTTCTGAGGTGATATTTGGAGCTTATATTTGGTGCTTTTGTTTTTGCTATTGATTTTGCGTCTTTTGTTTTGAGGCTTTTTCAGTTAATTTGTTTTTGTGACTGTGTGGATCCGAGTTCAGCTACTGATTGATTGATTGATTGATTGATTGTGTGATTGTGTGACTGCAGAAATGGATAAAAGCCCCCCATCCAAACAATGACTATCATCACTGCAGGTAAGATTTTTTTTAAATTTTGATTTTTATCATCTACAATACTGTTTTATTTATTTTATAGTACAGTGCATTGATTATTGCTTTCATTTTATGGATCAATGGTCTCGTTAGATAGTAAAATTCATGTTAAATTGCTGTTTTAGGGGTTGTTTTTAAAAGTCTGGAACAGATTAATCCATTTTGCATTACTTTCTATGGGAAAGCGCGCCTTGGTTTTGGAATGCTTCGGTTTTGGAACAGACTTCCAGAACAGATTAAGTTTGAGAACCAAGGTTCCACTGTACTCCTGTCGTGGGAATCCAGTCCACTGAGCTAGAAAGGCATAAACAGAGCACGATTTCTGTTCTTATCCTGAAGCGTTATTTCTGGGTTAGCGGAGTCTGTAACCTGAAGCGTATGTAACCCGAGGTACCACTGTACCTTGCAAAACCTCTGCAGGGCAGTAGGGGAGGTATAGGGCAGGAGTGGGTGGGAAAGGTGTCTCATCCTGAGGACTACATTTCCTCAGGGACAACTTTCAAGGGACACCTGGCGGGGTGAAGGACACAATGGATCTCACTCCTACCTTTGCACAGTGCCCTCCACTCCAGGGACACAGAAGGTGGGGGAATCTACATCTCCTGTGCCCCCCATCTTCCATCCTGGCAAGCAAAATCAGAAGATTCCCACATACCTCTCCACCCCCCACCCAGGCAAGCAAGAGACATTACTGAACATGTTGCCTTCAGGCAGGGGCACCTGAGGGGAGGCGTGAAGCAGGGTCCGTGGAGAGCTTCCAGGGTCAGGCAGAAACCCACATTTGGACTCCAGGCCTGAGATTCCCCACCCCTGCTGTAGTGTATTAGGCGATTCTCAGAAGAAAACTAGATGTGATGCAGTTCATGAGCTCGTTTTTAAAATTATAAATAGAAGCCTGAGTAGTTTTCAGACTTGAAGGAATGAGAGAGGGAGTTTCACACACACACTGTAGTCCTGAATAGAAACACACACACACACACACACACACACACACACACACACAAGCTGCTATTTGGCTTGGGGAGAAATTCTCCAATGGGTGCTTGACCTTTTTAAGACATACATCTTAATTATTTTCACGCAAACAGAAACATCACGTCCATTGTTGGCCCTCAGTTCCTATATAACAACACTAGACTACGCTGCAGCCTCAGTTCCCCCGCAGACTGTATCTGCATTAGGACATACCGTTTTGGCCTGAGTATAAGCCTCACTTCCCCCCCAAAAAAAATTCTGACCGCGAAAAGTTAAAGCGCGGCTTAAATTCGTGACCTTACAAAAATGGGCTTTTACGGTATCGCTTCTGAAACAGACATACAGTAAAACAGAACAGGTGTGAGTGCCTGCGGAACTTTAAGGGAGCTACTGATATTTGGGTATTGTCTTTTTTTCTCCTCCCCCCCCCCGAATTTTAAAGTTGCGGCTTATATTTGAGTGCGGCTTATATTCAGGCCAATATGGTAGTTTGTTAATGCATATAAACTGGGGTGGGGGTGGGGGTAGGGAATGCAATATTTTCCAAATGAGGGATCCGAGTTAGAAATAACATGAACTATTTTGTTTCTACTTTTCTTGAGTGAGTGAGTGAGTGAGTGAGTGAGTGAGGCACCAGCCGTGACAACGGCCCTTTACGTTTGACCCTGAAGCATTACAGAACGGCATCCATATGTCTCTCCATCAGAAGGCCAAGTTTTAGTTTGCAGCAGCTGCACCAAACAGGCTTTGCGCTTCCTGAAGCAGACGCTGCAATGCAGATTTCCCCCCTTTCTTCCAGGCACTTGGGCTTCTGTCCTCAGAGATGAGCCGAATTCCAAGCTGGAGAAGCTAATCGAGCAGTGGAAAGAGGATTGGGAAAACGTTAGCAGGACAGCGGAAGGGAAACTGGACTTGATTGAAAGATCGGAGGCGGGCAGGGAGTTTAGGTACGCCCATCAGACTTATGTTTCCAGCCTGTAGTACTCTCACTGAAATATACTCGGAGTCAAGTGTGAATTTCATGCTCTTTATTCAGCTCATAGTAGCAATGAATGAATCTTTCCCCCAAACGTCTGCTATATATACATTATTTACACCAGTGTTTTTCATCCTTTTTTGGGCAAAGGCACACTTGTTTCATGAAAAAAATCACGAGGCACACCACCATTAGAAAATGTTAAAAAAATTAACTCTGTGCCTATATTGACTATATATAAAATAATTTTTCAATTTTTCCCACGGCACACCAGGCAACATCTCGTGGCACACTAGTGTGCCGCGGAACAGTGGTTGAAAAACACTGATTTACACAATGGGCCCCACATGATTGGCTAATTCTTTTCCCCCCAAAATAATATTTATTAAGATTTTCCAATTAAAACCAAATTACAATACATGATTAAATTTTCCATACTCCCCTTTCTCTCACCAAGAGGAGCCTAGCTAAACAAGCCCCCCTCCCACTGGGGCAGCCAACAATTCTTTCCCAATTTAACCACTTAGTTTGCACATAACATCTTTTCAGACTTCCCCGATCCCCCCCCCGTTGATTTCCAGATTAACCTTAATTCACAGTTATTACCAATTAGACCCTATATTACTTTTTTCTTCGAACATTTTCCTTTTTAAACTCTTTTACAAATAATTATTCATCTTACATATCTTGTTTATAAATTTAACATATCCTCTGCATTCACAATAATTCTGAACCTCCATTACCTAATTTTTAATTTTTAATAAAACAACCTAATTTAATTAATTCCATTTTAACCCTTCTCCCCCCTTTCCTTCCTGCCCTCACCACTATTAAATTCTATTCATTGACCGTTGTCCCTTACCAAGCCGTATATACCATCACACAAGCAGAATATCCATAAAAACATTCATTTTCAACCCACCCCCACCCTCTCGAATTCCAAAACCCCACAGTCCTGGGAAACTGGCTTCGGCTTCTTTCTTATCTCATATGTCCTTGAGACTTTTTCAACATTGTCCAAGCTCTGTACAGCTTTCCGTTGCACTCTCTTCTTTACTGCAGCTTTCCCATTTTTGCTTCTTTTTTATTTTGTTCCTTCTCACCTTTCTCTTCCCTTTTCGTGGGTTGAATGCATAAATTTTGTCCTGGATTTTCTCCTCTTCTATATCTAAGTCCTCATAACTTTTGCAAAAGGTCATTGAACCATTTTCCTGCCAAGCCAAGTCCAAAGATTCTGCCATCCTAGCCAATTGATTTAACTGATCAACTTTCACTGTTAAATTGTGTAAGAGTTCCAGAGCCTTTATTTGAAATTCCTGCGACCATATCCCTTTGGGCATACTTAAAGTCTAAAAAGCCTGAGCAGTCCACATGTATTTCTTCACTGCAAAGCAGCCGTCCAAAACTTTCTCCAAGAGAGGGTAATAGTATTTCCATAAATCACAGTTCCAGTTAAGATAAAAGCCCAATTCAACCCCCCAACCTGGGGGCAAAGGTATTCAGAAATTTCCTTGTCACAAAGTTAGTCACTAGCTTCGGAATTGAAGATTACACTGTTCCTTTCGTTTCAACGCTCAGGGAACCGACTTCCGTTTTGAAATTCCCCGTACAGCCAAATTTTAAAATCACTTCTTTTTTTGAAAGTCAGTACTTACAAGTCCAAATTAGCCGAATCTTGAAGAATTGGACGCTCTCTCTGTCAGCAGCCGCTACTTCTCGCTGCGAGGACAGCAGACGATCCACAGCCCCCGCGCCTCTGAAACCTCGCCTGTCACAGCAGCCCTTACTAGGGCTTACCGGAGAGCAAGGGAGGCGCTCCGGGGGACCAGCCGGATCCCATGTCTCCAGGACGATCTACCTGGAGTTTCTTGGGGGGTCGAAGCGCAGTTCCGACCCCCCCTCCCCCGCAGCGACGGAGAAACCTCGAAGCCGAGGTTTCTCCCGACCGAGCAGAATGACGTCCAACCGGAAGTCACATGATTGGCTAATTTTGGGCTACTCCTGTAGGCCAATCAGGTTGTGGATTCACTTCCTCCAGAAGCCTGATTGGCTGCTCTTGCAGACCAATCAGGTCGCTGATTCACTTCAACCTGGCACTGGATTTGGTGGTTCCTGCGGACCAATCAGACTGCTGCATTCTGGATCCTATTGTTCTAGGATTCATCTCAGTACATAACACTCACCCAGCTTAGAAAAGAGAAAGAGATATTTTAAAGAATAAATGGGCGGGAAGTGATGCCAGCATGGCATTCTTGGGTTGGGGAGGGGAAAGGGTTGGAGTTACTGAATGCTAAGCTCCAGGCCCCTGAACCTTCCCCTTTCCACCCCAGTCAGCATGTGGGGCAGGGCTGTAGGTGCAGCAGTTGACACACTGCTCCGTGAAGACCAGCAGACAGGTTTTGGACGGCTTGTCCCATGCCTAGAAAGCACAGAGTCCAAGTTGTTTTTCATTTCTCCCATTGGTTTCCCCAGAAAAAAACCCACTGCTGACTGCTGAATCAGAACAAACACCAATCTGCAGAAAAAACTACTGACGCTTGTTCTGATTTAATGTCGAACAGTGGGTTTTCCAGATTTTTTTTTAAAGAGAATTTATTATATTTCAGAAATAACAAAAAGAAAAACAAATTATAGAAATACAAAATACAAAATACAAAATACAAAAATACAAAATACAAAATACAAAATACAAACACTACAACTAAACAACAAAAAGTAAAAACACCAAAAATACAACAACAACAACAAAAAGAGAAAAGAAAAAATCCTAAGCATCCTTATACCGGTACTTATTTACTTCTTACTTAATGGACTTCCTCCCATCTTCTATGCTGTGTTCATTACAAATTTACTTTAGTAACTTTATAACAACTTTAAATCATCATTAACAATTAATCTATGCCTTATTTATCTATCATCTTATCTCTAGCTTTAACAACTTATATCATTCCTATACACCTTACCAATTCTAGCAATTATATCCTACTTTTACTAAACATAATCTATTCTGTTGCCATTAGTTCAACTGATTTCCAATTCAAATCTCTATCTTTTCGCATTTTTTCATATAATCTCTAAATTTCTTCCAATCGTCTTGCACCGCTTCCTCCCTCTGGTCTCGGAGTTTCGCAGTCAGTTCAGCGAGTTCCATATATTCAATCAACTTCATCTGCCATTCTTCCACTGTCGGTGAATTTTCACTTTTCCAATTCTTCGCTATTAAAATCCTAGCAGCTGTTGTGGCATACATAAAAAATGTTTTGTCTCTATTGGGAATCTCATGGTTGACAATGCCCAGCAGGAAGGCCTCTGGTTTCTTAGCAAATGTGTTTTTTAACACTTTTTTAAGCTCGTTATAGATTTTCTCCCAGAATTCCTTTACCTTTGGGCACGTCCACCACATATGATAAAAGGTACCTTCTACTTTTTTACATTTCCAGCATTCATTGCTCACTCCGTGATACATCTTAGCTAATTTCACAGGTGTCAAATACCATCTATACATCATTTTCATAATATTTTCTCTCAGAACATTACACGCAGTAAATCTGATATCTTGCTTCCACAGTTTTTCCCAATCCTCTAACATAATATTATGTCCCACATCTTTTGCCCAACCAATCATAACTGATTTAACCATTTCATCTTTTGTATGCCACTCTAGCAGCAAATTATACATTCTGGAAAGATTCTTACTATTTGGTTCTATAAGTTCTGTTTCCAACTTAGACTTTTCAGTTTGAAAATCTAATTTTCTATCTGTCTTAAAAACTTCATTAATCTGAATATACTGCAACCAATCTGTCATAACCTCTTTCAATTGTTCATAGCTTTTCAGTTTAAAATTCTGACCATCCTGTTCTAAAATATCAGCATACTTTGGCCATTTCGCAGACATATTGGGTCTTTTATACGCCTTCGCTTCCACTGGAGACAGCCATCTGGGGGTTTTTCTCTCCAACAAATCTTTGTTTTGTGTCCAAACCTGATACAAGGCATTTTTAATAATGTGATTTTAAAAAGCTTTGTGGGCCTTCACCTTATCATACCACAAATAAGCATGCCAGCCAAATACATTGTCATGTCCTTCCAAATCTAAAACATCAGTGTCCTCCAACTTAAACCAATCCTTTAACCAACAAAAGGCGGCCGCTTCGAAATATATTCTCAAGTCCGGCAAGGAGAATCCACCTCTTTCTTTTGAATCAGTCAATATTTTATATTTAATTCTAGGTTTCTTCCCCTGCCAAATAAATTTTGATAAGTCTTTTTGCCACCTTTTGAAGCAGTCCATTTTATCCTTAATTGGAAGCACTTGAAATAAAAACAAAATCTTTGGTAATACATTCATCTTAATGGCTGCTATTCTGCCCATCAAAGATAGTTTTAAACTTGTCCATATCTCCAAGTCTCTCTTAATCTCCTTCCACAGTTTTTCATAATTGTCCTTGAACAGGTTTAGATTCTTTGAAGTTAAATTCACCCCCAGATACTTTACCTTGTTAACAAAACTAAGTCCAGTTTGATCTTGTAATTTCTGTGTCTGCAACGGTGACATATTTTTTGTCAAAACCTTTGTCTTTGTTTTATTCAACTTAAATCCTGCTACTCTTCCAAAAGAGTCTATTATCTCTAGTGCTTTAGGTACACTGCTTTTGGGATTTTGTAGGGATAAAACCAAATCATCCGCGTAGGCTCTCAGTTTATATTCTTTCTCTCCCACCCTAATTCCTTTAATTTGCTTTTCTTTTCTAATCATTTCCAACAGTACCTCCAGGACCGTGATGAAAAGTAATGGGGAGATAGGGCACCCTTGTCTTATTCCTTTTTCAATCCTAATTTCCTCACACATCACATTATTAATAAGAATTTTTGCTCTTTGCTCTTTGTAAATGGCATTTATGCCATTTAGAAATCTTTGGCCGACCTCCATTTTTTCCAAATACTTCTTCATAAAAGTCGGAAGTCGGTTTTCCAGATTTTGAATAAATAGGAATTGGATAGCACGGGGGGGGGGGGGGAGAACCCAAGCATCCAAACTAGAATGAACAATCTGTGCACATGGCTAAAGATCTGAAGAGAGAACAATTTTGGGGGGAGGGGCTAAAGGGGAGGGAGAAGGGGGAGGGGAAAGAAAAGGGGGGGGGAAACTTAGGATAAATGAGTGGGGACAGAAGTGCCAGTATATACTGTAGTATACAGCCAATAGTATGCTGATTCTGATGCATGTTATTGCTAGACCTCCTACTGAATGACTTTTTGTAACCTATTCAATGTCCCTGGGTGAAAGTGTGACTATAAAGAAGGTAAATAAAAGAAAAGAGGGGGGGAGAAGAAAAAAAAAGAACAGTGGATTTTCCAGGGGGGGAACAGTGGGACAAGGGGACGTGTGGATGATCCATAGCTCCCCCTTTTCCTTCTTAAACCTTCCCAATCCTCTGTTCTCTCCCTCCCCCATAGTGACTTGATTAAATCTGGCTTTCGTGATATTGGGATGCGCTTGTACACCCTGAAAGAAGAGTTACCTGCTGAGGTCATGGAAACCCTGCAGATGTTTTACGATGTGCCATACGAGGCTGCAAGTAACGCTGGCAACGCTCTATTTGCCCTGCAAGGCTATGGAAGGCGTGACTTAGAAGAGCTCGGAAAAGCACTGCTATCTGCCCTGGCGGGTAACGTGGATCCCGTCCTAGAGAGGGTGGGTCCGTACGCAGGAACCGTTCACAGTGCCGTCGTCGCCAGAGCCCAGGAGATCAGCCTTAAGATGGATGAGAAGATACCACAGCAAATTGAAACTCTGAAAGCCCAGCTGGAGCCACACATCAAGAAGTTTCAAGAATTCCAAGCATCCCATAAGCCCTATCTTGACCACGCCCAGGAGCTGTTGAAAAAAGGAGTGGAGAAAATTCACGAGCACTTTATGAAGCCATACGTTACTCCCGTTCTGGAGATGTACCAAAAAGTCAAACCTGACTTAAGGGCATGACCTGTGTTGTCCCCAAGGGCGTGATTTTTCTCACAAGTAACAGATAATGGCACCTTACCCAGCATCTAAACAGAGATCAGAATAAAAGGCCATACTGGTATTTGGTGTGTGCGTGTCTAAATCTGTGATCTTCCCCAAATGGTATAGTAAATGAGACGTCCCTGACAACCTCTGATAGATGTGGTGCCTGTTTCCCCTCAACTGTCTTCTTCTTGTTGGCTGTTGCAAAGCCATCTTCTTCTCACAAGCAGAAGCGAAGGGCTCCAATACACCCGTAATCCAATATGTGGATTATGTTGTACCTATAAAAACAGGGACGCGGGTGGTGCTGTGGTCTAAACCACTGAACCTCTTGGGCTTGCTGATCGGAAGGTCGACGGTTCAAATCCCCGCGACGGGGTGAGCTCCCATTGCTTGATCCCTGCTCCTGCCAACCTAGCAGTTCGAAAGCACGGCAAAGTGCAAGTAGATAAATAGGTACCACTCTGGCGGGAAAGTAAACGGCGTTTCAGTGTGCAGCTCTGGTTCGCCAGAAGCGGCTTTGTCATGCTGGCCACATGACCCGGAAGCTGTACACCGGCTCTCCTGGCCAGTAACGCAAGATGAGCGCCGCAACCCCAGAGTCGGACACAACTGGACCTAATGGTCAGGGGTCCCTTTACCTTTACCTTTAACCTTCTCTGGAATACCAGTATATTATATGTTTTTTGGTGCTTTCTTCCCTAAACGATCCTGACCACTACAAACTTCCAACGTATCGGGGAACTGAGAGACAACCCACCCCCACCCCAAACAATCTCGCCATGGAGATAGAGCAGGGTCTATGAATTCCCATGATAGATATTTCTTCTTTGGCTATCACTCATAGCCGAGTAAGATTGTCTTCCATAAACACAGTTTTAACAATGAGTCTGTAAGTGACTGTGGAGGCCAATTCTAGATCCACACGTCCTTCCACAATGGGGACATTGGTTTCCGGGTGGGAGTTGATCACGGTGTGGGTTTGCCAAACTGTGCCTTCCTCTTAGCACGATTCTCCCTTGCGTCTTGAGTTTGAGCATCTCCAAAGGCTGTTCTCCAATTGGAGTGTTTCCCAATTGTTGGTGTTTATACTACATTATTTAAATATTTAACTTGAGACAACTTGAGACAATCTTTAAACCTCTTTTGTTGACCACCAGCATTATGCTTTCCATTTTTAAGTTCGGAATAGAGTAGTTGTTTTGGAAGACGATAATCAGGCATCCGCACAACATGACCAGTCCAACGAAGTTGATGTTGAAGAATCACTGGTGATCTTTGCTTCTTCCAGTACACTGGTATTAGTTCACCTGTCTTCCCAAGTGATGTGTAAATTTTTTCGGAGACACCGTTGATGGAACCTTTCGAGGAGTTGGAGATGGTCTTTATAAGTGGTCCATGTTGCACAAGCATACAGTAAGGTTGGTAGTACAATAGCTTTGTAAACAAGTCTATAGATACCCTATGCTAGTGCCCTATGTGAACAAATGGCATCCTCTTCAGGGATAGTTTGTGCCAATCAGAGTGATCAGATTGAGCTCATGCTATCGAACCTAAGAATAACAGGATGATAAAGAGGGCATTTTAACAATAGATGATCTGAACTGGCTGTGACTGACCAGGAACGAGACCTTGAAGTCATAGTGGAAAGCTTGATGAAGATTTTGACCCAGGGTGTGGCAACTGTGAAAAGACCAATTCCGGGCTAGGGGTCATTAGGAAAGGAATTGAAAATTTAAGATACCATAATGACATTATACAAACCTATGGTGTGACCATATTTGGAATACTGTGCACAGTTCTGGTTGCCTCAGCTTAAAAATGATTTTGAAGTGTTGGAAAAGGTTCTGGAAAGGACATTTAAAAAATGTGGTCGCAGTCTCTTAGGTTAGCCTACCTTGCAGGGTTGTTGTGAATATAAAATGGTCCGCTTATGCCACCTTGAAGGAAAGGTGTGATATAAACAAGTTGCTATGGCATTTTGGGGAGGAGGAGCATCAAAAATCAATTTCTTCTATCTATAGGGTGTCAAAACAGCTTGGCCTCACCCTGATTGTTTGGCTATATAAAAGAACAGCTGAGGAGAAGCAAGACTCAGAACATCAGGATAAAAAAGCAAATGCATATATTGTCACCAGAATTGAAGCTGAAACTTTGCCACTACCACGTGCTCATAAACCCTCCATCTTTGGGGCTCTTTTCTCCAAAGAGACCTGACAGATAAAGGCTGTCCCAAACAGGTATCTATGAACACTGCCTTCCACGAGGCCTCGGGGTATTTGTGTGTGCATTGCAACACTATTGCTTTGATGGAATTTAGTTACCATACATCGCTGCCTCCTCTACTTTGTGCCAGTGGATTTAGACACTGGGGCAAGGACCACAGGAGATGGCAAGAGAAGCTGTGCCACAACGAGAGGCATCTGATCCCCAGTGCCCTTCTGTGTTAATAAATGACATTGGAATAAGCGGTGGATGTGGATGGAACAGATTCATTCTTCCCTTGCTCAGAGACAGCCCCTGCCTTCTGAACCACCATGAAGTTCCTTCTTCTCACCCTGGCCTGACAAGCGAATGGAAGGTCAACATCAGGCCATGAGCTGCCCAGCATTCCCCTCTGTTGGATACACATTTTAAACGTTTTGAGAAAGTTGGTTAATCTGTTTGGATATCCTGCGTTGCCTCCAGCTATTTATTAGGTTAAATGAGAAATTTTTAAAGTTTGTCCTCTCTGTAGTTTTGCAATGACCATGGGAGATAACAAGGGAAGGTTCCCCCCCCCCTCAAAGGCACCTGTTCTCAGGACCCTCCACCAAAGTACCATGAGGTTTTTCGTCCTCACACTGGCCTTGGCCATCCTGACAGGTGAGTGGAAGGTCAACATCAGGCTAGCAGCTGCCTTGCATTCCACCTTGTGGGATGTAAATTTAGCAACATACTGTAGATATTAGCTAAACTCAAGCTCCCTATTCAGTGGCTGCCCCTACCTAAGGGTGCCCTTTGACAAAAAGGACAAAAGAAGCTGCCGGAGCTGTCTGCAGTCCGGTGAGCTGTGTGGTTGTCTTGAAGCTCTCTCAGGGTTCTTTCAACTGAACCTGGACCACACAGCCATTCAGGTATTCTCTGTGAAGTAGGACACACACTCGCCCTACCGTACTCACAGTGTAGGAAGAGCTCCAAAGATTTCCTAGGGTGCTGCCACTTAGAGGAATCACTTGAGGCAGTGGCGGAGGAAGCCTCTTCACCGCCTGGGGCGGCGGAGCGGAGGCACCCCCTGGGGGCGGGGTGTCATGCCACATGTCGGATGCACTGCGCATGCCCGGAATTTCCTGGCATGCGTAGTGCATCTGGGCTGGCGCTGCTGTTCCCGCAGCGAGCCGGTGAGCGAGTGGCGGCTCGTGGGGCTGTCCCGGCTGTACGTAAAGAAGCACAGATGGGGTGCCGGGCAGCGGGGGAGTGGTGGGAGGGGCCAGGGAGTTCACCCCCCTCCCCTGTAACATGGTGCGGCCCGTCCCCTATGCCCCACCCTTCCTACGCCACTGCTTTGCGGAAACTTGCATGCAGAGTGTCATGGCAAGGAAGCTCTTCCCTGCAAACAAACACTGCAAGAAGCTAAGGCTGCAAGGGCATGTACATGTTGGTTGGCATTTGCCCCACTCCTGCTGCCCCTCAGTTGTGCCCCAATATAGGGAGGGCCTTCAGTTCATCTGATCAAACCCTGGCCTGTCCACCTTCTTGGTGTCTCTCGTTCCAAAAGTCCTAGATGTGGCTTTGAGGGAGCAAAGTCCATTCTGCAAATCACTGTTGGAGGGTCAACAGCGAACGACTGTAGAGGGCTAATCTCTTTCCTTTGCTGGGAGATCTAGTTATGTGTGTGTGGGGGGGTGCTTTGTGGGTCTATTTCCTGAGGATATGCTAGCGGGCCAAGCTGGGGGGTGGGGGGGTGATCTATAGGGAAACTGTAAATACCCCTTCAGTCTGCACCATTTCCAGAAGAACAAAACTATGTGACAACTGGCTGGGATCCTATTTGGGTTCTCTGACATGCGGCTTGTGTTTTTGAAACCTCATGTCCCCATTTTAGAGAGAGAGGGAGAGTTATAATCCAGTGGTGGGAACAGTGCCGGATTTACGCATAAGCTAAACAAGCTATAGCCTAGGGCCCCACTCTCTTGGGGCCCCCCCAAAAAACTATAGGAATAAAACCTGGATGTATATTTCCAAAATATAAGATAAAAAAACAAATAAAATAAAACCTACATACAGCTGCAGTGTTTTGTATTGTGTATGGACCTATTAGGTCCATAAATTACCATAGAGCATATATTCAACACAAAAACAGCGACAATTTGTTGTTCACAAAGGACAGCTGGACATATAAAGGGACCCACTATTCTTCAGTAGCTGAGGGCCTCATCAAACCTAAATCCGGCCCTGGGTGGGAAGCCACTCCATCTATATATATAAAACCCAAGTGTCTCTGCGTCCATTCCGTGTGTCTCTGGGTTTGCGCTACTGTGCATGTGCCCCACAGACACAGGGATTGGATGGAGAGACATCGGGCCGGGAGCAGCGGGGGCAGTTGAAGTGGGGCGGTTGGAATCAGAACGTCGGCGCTCCAGAGGACGAGGGGAGGCCGAGAAGGGAGGCTACGCTGTTACAGCTGCTGCAGCCGCCGTCTGACTCGGGGCCCCGAGGACTAGCGGCCCGGGAGTGGCGCAGAACAGCCCGCCCCACAGAGCGCCGATGCTCCGGAGGCCGAATAGGGACGCCTATTAAAAAAAAAAGGAAGAGGGAAAGAAGAGGAAAAGCGGCAGAAGCTGAGGGGAAGGTTTCCGTGAGAGAGAGAGAGAGAGAGAGAGAGAGAGAGAGAGAGAAACGCGGGGCTGGCTGGACCCCTCCTCTTCCGCCACACGTCGCCCGCCACCGCCGCAGAATCTCCTCAGGAGCGGCGGCGGCTGCTCCCCCTCCCCCTCGCCCCCTTCTTCCCCCCAGCCCCCTCCCAACCCCCGGACGAGGGACGCGAGGTGGCGCCACTGAGAGGACGGGAAGGCCCCCGGTGGCGGCGGGGTCGGCTTTAACTAGGAGGGGCGAGTGCTAGCCGGCTGGCTCTAGCCCGGCAAGAGGAGCACGCCGTTGCCTCCACAGTGGCTGCCCCAGACAGCTGGCACGTCGGTCCGTCCGTCGCTCGCTCGCTCGGGCAAACACACCACAGCTGAGGCATGCAGGCAGAGGCAGGCGGGCCCGTCTCTCCCTGCTCCCCTCGGACCTGGTCGGCCCCTGGGGTTGCTGAGGGGAAGCGGTGGGAGGAAGGCTGGGCGCACGCGCCGAAGAGACCTGGCTGAGAGCGTCAACGTCGCCTCCCCCTCCCCAGCAACAGCGCCACATACGTTCTAGCGCCCGTTATTTTAACGGGTTTAAACCACTAGTAGATCTATAAAGTGATTATTACACAAGGAGTGTTGTTATTGAGTGGCCCAGAGGCACAAGCCCCAGGTGTTTTGTGCCACACCTGAAACCACCTGTGCCCAGGGAGTGCCTGCTCCTTTCCCTAGTACCAATACTAGACCATATTTCAGCCTCAGCTCCCCCACAGACAGTATTTGCAATAGAAAAAAATTCCCCACATAAAATAAGGGACCTGAGTTAGAAATAACATAAACCAGCATTTCCCAACCGGGGACCATATGGCCCCCTGGCGCCCCCCCCCCAGGATATTCCTAGGTGGGGGCACAAGTGAATTTTGTGTAAAGGGGGGCACAGCATGAGGCTAGGGGGCCCCAGAGGGAAGTGAGAAGTGAAGGGAAACAATCATTCAAAAAAAAAAATCCTGATTGGATGTCACCAGGGCCTAGCGCTGCTTTCTTGAAGCAGTCCTGATTTGCTTTGGGTGGGAGAGGGCGATCGCTGAGGCTCTGGCTTTGCGATCCAGAACACCCAGGTCAGGTAAGTGCGGTGGTGGGGTGGCAATGGGTAGGGTAGAGCGAGCCAGATGCTGCCGCCAGTGCTGGGCCCGGTGGCAGCCTGGGCCTGACTCTGCAAGGTGCTGACTTGCATCTAGAAAATAACTAAGTCTCTACTCAGAAGAAAGCCGCACTGGGTTCAGTGGGCCTTACTCCCAGATAAAGTTGGGGGGGGGGCTATAGTGTTTTATCTAGGCAGCCAGGGCTCCTCCAGATGACAATATCTTTTTGCATCAGGTCAGTGAGGACCACTTGTTTTTTAAAATTCTCCCATATATACAGCACTCCCTGTGCGCCTTTTGGCCTCTATCTGTAGGTTTCCCCCTCTGTGTCAAATACAGTGGTACCTCGACTTACAAATTTAATCCGTTCCGAATGCACATTCGTAGGCCGAAAAATTCGTAAGTCGAAAAAAGCGATTTCCCTATAGGAATGCATTGGAAACGAAAAATTCGGAAAAATTCGTAAGTCAAGTAAACCGCATCTAAAATTCGTAAGTCGAGTAAACCCCATCTAAAACCACCAACGGATGTCCTTCGGATGTCGAAAAATTCGTAGGCGTGTGGGCAGTTTTTTCATTCATAAGTCGAAAAATTCGTATGTCGAGTAATTCATAAGTCGAGGTACCACTGTAATTGGTGTTTTGCTCCCACGTAATAACTGGGGGCAGAACAGAAGTGTTGTCACCTAAGTGTTGTTTACTTTTTATAATGCACGGAAGATGGATCTCCCTCAGGAGGTTCTGGACTCTCCCTCCTTGGAGGTTTCTAAACGGAGGTTGGATGGGTGGCCATTTGTCCCATGGCAAACTCATGCTTTAGCTGAGTTTC
Organism: Lacerta agilis; assembly: GCF_009819535.1. Lineage (NCBI taxonomy): Eukaryota > Metazoa > Chordata > Lepidosauria > Squamata > Lacertidae > Lacerta > Lacerta agilis. The sequence continues at coordinate 75,398,025 of NC_046319.1, read as the reverse complement.
CTACATTGCAGGGGTTTTCAATAGTCAGAATACCCTTGGGGTCCCTTCCAGCCCCATGATTCTATGTTTTTCTGCTTCAACAATATTTTATTATGTTCCTATCATTTTATGTAATTTTGTATAAATCATTAAAATAATAAATAAAACATGTTGTATTGGAAAAAGAAAACATTTAAAGAGCTACTTTTCTACCGGTAGACGGGTGGGGGCATGGGCATAGTCAGGATTTTTGTTTGTGGGTGTGGCAGAGCCTCAGATTTGTATTGATTTTTACTTTTTGACTTATGGGGGGGCAGCTGCCCCCTTTGGCTACGTCCACAGGAAGAAAACAAAGTCAGAAATGGGCCATGGGCAGAAGAAGGTGGTAAAACACTGACATAAACTATTTTGTTTCTACATGAAGCACCAGCCCTAACAAAGACCTTCTAATTTTGACCCTCAAACATTAAAGAAAGGAATCTATATGTCAAGCTTTGATTTGCTGCTTGCTGTACCAAACAGGCTTTGCACTTCCTTTTTTTTTGTCTTCTAGGGACTTGGGCTTCTGTTCTCAGAGATGAGCCGGATTCCAAGCTGGAGAAGCTAACCCAACAGGGGAGAGAAGATGCCGAAAACGTCATCCACACATTGCTTGGGAAAGTCGCCATCGTTGAAAGAACAGAGGAGGGCCCGGGGATTTTGTAAGCAAATCAGACTTGTTTCCACTCTGCACGGCTCTCTTCCCACATAGGAAAGAGGAGATGTTATTTCTAGAGAACAGATGGATGGGAGTGATGCCGACATAACTTTCTGGGGTTGGGGAAGGTATGGGAGCTGAACTAATGAATTTTGAGCCAGCCCCACTGCCACCACTTGACCCCATGGATCGGCCAGCCCCAGGTCCCTGCACCTTCCCCTCCCACTGCAGGCGGCATGGGTGACAGGGCTGAGGGTATAACAGGTGACACACACATGAATCCCTCTCAGGCAGCAGACAAGGAGATGCCTACTTTGGAATCCTCCTCAGAACAGAGTCTTAAAAGCCTGGGTGTTTGAACAGAAATCTTGGATAGCGACGGCTCAAGCCAGTTCAACTGAGGATGGGGCTGTCTCCCCTGTGCCTCCCCTTCGACAAATGGGCAGATCAAGTGAGCCCTCCCAGGAAGGCTCTCTCCCCCACTTAAAGCAAGGAGAAATGGGTGCAGGCAAAGCCATATGTGGCTGCCCCACCTGACAAGGAAGGCTGCCCCTTAAATTCAGAACAAAATAAAAAATAAAAAAAATCCTTCCAGTAGCACCTTAGAGACCAACTAAGTTTGTTCTTGGCATGAGCTTTTGTGTGCATGCACACTTCTTCAGAAACTTAGTTGGTCTCTAAGGTGCTACTGGAAGGAATTTTTTTTATTTTTTATTTTGTTTTGACTATGGCAGACCAACACGGCTACCTACCTGTAACCTTAAATTCAGGAGCGTCCCACTCAATGAAATAGGTCTGCCTACTGTGACTAAGCAGTTCCAAGCAGGTTTTCGTTTGTCGCATCGCTTTGCCTAGAAAAACCTACTTGCTTACCGCTAAATCAGAAAAAACATCAGTCTGCAGAAAAACTATTGACACTTGTTCCAATTCAGTGGGACAAGCAGAAGTTTGGATGATCCCTAAACCCCCCCCCCTTCTCCTTCTTAAAACTTTCCAATCCTCTCTCCCCCCCCCCTTTACAGGAAATTTCTTGAGTCTGTCTATATGAATATTAGCAGGCGCTTGCAGAACCTGGACGAAGAGTTACCTGATGAGGTCGTGGAAGCTTTTGATGTGTTTGTGGGGGTGCCAGCACAGGTTGTGGAAAAGGCTATCACTGCCCTGTATGGCCTGCAGAGACATGAAGGGGATAAGTTAAAAGAGCTTGGCAAAGCATTGCAATCTGCCCTGGCGGGTTACGCGGATCCCGTCCTAGAGAGGGTGGGTCCGTACGCAGCAACCGTACGCAGTGCCGTCGTCGCAAGAGCCCAGGAGATCAACCGTAAGATAGACGAGAAGCTGCCGCAGGAAGTGCAAACTCTGAGAACCCGGTTGGATCCGCACATTAAGAAGCTGCAAGAATTGCAGGCAGCCCTTCAGCCCTATCTTGACCACGCCCAGGAGCTGTTCAGAAAAGGAGCGGAGACGATCCACAAGCACTTACTGAAGCCGTACATTGACCCCATTGTGCAGTTCCGCCAAAAGTACAAAAATGACTTTAGGGAGTGGTCTAGAGCCCCAGTGTTTTCCTCAAATCCATGATTATTTCTCTCACATGTCTATGAGGAAGGAATCTCACCCAGCATCTAAAGAGAGATCAGAATGAAAAAGCTTGCCGGTACATTGGTATTTGTGTCTTCAAGACCTTGGCTGGGAGGTGGGGTGGGTGTGTAACTCTTCTCCATATGGGATAATAAAGGAGACGTTCCTAAGAACCTCTGTTAGATGCGTGGCCCGTTTCTCTTTAACTCTCCTCCTTCTGTTGGCTGTTGGAAATATATCTTCTTCACGCAATCAAAAGTGAAGCGCTCTCAATACACCTGTAATCCAACTCGTGGGTTATGTTGTGCACATAACAGTTGCGTAAGGGGAGCTCAACTTCCTTGGCCCATGGAGTGGAAATGAGGAGTCGTCCCTTTCACTCTCCCTACCCTGAAGCTGCTTCTTGAGTTTCAAGGGAAGCCTTCATTGGGCCACCTGACTAGAGGGCTCCCTGGCACCTTTGGAGACGCCTTGGGACTCTGGCAAGGGAGGGATGGGAGAGTCCACCCTCCCTCCTTCCCTCCATTCTCTTGGGCAGTTCAGGAATGCACACACACCCCAACTATTAATGGGAAACACCAGTTGCATCCTGCTGTAGCAGAGGAAGGAAGGGATGCAGGGCCACTCCATGTACGCAGTTGAGAGTCCAGTCGCTTTCAGCTCCTTTCCCAGAACAGTTTCTATCCAGCTGGCCATTGGAAGACCTTGCACCCCAAAACCAGTACTTCCTTTAATTTATTTTCTCCTCCATCGCAAGTCATTTTATTTCTGTGCTATGTCTTTTTTTAGTTTTTTCGTGTCCAAGGACAGGGACCGTCTTGTTTTTATTGATCGGTAACCTTCTCTGGCAGCAATTTTTGGCTGAATGCCAGGCGATACATCATCATCAACATCATCATAATTTATTATTTAGACCTCGCCCATCTGGCTGCGTTTCCCCAGCCACTCTGGGCAGCTCCCAACAGATTAAAAACAGAATAAAACATCAACCATTAAAAACTTCCCTAAACAGGGCTGCCTTCAGATGTCTTCTAAAAGTCAGATAGTTGTTTATTTCCTTGACATCTGATAGGAGGGCGTTCCAAAGGGCAGGCGCCACCACCAAGAAGGCCCTCTGCCTGGTTGCCTATAAACTCACTTCTCGCAGCGAGGGAACCACCAGAAGGCCCTCGGAGCTGGACCTCAGTGTCTGGGCAGAACAATGGGGGTGGAGATGCTCCAAACTGGGAGAGCCAGTTTGGTGTAGTGGTTAAGAGCGGCAGACTCATAATCTGGGGAACCGGGTTCATGTCTGCACTCCTCCACATGCAGCTGCTGGGTGACCTTGGGCTAGTCACACTTCTTTGAAGTCTCTCAGCCCCACTCACCTCACAGAGTGTTTGTTGTGGGGGAGGAAGGGGAAGGAGAATGTTAGCCGCTTTGAGACTCCTTCGGGTAGTGAAAAGCGGGATATCAAATCCAAACTCTTCTTCTTCTTCTTCTTCTTCTTCTTCTTCCTTCAGGTATACTGGGCCGAGACCATTTATATGTTTTTTTGCTCTTTCTTCCCTAAAAGATCCTGGCCGTTACAATCTTCCAACAGATCAAGGAACTGAGAGACACTCCCCCCCCTTAACAATCTCCCCATGCAGATAAAGCAGGGTCTATCAATGATGCAAAACATAGCTTGGTTTCTTCCTATCACCCCCAGGGGTTTGGGACACAGTGTCAATGACCTCAGGATGGTATACGTAGTAATTTCCCATATGTCTATAGATACCCTATGCTGGTGTGCTAGGTTAACAAATGACTTTCTCTTGAAGGAGAGTTTGCTCCATTTGGAGTGATGCAAGTAAGCTCCGGCCATAGAACCAGAAGAGATGTTACCTAAAAATATCAGGATGATAGAGATGTTGCTTTAACATGAAATGATCTGAACTGACTGACCAGGAAAAAGACCTTGAAACTGTGGTGGAAATCTTGATGAATAAATTGACCCAGAGGTGTAGCAGCCGTGGAAAATCCCAATTGCAGGCTAGGGATCATTAGGAAAGGAATTGGAAATGAAACAGCAGATACCACAATGAAACACAAATCTATGGTGTGGCCACATGTGGAATACGGTGCACAGTTTTGGTCGCTTCAACTCACAAAGGGTATTGAAGAGTTGACAAAGTTTCTGGAAAGGGCAACCAAAATTATCAAGGGGGTGGCGCGACTCCACTATGGGGGAAGGTTCCAGCATTTGGGACTACTTAAAGGTAAAGGTAAAGGTATCCCTGACCGTTAGGTACAGTCGCGGATGACACTGGGGTTTTGGTGCTCATCTCGCTCTACAGGCTGAGGAGCCGGCATTTGTCTACAGACAGCTTCCAGGTCATGTGGCCAGCATGACTAAGCCGCTTCGGGCGAACCAGAGCAGCACACGGAAATGCCGTTTACCTTCCCGCCGGAGCGGTACCTATTTATCTACTTGTACTTTGGCGTGCTTTCGAACTGCTAGGTTGGCAGGAGCAGGGACTGAACAACGGGTGCTCACCCCATTGCGGGGATTCGAACCACCAACCTTTCAATTGGCAAGCCCAAGTGGCACAGTGGTTTAACCCACAGTGCCACCCGCGTCCCATTTGGGACTGAGAAGAAAGGCAAGAAAGAGATGAGATGACAGAGGTTTATACAATTATGCACAACATGGAAAAAGGTGGTTAGATACCCCTTGGTATCCAACCATGCCATGTAGTACAACAATACTGTCAGTACTTTCTTCATTACAGGGTCCTGACTCATTAAAGTCACTCCAAACTTCCCCAAAAGCAGGGTAGAAAGAAACCCTGTAAACAATATCTAGGCAGGGATAAAGCAGGGGTCTGTGGGCATTGCCTGGAGGTTCAGGGATGCTGTCTGTGGATAGTCCAGATGCAATACTGAATGAGAGACAGTGTGGCCTAGTGGTTAGTGTGTTGGACTAGGACCTGGGAGACTAGGATTCAGATCTGCCCTCCAGCAGTTCGCTGGGTAACCCTGAACCAGACACCGCCTCTTAGCATAGCCTACCTCACAGAGGCATTGCTGTGAGAATAAAATGAGTTTAGCAGGAAAACCAGTTGTGCCACCTTGAGCTCCATGCAGGAAAAGTGTAATATAAATGTAATAATAAATAAAGTAAATATGCACCCAGCTGGTGTGGAAAGTTTTACAGTCAAAACACAACTGCATGCTTGCTAGTTGGTATATGAAGGGGTTAAGGACCACAGAGTTTGAATTGCTAGAGTAGGCTCAGTTGGGTCAAGCCCTCTCAGCCCACCATCAGTGAGGGAGTAAGTGATGTATTCCTTCTCCTCCTTTCCTCCTTCTCCTCTTCGCAATGTGAGCCACGGAGGGAAGACATTCCTCACTACAAGCTCCCAGCTTCAGACACATGTCTGAAACTACACTGCTGTATTTCTACCCAATAATATTTTTGACTGCATTTTCTAGTGTTGCTGATAGGACAATGTATGACTGAGATTCCTACATTGCAGGGGGTGGAATAGATTACCCTCGTGGCCCCTTCCAGCTCTACAATTTCTATGAGACCTTAAATCTGCAAGTAAATCGTTTTTAAACATACTTCAGTGTGTGGTCTATTCATGCAGAAGGGGTAGAAGGAAACTGACACAGGGTAAAAAAAGGATGACTAGCCTATTCCTATGCCTCACGAAACTGCCTGATGATGAGAATTAAATTCTGTTAGGGGCTCTCTCCAGTCAGAGAGTCTGCTAAGCTCTATGCTTTGAATACAGACTTGCAGCCATATTCCTTTGCTCATTGTTCCGCACACATGGGCCTATAGAGGAGGAACTATAATTAATATATCTTCTTTCCAATTCCCATCAGTTGGCTCTATGAGTTACAAGATCAGACGTGTCTTTGGTCTGATCTCACAGAACCCTTCCAAAGTTTGCGTGTGGTTTTAAAATTCCTTCATTCTGTTTTAGCAACCCACCTGTTGTCCTTGGCAAACTGAAGTTCAAGCTCTTTCAAATGCTACCTCTTCCTTTTCGTGCCAGTTGGACGTGGGGGCAATGACTCGAGGTGATGGCGCAGGAAGCTCACCCAACGCCCTGTGTTAATGAATTACAGAAGCTGAGGATGGAAGCAATAATTTATTCCCCTCAGAGCACCCCCTGCTCAGATAGAGAGCCCCTGCCTTCACCCTAGCAAGTGGATTCTCAGGACCCTCCGCTGAGCCACTATGAAGTTAATTGTCATCACAATGGTCTTGTACCTCTTCACAGGTGAGTGGGTGGTTACCTCAGTCTAGAGGGAAACTCTGGAGTCTCTTTTTTGAGGGGGTGAGCTCCCTGCTTTCTCACGGACTTGGAACATGGAGGTATTATGATTTGGAAGAGCCAGAAAGAGTCATGTTTTGGAACAATTTTGCTTAGCCCAAAGTTGCCTGGTTGGTTCTTCAAAGACTTTGGGCACATTCCAAATTGGTCCAGAGGTTATCTATCTCTTCTTGGATCAATAATATTGGCAGAAGTATCAGGCTTTTTGGGTTGCACAGGCTCCACCAACAAACAATATGCTGAAAAACCAATGAGATAGACTATGGAGTTAGCTTCAGAAAGCTTGAGTCGGTTATCAATTTGGATCCCCTTACTCAAAGGCAACCAGGAGAACAGCAAATGAACCTTTATAGGATTATTCCATTTTATCTTTCCAATAAGGTATGTAAGGCTGAGAAACTGTGACCAGGCTAAGACCATTCCATGAACTTCATAGCTGAGAGAGGGGTTTGAAGCCCAATATATTACCCACTATAGCATGGGCAAATATAGACATAATCTCCACACTCGTGCCAGCACCATACCCAGTAGAATCCACAGTGATCTATTTCCACTCTTCACTATTAGATATCTATTTCACATGCAAAGGGTTCAAACAGCTACAGTGTAAGCAAGCCAGCCATTATGATCTCACTCCCTCATGTACCTGTGTTCAGATGAACATAGGAAATGTGCTGAAATCTTCTTTTAACCCTTAAGACTGGAGGTACAGATCCAATCAGATCTGGACCAAGATGCCGTTTTCAAGCATATCCCTTGTAATGTGTCGTTTGGCCTTGAGAGCAACTCACTTAGGCAACTCAGAGTTCCTGGAAGGAAGGCAGAGGAACCAATATAACAAAATGAGGAAACAATGTCAGCTTTGTAACACCACAACATTGCATCAGAAGCAGAACCTACAAGCTGATTAAAATAAACACTGTTTATGGTTGTCAACAGCTTTGTCTCATGCACCACATAACAAATCATTAAGCTACTGGTCTAAGTCTGCATATAGAGTTTAAAAACACAGGAATGTGGTGTGCGTACAAAATCTGAAATGTCCACCAAGAGAGATACAAAGTTCCACTTCTCAGCATCGAGCAACAAACAATGCAGGAGATCCATAAGTCCTGACTTTTTATATAAGACTAAAAAGTAGCTGAGAGGGGGTTTGGTGAACTTAATCAGGGCCATGGCACTGGAAAGAAGGCGTGGTTAGCAACAACCCCCCCCCCTGCAAGGTATTAGCGGGGGGGGGGCTGAGGAGAGGCAGGGCAGGCACAATATTTTAAATTATGTTTTCTCAAATTAGGTAAAGGTAAAGGGTAAAGGGACCACTGACAATTAAGTGCAGTCACAAACGACTCTGGGGTTGCGGCGCTCATCTCGGTTTACAGGCCTAGGGAGCCGGCGTTTGTCCGCAGACAGTTTTTCCAGGTCACGTGGCCAGCATGACTAAGCCGCTTCTGGCGAAACCAGAGTTGCGCACGGAAACGCCGTTTACCTTCCCGCCGGAGCGGCACCTATTTATCTACTTGCACTGCGTGCTTTCGAACTGCTAGGTTGGCAGGAGCTGGGAATGAACAATGGGAGCTCACCCCGTCGCGGGGATTCGAACCGCCGACCTTTCGATCGGCAAGCCCAAGCGGCACAGTGGTTTAACCCACAGCATAAATTGGGCCCCAAACTCACCACCTGAGGCTAGGTCTCCAACTCACCTCATGGTCAAGCCAGGATTGTCCACTTCCTTCTTGCTGCTCCAGGCTCCCCAAACTAGATTTGGGTTTGCTGAAGCAGAGTCCATTCTGCAAATCACGTTGTTGTTTTTTTAGGGTCAATAGCCTGGGCCTGTGTAGGTCTAATCTGTTCCTTTGGTGCATTGGCAGCACAACGGTGTGGGGATGGCTGGTGGGGAAATAATCATGACGTCTTCGGTAGTAGTTATCTTGGTAACCCAAAGTACCCTTTCAGCTTAAATTTCTCTTAAGAGGAGCAGATCTCCACAGGCAGCTGCCTGGATTCCTGTATGAATTCTGCAGCACACAGCAGGAACCGCAGGCAAAATCTTCAGAAAAAGCACAGGAACCTTTTTTGTGACCTATGCCGAAAGTCAAGTTACCCAGCCATTCCCACCCCCCGCAATGGGACTAGGAATTTGATTTGCAATAGTACCGTGTTAAAATAATATCACCATATGAGTTCTGGCTAACGACAGCTTGTATGCTTCTTTGAATGAGGCAATGAGAATGCATATGATTGGAGGGAATTGTAATGCTTTGTGTAAGAAACCTATAAAGAAACCACCACCACCACCCCCCAGGGCGTTTGGGTGGGGTTCAGCCTTTGTAGAGCGATCCTGCTGGAACTCTTTACTGCAGTAAATAAACTTTTTGGGTTCTTGCAACATTTTGGCGACTGCGGCAGGACAGAGGGGCCCAGGCGGCTACCCCCTTGGACCAGGAGGGCCGCAATCAGCCAAACGGCCAATATCTCAGCGCGCGCCGGAGTTTACCAGGACCACGGCCAAGGCTGCCCCACCTTACTTCCTGCGCAACAAGACGTGATGCAGATGTTTCGCTTCTTTCCCCAGGCCATCCAACTTTTGCCCAAATGGATAAACAGGTCTCCAAGTTGGAACAGTTAAAGCACGACTTCACTAAACTCCTGGGAAAGGTCAGCGAGAAAGCGTGGGATAAATTGAACTTTGTCAGAAGATCGAGGCTCGGACAAGAAGTGAGGTAAGCAGATCTGCCTCCTTTTCCCCAATTTAGGGCATTTGGGGACATGAACTAGGAACTTCACGGACTGAAGCTTTGAGAACGCTGGCAGGATTTCATCTTTGCTAGATTTTCCTTTGCTCACCTGGGAGCTAACTGTGGCCTTCCATACCTCTCTATCTGGGCACTCTCTAGGTCACATGTCTGCCCCAGTTACACCCTTTCCCCACAGGCCATACCCTTCACCAACCTTGCATCATTTCCTCTTGGTCAGAGAGTTTTTGCATGGCTGGAATAAGTGTCCTTCACTCTGCTAATGTCTCTTGCTTGCATGGCAGGGATATAGACCGCAAAGACTGAGAGAGTGTGTAGAAATGGTAGCCCTACTACACAAAAGTGAAATTTTACATTCATGGTTGGCGCAAACTTTTGGCTCTGGCTCTGGCCACCACTGACAGGTGGTCCCAGAAAAAAAATTGCCCAGAATGAAGCATACTGTATAGCCTTTGGGGCTGAAAAGGTTACCCCCACCCCCCCCACTCTTACTTCCTCTTCTCCTTTGTTAATTTTTTCATTCTAGGAATTTATGAAATGTGCGTAAAAGTGTAACAAGAAGGCTGGCTCCCCAATTCTGGAATATCTCACCCAGTGAGGGAGGTTTGCCTCCTTTGTTTGTTTGCTTATTATTCCACCTTTCCTCTGAGGTGCAACTTCGTGTGTGTAACTTTAATCCTACAACAAACCTGCGAGGTAGATTAGGTCCTTGCCTGGCCCCAAGGTCACCCAGTGAGCTTCATGGCTGATTGGGGTTCTGACTCCTTCTGGAATAAGTGAATGAAAATGAGTTTTATTCTTAGAGAAGGAATGGTGAGGATGACCATGCCTGCCTTAAGTCCGATTCCGTGAACAAAGAGGTTACAAAAACAGCCCCAAAGAAGGGCCCCTTTGCAGAACTGTTTATCTGCATGTTTTGCTGGAGACACTATAAATGAGACAAGGCAAAATGTTTGACAAGCTAGAATCCTCCCTAAGAGGATTGTTTCTGCTAGAAGGTACAATTAAGTGAGGAATGTCTTAGAAGAGGATTGATAGCCTATGCCAGGGGTGCCCAAACTTTTTTCAAAGAGGGCCAGATTTGATGAAGTGAACATGCGTGAGGGCCGACCAAGGTTGTTGACCTTTTTTTAGGACTGAAGTTGTCGAGCTTTTTTACCCCAGGGGCCGGATTGAACCAACCGGCAGGCTGGATTAGTAGGGTTGCCAGGTCTTCTTCCAACATATTAAAATACCATTTCATCATAAAGCTTTTGAATTAAAAAAATGTCCACTATTTTGTGGAAAAAAATAGTGAACATAATGTGAAAAAGTGGACTGTCCACTCAAATAGTGGACACCTCGCAACCCTATGGATTAGGCCCCCAAAACAGACTTTGGACATACCTGGCCTATGCTGACCATGAGAGCCTCCTGATTTATGAGGGCTGGGTGACTTGAAAACACACCCCTGTTGACGAAACTGATAATTTAAATGGACATGGGATGTATGTAAAGGAGGGGGGGACATATTAGGGAGTAGGCATGAAATGGGCAGCGGGAATTATTTAAGCAGAGTTTTCATTGAAACAAATAAAAACTTTTATTAAGTTTAAAATAAACTTCTTCTTAAAAATAGATCACATATAGAATACAGGCTCTTTATACTGGCACACACTCTGAGAGAAACTAGTCACCACAGCCAAGGTAAGTAACTCACACAGCACTGAACGGCAGTTACAGACTAGAATGGCAGTTATGGCAGTTAGACTCCAGCAGCTCTTCCTGCTCTCATGCGGCTTTGTCACATGACACATATTAGGCATGAAATGGGCATTTAGGGAAGCCTGTAAACTGCAATTTCTTATCCAATAGGGATATTCGAAGGTTTTAGGGTATAAATTGTCTGTGATGGGAACCGGGATGCGCAACCCCCTCTTTACAGCATGAGCTGGGGGGCAGCGGTTCGTTGCCCACAGTACTGTGTTGACCAACAATAAATCTGCTTATGCCTGATTGTGGTGTAGACTCGTCCTTTCAAAGAGAAATATGAATCCCTCTGGGAAAGGTCCCTGGGACAGATTTGTCCAACACTCCCCCCCCCCCCCGGATCCTAATCCAGTATTCTAAACACTGTAGCACACTGGCTCTGTATCCCGCTCACAACGCTCTATGCCTTCTGAACCCCCACAGAATCTTGTTTCGTGACGATGTTGCAAAACTGCGCAAGTACTTCTATGACCTGCAGGCTGAGCTGCCCCCCGAAATCACACAGGCCTACCATGCGGCAGTTCAGTTGTCGGGGCATGCTCTGGTGGGTGCCAGCTGGAACCTAGCCGTATTACGGTCTGCCACAGAAGAGCTCTACGAGGGGCTGGAATCCCTAGTGACTTTCTACACCAGCCCAGTCGTGGAGAAGTTGAGACCGCAAACTCAAGTCCTGAGAAATATGGTCTTCCCCAGGGTGCAGGAGCTGGAGGAGAAGCTGAAGCAGCAAGTGGAAGAAAAGGGCCCTGAGCTGATCCCTTACGCCCGGAAGCTTCATCGCCAGTTGCATGAATACCAGGTGTCCCTAGAGCCTTATGCCAACCAAGCACAGGAGACGATCAAGCTGGGCATAGAGACATTCAGCCAGACCATGCAACTCTATGTCACTCCACTTCTGGAGGCAATCAAAAAACGCATCACAGACTCTTAAGAGGTGGGGCTGACATACCCTAGTGCTTCCCCCAGATCTCTGAAGCTTCTCATAAGCAATGGAGGATGGAACCTTGGCCAAACTCTTTGAAACAGAAAGGGTCAAAAAAGGGAAGCGACTGGATTGTGTGGCTTCAGCAATTTGGGGTGGGGAGCAGAGGCTGTTGGTGATATCTTCCCTCCTCCAAACCATGTAATAAAGGAGCTGTCCCTAATGATGCTGGTTTAGGGCTGTGTTTGTGTAGTAATGTTTTCTGAAAATAATTTTATTGCATTTGTATATAAAAATATAAATGGAGAAAATGTCGTTACTTGTTATAATATAAAATCACTACATATTATAATATAATCAGGCTCAGCAATGCATGTAAATTTCAATAAAATGGTCTTAATCCAGACTACTTAGCTCTAAGTATGGCTTGGTGGGCTATAGCTATCTTCTTCTTAAGTGGCAAAGGTAATGAAGATGTACTGTGTATCTTGAAATTTGTCCAATCCAGACCCTTTACTCAGGATTCTCAAGTTTATGCATTAACTTTTCCTTTAGTGTTGTGTTCCAGACCTCTTGAAAAAGGTAAGTTGAAGACTATTTCCAATTTTTGGCAATCACAAAGGCATGCCACAACAAGAAGAAAAGGTACAAGCTATTTGTGTAATACATTTCTTGGTTGTTCATCACAGATTAAGTGAGAAGATGAGTAGTGGATCAAGGATTAAAGACTGGGAAGCGATTTTACAAATCTCTTGAAAAACTGACATCCCACCCCCATACTGATGTAATATCTGGGCACAACCACCACACATGGACTAAAGTACTCCACATTTTTTGAGCATAATGGTGGCAGCATGCGCTTTATTCTATGGAGGGTGTAGGGCATGAAAAATTATTTTAATAGCATTCTCTCTTTTTCTGGCAGAAGCAGATCGAAATGGTGCTTACTCCACAGAGCGTTGCAGGATATGTGACAATGGCTGAACTACACGTTCTGTTAGCTACCTAGCTGCGCCTTTTAAGTGCAGAGTTTTCTTCTGATTTTCCACAAAATTGCAAAAGCAGGGGGTGGCTGATTGGATCAGGAACCAAGAATGGCAAGGCAAGTAGGGTTTAACTCTTCACCCCTCCAATGATCCTGAATTTCTGTTTGCTGCCTTGAGAGATACAGTAGAAAGATGGCCTTAAAAAACTTTAAATGGTACCATTTGGTCCATTGTGTATAAAGTAGTGCAGAAATTCAGATTTCTCATTCCTACCCCAATTTAATGTCCATATTCCTTCCCTCCCTCTCCAATCCAACACACACATACTCTCTCTCTCTCTCTCTCTCTCCATGAATTTCACAAAGACAATAAGGGTAATTAAAGGCTAGATCTTTTATTGCTCCATTAAGGGGATGTTTACAGGCATAAGAAGTCGTTGTGGCTCTTCAGCAGCTTCAACCTTTGCTAGGCGCCTGTCTGAGAATTTCCACCACAAAGGCCAGACTCCCTCCATCTTTATCCTGCTGCTCACCACCCCTTGGTTGCTAGACCGGGTTCTCACTGGGGCGGCAGCATAAACTTGGCCAGACAACCCTGGAAGTCTTCAGCGCAAACTTGCAAGCTTTCATAGGTCTGCCTGAGATTGCTGTGAAGTCGCTGCATGACGGGGCGGAACTCCTGGGTCCGCTGTTGGATTTTGGTCTTCGCATCCTTCACAAGAGGCTCCAGCTGGGCTCGAATATCCTCCACGTTCTGTGTCAGCTTCTCCCTGCCGGAGGCCAGGGTCTGCTGCAAGGTCTCCATCCGTTGCTCTGCCTGCTCCCGCAGCTTCTCGGTGTAAGGGGCCACACGCTCCTGCACTTTGCTGATGCCACTCCGCAACTTCAGGTCCAGAGCTTCTGTGAAAGGTTGCACCTTCCGATTCAGCTCTTGCAGGTCCTCCGTCACCTTCTGGAGGGCCGGCAGAAGCTGGTCCTTCAGTTCCGCCAGCTGGCTTTGGACTCTGCTGAATCTTTCGGCGGCCTGGGTGCTGCAGAGGAGAAACAGTTTAGCCTGGGAGAAACCTACAGGCCAGTTGTCCTTCAAGGAGTGATCGCTCCCCACTTCAAATGGGGGGCTCCAGAGCTTCTCCCACCCCCCACTCCCTCAATTAACACTTATTTTGCAGGTTAACCTCGTCTCCACAGGTACGCAGGCGCTGCTATGTCAAGGCCGCTGTTAAAGGGCCAGAAAGGAATTTCCCTGCACTGGCAGGTTTCGCCTTTCCTGTAGCAATTCATCACAACATTGGCAGTTTCAGGCCTTGGGCAGAATCCATTTTCCTAAATGGGGCGTGGGGGGGCGTGGGGCGGTGACTCCACGCCCCCAGTGCGGCGGCGATACCAGGGTTCCCCGTTAAAGGGGTATTGGGGGAAGGCATTGACCATACGCCCAGAGATTGTCATTGCTCTCCCCCACCAGTGGCAGCAAACAGGGGACAGGCTATCTGCTTGAACATATGTTCTCCAGAGCTAGCCCAATCCCCGCACATTCTGGATAACCTTGCAGTTTCCCAGATCCCCCGCTGGGGGCTGGGAAGGATAAACGCCCAATGCCTGAGCCGAGGTCTCCCTACATCAGAATCTTAATAAAGTTGTGGCCAATTTTAATCCCACAGCACGTTGTCTTGTGTCATTATTCCGCTCGGGGGTTGCCTGGGGGTTGGGGGACTCCGCCTGTCCACGCAATATGTCATGTTGAGGCCAGTTATTCAAGCTGGCTTCTCTTTCTCCTTCTCAGGAGGAAAAGGCAAAAGCCTTCTTAACACAACACACAGGTGAAACCTACCGCAAGCTGTGCTGATGCCTGCCAACTTAGACAGCTTTAAGAGGGACTAGGCAAATTCATGGAATATGAGGGTAATTTATTTATTTGCTTAACAACATTTATACCCTGTGTAATTGTAATAAAACCTCAAAGTGGTTTACATAAATACAATGATTCTCTGTTAGAAGCAACTGAGAACAAGCAATGAAAGCCTTTTAAATATAGTTAAAATCAGCAGTAAGCTATATATATATAAAAAACATTTAAACACATTTGACATGTCAGGACAGGCTTGCGAAAACAAAAATGTTTTAAGCAGGTGGCGAAAAAAGAATTGCGGCGAACACGCCTGGCTGCCTGCCGCCAATAGGCAGGGGGTGCCAATGTGTGGGTGCTGTTCCAATAATTATATGTGGAAATGAACGTTATGTGGCAGCTGTAACAGTACCAGTTCCAGAAATCAAAGTGATCAAGTGGGAAATTTTGGGGTAAAGCAATCCCACACGTAAAGTATTCCCACGCCGTTAAGGGTTTAAATGCCGACAGTAACACTTTTGCTATAAACTTGTTCTGAACATTTACTGGCAATTGTAATGTATATTTTATATATACTTTTGTAAACCACTTAGAGGCTTCACTGACAGTTAAGCAGCATGCAAACGTTGACCAATAAATAGCAGGAGGGGAAATCCAGCAGGGCTCTTGCACTGACCACGTGACGTATGTCTTGCTTTGCTCTGCCACTCCTCTGGGAGATAAATGCCACACCCCAAAGGAACCCCAAGTACACTTTAAGCCTGCAGAGAAACTCTGGTTTCTCTTCAGATCGTATAAATCTTTCGCCTTTTAAACCTGCAGTTCCAAAGAAAGAGATGTACCGATGCCCCAGGGCGCCCTGGAGTGCCTGCGTTCTAAATTCCAGCTTCTTAGATGATGTCGAAGGACCCTCATCTCTGCGAAGCCCCCTGTGGGTGAGCCACCTTTGTATCTGCTTCGTCATAACTCTAGCGATAAGGGTAGAGATTTCAAATCGCCCCTGGAGATTCTCTTATCAAATTCAACGTGGCATTCCGTGATGTCAGCCCTAGAATGGGTCAGTACAACCTGTGCTTGGGAGAGTGGTGTTTGTGTGTGTGTGTGTGTGTGTTTATATAAAGATCTCGTGTCACCTGATCTCCTCGGGAACCTTGAAACTGTCAAAGGGGCTGAGGATCTGCTTCCAAGTCGGGGGGTTGCTGGCAGGTTCATCACTTGAAGAAGAACCTGTGGGAAGGAAGGAAGGAAGGAAGGAAGGAAGGAAGGAAGGAAGGAAGGAAGGAAGGAAGGAAGGAAGGAAGGAAGGAAGGAAGGAAGCCACATATAATAGGGTAGCCATTAAAAAGTGAAAATCCAGACACAAAAGTTGTTGAGCTTCCGCCCGCCCGCCCCCCACCATTATTTATTTATTTATTTATTTTGCCCGATACAGGCTGCCATATGCCCAGCTTTTCCCAGCCATTATAACCGATTTCTGAAAATTCCACCTGGATGGATCCCGGACATATGGCAGCCCTAACATCCTCTCTATGGAACTGGCCTTGAGGCTCTCCTGCCTTGACACAAGTGTGAATTCTTTTACCTCAGAAAAACAGTGTGGCCACCTTCACAGTACATTTCTACAGCACCGCTTTAAACGGCCTTGGCTTCTCCCAAAGGATTCTGGGAGCTGTAGTTTGTTAAGGGTGCAGAGAATTGTTAAAAAGGTAAAGGTAAAGGAACCCCTGACCAGCTATTCCCCTCGCAGAGGCTACAGTTCCCAGAGTTTGCTGGAAATAAAGACTGGCCGTTAAACCGTTCTGGGAGAGGAATACCGGGGTGGGGTTGGGGGTGGGCCTCCTAACAGCTCTCAGCTCCCTTAGCAAACTACAGCTCCCAGAATTCTTGGGGGGGGGGAGCCACAACTATTTGACGTGGCCAGTTTGGGCATCTCTGTGGTGTTTTGATTTTGGCAGGTCTCAAAGGATCACTAGGATCAGCGACCTTTGTGCCTGGTTATCACGATCTTCTTCAGGGGTATCTCTCCAAGTGCTCCTGCCTTTTGAGGGAAAGAGGGTATTTTCAGTGGTTAACCAATGGAACTGCAAGTCTCTCCTCACCCCAGATTGGTTTGCCCAATGCCAAGTCCTTTGTTATTTCCATGCCAGCCAAAGGGTCTTTTTATTTTTCCACGCCTTCGCAATTTCTATCCTTTTACCTTTTTCTCTTAGATACAGTATATTAATGCTGGGGAATCTCTCCCGTTCCCCTTTCTACAGGCTTGCTGTTTTTAGTTACTGTTAAGTCTATTGTAATTTTTAATATTTCGTTGTATTGTTGTTAGGTGCCCTAGTTGAACTGAAGAAGGGACAAAATTTAATGAAAGAGGGGGGTGGGGAAGAGAGTTAAACCACCATTTGACGGATGAAGACCACACAGGGAAAACTGCAGGCAGGATTCCTGCATTGCAGGAGGTTAAACTAGATGACCCTCAGGATCCCTTTCCAACTCTATAATTCTGCAATCTGGTGAAGATTCGCATCAAGAGCTCCAGAAGACAAATGCTGAGGATAATTTTCCCCAAAGACTTGTTCCTAGTCTCCGTGAAAGGGAACAGGGTGGGATATACCTTTATTACAGGGAGGTGGGACTCACTCATGCCTGCCTTTGGAATCGCCCAAACTGACACCAGCCTTACACATGCTTGCAAACAAGACTGTTGCTGTTATTATTGGGTGGAATTCAATGCAGCGTTAAGGAGATAGTTCTGTCAACACAGGAATTTCTGCTTGCCCTGCAGAACAGCCTCCCTTCTCCTCTCCCCAGGTGCTGTTCCGGGGGGGGGGGGGGTTCACCTGAGCCGCCAGACTTTTGGTCCATAGCACATGGGGGTCCATAAGGTGGAGAAAGCTCGTTGTACCAGCCAGTCTTTGTGCTGGCTTCTGCCAGTGGGCCGGGTTAGCTGAATCCAGCCTACCACTATTCCCCTCCTGGCAGAAGCTTTGCGTCTTTCATTAATACACGATGGGTCAAAATACAACAGATACATCGTACCCACTGTCTATGTGCCTGGAAGATCTGCACCTGTGGAATTTCTGCCCCCAATGCAGCTGTTAAAAACCACAGATCCTGTGTAGGGCCATTAGGTAGGTCTTTCATCCAACTCACTGCGTTGAAAAAGTTTTTTAGATCCTGACTGCGCTTGCCAATGCTGTAAGAGGGGAAGGCGGGCAGGTGAGAGGCTGACTTACCTATGACGGCGGCCAAGCTGAGGAAAACAGCAAGAAGCTTCATGGTGCAATGGACCCAGGGAGGCACTGGAAAGGCAGAATAATTGGGAATGTCAGAAAAGAGATTAAAGGCACCCATTTATGGGGTGGCAGGGCAGGGTGACCACTCTGACCCTGTCACTCATTAACTCAGGGCTCCAAAGCAGTTTGGCAAGGGAAGGGCCCCCTGGCCTCTCTCCCTCTCGCTACCCATCACTCTGCCCTCAAAAACTCAGGGGGTGGGCAATGGCCCAGGAGAGGGTATTCTCTGGGGCAGCCCCTAAGTTGTGGAAACCCCCTTCTCACACTCTAAGGCCTTAAGTTTAGGAATTCATTGCACAAAGTTAAAAGGTCATCAAGTTCCTACAGGGTTGCCAACTTTTTCACTAGCTTTTGCTCCTGCACCTCAATAAGCAACTTATCGCCTGCAATATATATATATATATATATATATTTTAAAAAAGCTGATTTCTTCAGATCAGCAGTTGCTAAAGACACAGGGCAGCTATCCCTAACCTGGTGCCCTCCCGATTCTGTGGGAATCCAACAGCCATCAGCTCCCAGGCAGCATGGCGAAGTCAGCTGCCCATCCTTGTCTGAAACTTTACAGCTTGATCCCATCACCAGCCAACCCTCACCTGCCTGCCTTCTCGCTTACAACCAGGGGGTGGCGCTGCCAGTCAGCTTCCTATTTATTAGTCTCAGTGCTGCCTTTGAAGCAGGGATTAGGGCAGGGGCAAAACTAGAAAACATTGGCTCTGCCAGTCGTTGGCTCTGGCGCCACCTGCTGTTGCCCTCCTGCCCTACATGTCTCAGTGGGCGCCAGGCCCTACTGGCAACAGTGACTTAACAGCCTGTTAATACTTCCTGTGTGCCCCTGGGTCCTCTGTTCATGTGGCTTCAGTACCCCACTGCATTATTTGCCTGTGTAGGATTAGGGCAAAACTGCCATCTCCTCTAGAAATCTGCTTGCGTTGGTTTGAAATCTGCCACCTGACTTAAGGCAGGTTCATTAACTCACTTCTTCAAACAATTGCACTGGTATTAAGAAACTGTTTACAAAGTTTGGTTACAAGTGACTAAAAACTGCTGAAATAATTATATATGGATACCCCCCCCCCCGGCAATTTGTTACTATAAACTGAAACAGCTATGCACACACACACAGACACATTTACCCCAGATGGCAGAGAAATCAGCAACCAGAGGAAATTTGAATTCTATCCGATCAAACTCTGCTTGTATCCAGTTCCACACTGGTCTCAAACCGTACCCAAGCGGCTGCTCTTCTTACCTAGCTCTGCAGGCTATTGGCTCCTCTTGAGTAGGCCACCTTCTCTGCCTGTGTCTGTATTTATAGTTGGATCAGCGGGAGATAAGGATTCGGGAATTTCCTCGTATCGCATCTGCAGACCTGGTGGCATGACTGCCACCCCACCAGCCCCAGGGCACTGTCCCTGAATTACCTCCGGGGTGCTCAGTGAGCTAGGAAAGGTAGAGGTCATAGAATCAAAAGCACAGTGAAGTTGCAAGGGACCCCCAAGGGTCATCTAGCCCAACCCCCTGTGGAGCAAGGATGAGGGGATGAAGGCTTGTGGACTTGGAACCATGCACAGGAGGGAGAGGACAGCACAGGGTCCGAACAGTTCTTAGTTTCACAACCAGGCTACCTATTTTGATTCATTCCTCACGGCACAACAGCCATGACTCTGTGGTAGAACATCGGCTTTGTGTGCAGGTCACAGGTTCGATTCCCGCGCCTCCGGGCAGAGCTGGGAGAGTCCCTTGCCTGAACTCCCGGAGAGCTGCTGGCTGTCGATGTGGACAATGCCGAACTAGGTGAATGGGATCGGTAGAAGGCAGCTTGCCACGTTTGTGTTGTGACCAGATTGAGCATGCAAAGTTTTACCAGAGCAGAAGCCTAGTGTGGACTCTCTCGTGGTCCTTGTCTTACCACCTTGCAAGTTTCAAATTTTGCATGACACAAGGGAAGGAGGGAGCATTGGGATAGAGCACCACTCCCATCTATCTCAGTGTGGTCTCCCCTGGTTACCTTCCTACATAAGCACCAGCCCAGGGCCTGTCGACTTCCTCCTCCTCGTTGCCCTTCCTTTGGGAAGAAGGAATTCCAGAAAACAGGATTATTCCTTTAGCATTTTATCACTGCCACCTTCTCGGAGGCTTCAAAGTATCATTTGCTCTAGCACGTGGCTTGCATCCCGTGGCTCATCAGGGTGTTTTTTTTAAATATAAAAATGTCATCAGCTGTCAGCCCAGATTTACAGACTGCACCCCTCTTAACAAACTCTCCACCTGGAGTGGCCTCTGCCAGGAGCACACAAGGTCAGCTGCCTCGCCCACTTTTAACCCACCTTTGAGCGGATCAATTCTTGCATCAGGTGGGAAAGGAGTGCTCAGGCACCTCTGCCAAGCCAGTGGGGAGATGAGTGAGCAAAGGAGAGCCCCCCCCCCCAGCAGCCCATATTTTCAGGCGAGTGGGTGAAAGGCAGGAGGGCTGTCACCAAGTCTAGACAGCCAATCTCCACAACCAGCTGTTTGGCTGCATCCCCCTTTCAACAGCCACTCCTCTTGCTAATCAGTCTTCATGTGTAAGGAGAGCAAGAGTCGGGATCACTCTCAGCCACCAGCATCTGGGTCACCTGAGTGACTTGCTAGCTCAATCACTTCGGAAAAGGAGCTTGCCTTTTTAAAATCTCGTCCCTCCCACCAAATTGCTGGGGAAATCTGCATGTGAGCCATAGCAATTAAGTTGCATGCAGCATGCAGGAAACTCGGCATTCAAACGAAACCCCCATTATTTGAGATTATACAGTTGGGGAGTGTAGGGGTACTTCTACTGGTCATCGAGGCTGCCCCAAATGCCCAGAGTGGCTGGGGCAACCCAGTCAGATGTGTGGGGTAAAATAATAAAAATTATCATTATGGAAAGACCCAGCAGAGTCCTTTGACCCTCCCAAATTCTGCACAATGCATTTTTTTGCTGCTTGGGGAGCAGCCTTGCCTAATTGTAAATCATATTCAGCTCCTTGCTTCCAAGGTTTCATTGTGTATTATCCATCTTTCAAAACATGAGCTATCAAATTGCTTATGATTTTTAATTTGGGAGCTCTCTCTCTATATATATATATAAATGCTGAATTCTCTACTCTGTCCCTGCAGAATATTCTGTCCTATACAATAGGCAAAGAGCTTATAAATAATCTTGTCCTCTTTTTCAAGCTGCCCTTTAAGTCATCGTTTTACAGATGAAGCACCACTTCCAAGAACGGAGGAAAACGGGAAGCTACTGGACATGCCACTATGCATCCATTAAAACTTGTTCTATAATGGCCCTGATCACTTTCAGGTGAAATGGCTGCATTTCACACACAGGTGAGTCCCAGACCACCTGGGGACGGAGGCTCTGCGCTTTGGATTGCAATGGTATACTTGCCTTGCAAAAAACAACCACCATTTTCATGTTCTGCCTTTTGAGTAATCCGAACTGCTTCACACTGATAATCTCTGCAGCCCTTTCCCGAGCTACTTGTGAAGCAGGTTAGAATAAAGTTCTTATCGCAAATACAAGACCAACACTGGCCTGGGTCTCACATCAATTTAAATCGGAAGTGGGGAACCTGTGACCCTGCAGATGTTGGTGGGCCAACAACTGGCATCAGCCTCAGACAGCACAGCATGCATATCCAGCAACAGCTGTGGGTCGGGGGGGGGGGGAAAGGGACACCATGTTGGCAACACCTGCGCTAAATTTTGAATGAACTAAATGAATGCACTTTGCTGCTCAGCACAGCAGCAAGGAAACAAAGCAGAGACTGGCTTCAGTGATGCTTGCAAAGCAACACACATATTCTGTTTTTTCAAAACAAACCACAAGTTTCTTCTTGGCTCCATTGGTTTGGAGGAAACAACCCACCAATGCTAGTTCACATGTATCATGGAGCCAGCCTTTGGTCTGTCTCCTCTCTGGTGTGCTGCAGCAAAGTATACACTCACTTTTAAAGTAAGTTATTTTATATGGTTAAAGAGTGACATGCAAACAAGGCCACGAAAAGGAGCTTGCAGAGTTCCAACCACCTCTTTAGTTTTCGTTCTCACGGCAAGCCTGTGAGGGTAGGTTGGGACAGACTCAGCTTAAGGGCAAGCAGCAAGTTTTGTTGGCCGAGTGGGTAAGTGAGCCCAGGTTCCCTGGGACAAAGTTCATTTATCTGTCCACTTCAGTAGCTCTCACCAACTGACTTCCTGGCAGAGATGCACACTGACTGGGGACTTTCTAGAGCCCAGCTCAGGCCATCGTCACTGGACTCCACCAATGCCAATTTAAGACCCTGGTGTTGGGAAAGATGGAGGGCACAAGGAGGAGGGGACGACAGAAGATGAGACAGTTGGACAGTGTTCTCGAACCTACCAACATGAGTCTGACCAAACTACGGGAGGCAGTGGAAGACAGGAGTGCCTGGTGTGCTCTGGTCCATGGGGTCACGAAGAGTTGGACAGGACTAAACAACAACAAATCATATTCCTGGGACCACACCAAGTGAGCACCGAAAAGCCTCGGTCGTGGATCTCCAACGGCTCCCTCCTCTATGAGTGATCGAGGGGGGGGGGGGAAGGAAGAGGAAGACAGGCAGGAAGAGTGGCGCATGTTTTTTTGTTTTGTTTTAATAGGAACCAGATATTCCCAACTTTGCAGTGGAGGGAGGCAGCTTTTGCCTTGCGGATTCTTCTTCTTTTGTAAAAGATCCTCTCGTTCCCATTAACTTATAAACATGATTTACACTCAGTCTCTGGCGGCAGGAGGGGAGGAGGGCATGCAGAGATTTCCCCCGCCACCTCCGCAGAGGGCGGCACGCGGGGCAGGCGTCTTTCTCTCCCTCTCTCTTGCTATGGTCCCGTGGAGCTTCTCCGCGCAGAGGAGACGAGGTTTGGGACGGCGAGGGGCGAGGGGACCATCCAGCAGACGCAGAAGCCAACAGAGGGCATACTTCCTGCAAAACCCTTGACGGCAGGCGGAAGTAGAAGTGGAGGTGTAGGGGAGGGTGGGGTGGGGGGAGACTGAATGGAAAGCAGAAGGCAGCAGAACAAAAATGAAATCCTGGACTTTTAGGAGACTCGATTGGGGGGTGTGTGGAATAGTGTAAAAAAAGGGGGGGCAGCTTGTGGGTTCCCAAACACTCCCCGGACACAATGCAGAAAGGGTTAAGTCCTGGGGGTGGGTTTTTAAAAGCCCTGAAGGCTAAGGACTAGGATACACTGACTTTTTTTATATATAAAAACCTTCAAAAGTCCTGCCTCTGCCCTTCCAGGCTGGGGGGGTGGGGGTGGTCAGGAAGAATTCTCGGAATAGAAAGGAAACGCAGGGAAGGCAAAAGGGAGAGAAACACCCACCGCGTGGCACAGCCCCATTGCAAAGCACCCCGTCCTGGGTGCAGGAACCGCACCCCTCCCCATGCCAAGCCCAAACCGTTGTGCTCCCCCCTTGCCGCGTCAGCAGCCGCAGTTCCCCTTAGAAAGAAGAAGAGGCCGCTCCCCCCCATCCCCGAAGCAGCACCCCCCTCTAGTGGCAGCAGGCAGGCAGAGCAGCGATTGCAGCTGCTCGTGTCATGGGCGCCTTTGGCTCTTGCAAAAAACAAAAAACAAACCGTACCTCGGAGGCAGAAGCCCAGAAGGGGAGCTGGGAAGAAGCCCCTTCCCCCAAGCCCCATGCAGACCCCTGCCCCCAAGTTCCCTGAGAACCAGCTAGCTGCTCCTTGCGGGAGGGAGGGAGGGGAGGAAGCTCTCGGCACCCCGACCCGTCCTGCTCCGTCCCCTCGCGCACACGCTCCCCGGGTCCCGCGCCCCCACGCCCACCCCATGGAGGCGACCGCTAGCCGAAGGAGGGTGCAGGTGGAGGGGCAAAGGGGGTGCGAGCTGCACTGAATCGGTGGGGGTTGGAGGAGGAAGAGGAGGAGGAGGAGGAAGAAGAAGGGCTGGCAGGCTTAGCCAATGGTCAGGCCGAAACCACACTGGAATTTGTTCTTGCGGTGGTTGAGGAAGGCACCCATCGCCAGCGTGAGGGGCAGAGGGAGGAGCTTCTTCTCCAGGGCTGCTCCTACGATCCAGTTGCTGTCGACGGAGCCTAAAGGGAGAAGGGGAAAGCCGCGGTCAGAAGCAGCGGAGGCTGGCCGGCAGAATGAGGTGGGCCTAAACTGTAATTTGTCTGCGTGGAATCTTGTAATTTGTCTCCCTAGAATCATAGAATTGGAAGACACCACAAGGGCCATCCAGTCCAACCCCTTGCCAAGCAACCCCCTCCCTCACATCATGTTCACACATTTCTTTGCATTCAGAGGCTGGCTGGGGTCCTTTCTGCCCAGAGGCGTGCCATAATAATTTTAATAATAGTAATATTAATAATTGTAAGTGTCCGGGCTGAACGATGGGGGTGGGGACGTTCCTTCAACCATCAGTGGACTAGGCTAGTCCCCTAAATTAAGAGTATTAAAGTGTGCACCTTTTACTCTGACTTGTTCATTTTTATACCATGATATTCAGAGGCCAGACGCTTCCTTCCCAAACCCCGGGAAGCTTCTGCCCAGCATAGGGAGGGAACCATGATGCTCAGACGGGGTCCAAAAGTCCTCCTGTCACCTTCCCAAAGCCTGGGAGGCTTCTGCCTGGCATAGGAAGGAGGTGTGATGCTCACGTGGGCAACGTCGGCCCCCCCAATCACTCTCGCAAGCTGGCGCCACTGGCACCAACTGTTTCCCTACGAAAATTTTCACTGCACACCAGTTTCTGTCCATCTCTCTTGCTAGAAACAGAACTGAAAAAGTACAGGTGTATCTAGGTATTTGATGTTGACACCTACTTCTAGGTGTCCTTCCAAGGCCTCTGTCGGAGAATCGCCTAAGGGTCTGTTGCAACGATACAGCAGAGGATGGGGAGAAAATCTCTGCTTCCAGTGACCATCCGAGGCTCTGGCTTTTATTAGCTGCCCTGCCCACTTCACTAGCCAGCTCTGGGGGTTACCAGCTGCCGCTGGTTCGGGCTGTGTGCATGCACACGCCACAAATGCCACAGAGATCACACCTGAGCGTGGCCCAGGAATCAGCATATTCAAAACTGAAGCAAAAAGGGAAACTCTCAAGAGGGAGGTCTCCCCACCAGGCCTCGTTATCCTTGGGTAGAAACATGCAGTCTAAACCGGGATGGAGACGGATGCCGTACCTCTGAAAAGTAGGTTGGCTTTGGGGAGGTCCAGCTGGTAGCCAAACGTCACGCTCGTGTCCTGCATGCGGGTGCTGGCTTCAAACTCCACCCCCACTTGCAACTGGAAGGACACAGAAAGGGAAAAGGATGAGGAGGTGGTCCAAGGAAGGAACACTTCGCACCAAGAGGTTTTTCTTTGCTTTATTCTTGGCCCCACAAACCATCTCCAAGAGGCCACTAACCTGATCGCTGGCTTTGTGGTAATACGTGGCGTGTGCTCCGGCCTGCCCTAGCGTCAGAGTCCCAATCCAGTTAGGTGCTGGGGGAGGAAAGAGAGAAAGGATTGCTGAGAACCCAGGAACCCAGACTCTCCTTCGGAAAATATTAGGCCTGTTCCTCCATGGATCTGTCACTGGTCCTTAGCAGCTGAAAAAGCAGGAGTGGCAGGCCTGTGACCTCGTAGGTCATGGGTTGGCAAACTAAGGTCCGCAGGCCGGATCAGGGCCAATTGCCTTCTGGATCCAGCCCATGGACGGTCTGGGAATTGCCACGTGGATCGCCTGTGTGCGTGCGTTCTTTCCCTCTCTCACACACGATGGCGCCTCCTCCCTCCCTCCTCCTGGCTTCTCCCTGCCCTGCCTAGAGGAGGAAGGGGGCTGGGCTTTGTTGGTTCCAGCAGCAGCAGTGCTCGAGCGGACACCATTTTAAGCAGCCCCTCTCCGGAGCCCTTTTGCGTGCCACTCATCGTCCTGCCGCCGCCAGCCCCTGCCGCTTGCAAGACACAGGTAAGCAGCCACCAGGGCTCGTGGTGCTCTTGCATCATTCCCCCACCCCCCCAAAAAATATAGTCCGGCCCCCCACAAGGTCTAAGGGACAGTGGACCAGCCCCCTGCTGAAAAAGTTTGCTGACCCTTTCCTGCTTGGCAGGGGGTTGGACTGGATGGCCCTTGTGGTCTCTTCCAACTCTATGATTCTATGACCCCTGTCGTAGGTGCTGCTGGAGCTCCAACACCCATCGGCCCCCAGCAGCACAGCCAACGATCAGGAATGTGGATTGGAGTTGTGGTCTAGCAACACCTGGAGGGCCAGAGGTCCCCCACCTCCAAGCTACAGGGAGCCACCATAGAATTGTAGAGTTGGAAGGGACCCCGTGGATGTTCTAGTCCACGGTTTCCTAAACTTGTTTTCGGACTACAACCCCCATCATCCCTAGCTAGCAGGACCAGTCGTCAGGGATGATGGGAATTGTAGTCCGAAAACAGCTGGTGACCCAAGTCTGGGGAACACTGATCGAGTCCAACCCCCCTGCAGCGCAGGAATACGCAGTTGTCCCACGCGGGGATCGAACCTGCAAACCTTGGCATTACCAGAACCACGCTCTAACCAGAAAATAATGAGGAGCCCTCTTGCCTTTGCGTCCTGCTTATGGGCTTCCTGGCAGCGTTTGGTTTGCCACTGTTGGAAACGGGATACTAGACCTGGTGGGCAAGCAGAGTGGCTTCTCTCTTAAGTAAAACTGCAAAGGCGAAGGTCTTCAACCTAGCACTAGTCACGCCCCAACCGCATGTTGAGAATCAGGCATGTTATCTTTTTTCTTTAAAGGAGTTGAACATTGTTGGCCTAATCCTTCCGG